>NC_048226.1:79673124-79744812 GCF_002007445.2 Ailuropoda melanoleuca
AGCACTTAGCATTTTAGTGACTAAATGAGAAAGATTAAACAACTGGAATAATTTCTAATAAAGTGTATTTAATCCAATCAGAGAGGACCAAAATATTTGTATATCAAATATATTACCAGAGTACTTCTTTTACTGAAAAAAACTTTGAAATATAAACAATATTTTCAGTGTTTGTAAAGTTAATATTTATACATGGAAATTGCCTCAAAATAGATATGTTTATAAAAAACAATTGATTTTTAGACCTCACTGTATTATATTAGGAAAACCACAGAGAAATTATATTGGGAATGTATTATATTAGGAATGATATGAACAAAATATTTGATAAGATTGATTTTGGCTACACAGAGCAGTTTAAATAATTTTTAAAATTTAATCATATGTAAATATTCTAATGAGGATCAGCAATTGAATAATGCCTTAATTGTTTTTGATAAGTAATGGTGAGTAATGATCCAAAGGGCAACCTTAGAGAGCAAAAAAAGTAATTTATGATTGTAATAAGTTTGATTCTTTGACTTATAAATATTCACTAATCTTGTATTTCATTTACTTTACTTAAGCCTTTGAATTCTAGTGCTCCAGTATAGGAAATAACATAGTCAACTTTACCCAGAGTGCCATCTAATGGCACTTTTGTCTCAATTTAAACCAATCTAAATATGCTACTTTGTATAACTCATTTCAATTTAAAAGAAGTATATCAGACATTAGATATTATTTTTGTTTTTTATAACTGGTTTTTCCAGTTTTCCTTTATAGAAAGATGAAGTAGAACTTTAATAAAGACAAGTAAAAAGAAAATTATAAAAGACAAAACACAGTATATAGCAGAAAGTTGCAACACTGTGGATTTCTGTGAAGTGCAAAAGCAGCTTATTTGTGTACACAATCATGGAGAAAAATTGCAAGTTGACAGGCACAGAAGCAGAATTAGTGATAGACTAACATTTTTACATAGTAATTCAATAGGAAGTATGAAAGAGAAAACAAGTATTCCTCCAACACTCTAGCAGTCTTCATTTGTATTTAGCCTTTATCATTAATTAACTATAAAACCTTGGGAAATGACCAATCTGGTTTATCTGTGTACTTATGTGTACAATTACAATAATATTTTCCCTAACCTATTTTTGTGACTATTATAATGAAAAGGAAAACACTTTGCAAAACTTAAAGTGTTATATATGCATATATATATATGCATATATGTACTTTATATATATATATAACGTGTTATATGTATATATAACACTTTAAGAGATTATTGTCCTATCAAAAAAGAGTTTATAAGGAGGTAATGTTGATACAGGCTGGCTGGGTCTGAGGATCCAGAGGGGTCCCACAGGACCAGCCAAGAGGGTCCTTGGCTTTGCACAGGATAGGAACCAAACAGGGGCCAAGAGGAAGTGGGAGCAGAGTTTATTGAAGACATAGAGGGAGTATAGGTACAGACAGAGCATCTGGGAGACTTGGAAAGGAAAGGAGAGTGAGTCTTGTCTCCTTTTTACTTGGGCTAAAGCAAAGGGGATGAAGTTTTATTGAGGATTGTGGCCCAGTGTGTGTCTTCTCAGGCACCCAGGAATTGGTTAAAACAAAGACAAGTGTTTGGGGCACCTGGGTGGGGCAGTCATTAAGCATCTGCTTTCAGCTCAGGGCTTGATCCTGGCTTTCTGGATTCGAGCCCCACATCAGGCTCCTCCACTGGAAGCCTGCTTCTTCTTCTCCCACTCCCCCTGCTTGTGGTCCCTCTCTCACTGGCTCTTTCTCTCTCTGTCAAATAAATAAATAAAATATTTTAAAAAACAAACAAACAAACAAAGCCAAGTGTTTAAGTGTCCTCCATAAGTCACTTAGTCTTGGAGCCAGGGGTCTTGGTGAGTCAGTGTTCTGGAAAATGTGCCTGATGACCCCACCCAAACACTCCTTAGATGTTATCTATTGCTATGGAAGACTGCAAAGAAATCATTAACTCCTTGAACTTTAAAAGGAGGACACAAATTATCTGTACAATAAGGCAGGGGTTCAGGTCCTAGCAAGAAGAGAGGCAGCAGAAAAGCAGTCCTTCATGGGGTCCCTTCAGTTTCCCTATCTCAATGTGCCAAGTACAGTAATTGGCTGATTATACAACAGCCTTTAAGTAATTTGTGTATATGTCAACCCACAACAGATTATGTTTTCTAATAGGCATGTCTTGTGTTACAGATACCTTTTTTTGCATTTTTTGTGTATATTTGTTTAGCCTTATTATTGTTATGAAATACCTTCACAAATATTGATGAACACCACTATTAATTTAGCCCATGCCTTTTAATCTTAAATGATTTGAGAACTACCCTTAGATTCAGCATCACAACCTGTGATAACATTTCTACAGATATCAAATTGCATCCTCTCTTATCTCTTACTCTCCATGAGGTTTTATATGAGAAATCAAGCAATTATATCATTTAATTCATGGATGATTTGTAGACATGGTTTAGCATGGTTTGGTTTTAATGGTTTTAAATGGAAACAATTGTGTTAAGTGCATCATTTCATTAAGTACTTATTTTCCCTCTTGGATCTCAATGATAAACTTAAATTAGGATTTGAAAATTTTCACAGGCAGTAATTGCTTCAAACTAATAAATCTAATCAAGAGACATCTTCACCTTCAACCTTTTAGAATGCTAAGACTCAAAAGCTATTCTCAGTTTTCTAAAATTTTATACTTGACTCCTCGAAGTATTGATTCTTTCCTATCTTCCTGCATCTACAAAGATCTGTCTACTAGCCTGAAGAAAAAAGTAGAAAAAGGACCTTTACTGAAGCTCAAAATGACTTTGATTATATTTTAACTGGATTTTAAGTAAATTTTTAGGTATTTTAACTTGTTAATTATTTAATATTTTGTTTTAGAATTTTTGCTCTTATTTAGTAAAGAATTGAAAATAAGGGACTATCCTCTGAGCACAATTAAATATTAAACAGATGTATACAAATGTGCTTAATTTAATTTGAAAAGGCATTTTTACATCTCTATGTCTAATTTCTTAAGCCAAAATATAATTTTGCAAAAAAATAAGTCTACAATCTTACTCTTTCAACCAATTACATATCAATTGTTTTAGTTAATAAAAACTAATATAAAATAACTCCTAAGAAATCAGATAGCAAAATAAAATATACATTTATTCATAGTACATAATCATAGTAAAGTATCCATGCATGTACATAATGGCCATATAAAATTTTATAATAAACTGATTTTCCATTATGCAAAAAGTAATTGTCAGTAACAGGATAATGTTTCTGAGATTGAGGGAATAACAGATGGTAGCCAGCATGTAATAATATGTAAACATTTTGAAAAATATGTCTGAGAAAGGAAATTACCTGAATAATAGGAGTTCCCATAGATATATATGTGTAAGGAAAATTTACAAGAAGTTAAAAAAATAAAAGAATCCAGTATATTGGGGGCACCTGGGTGGCTCAGTCGTTAAGCCTCTGCCTTGGGCTCAGGGTGTGATCCCGGCATTCTGGGATCGAGCCCCACATGAGGCTCCTCTGCTGGGAGCCTGCTTCTTCCTTTCCCACTCCCCCTGCTTGTGTTCCTTCTCTCGCTGGCTGTTTCTCTCTCTCTGTCAAATAAATAAATAAAATCTTAAAAAAAAAAGAATCCAGTATATCGACAGAGATACAGTTTTAAACTGAGGCAAAATCAATTGAATGGAGGTAATGAATGAAAAGATTGAAGATCAGGCTTCATATGAAGTATCTAAGACACAATGTTCAGCATACATAAATTCTGAGAATTCTACTTTTATGATGCTAGGTAATGGAAAGGCCACTGTTTTATGATGATTCATAGAACCTTTTACAATGATAAAGTGGAAGAGTGGTTTAGCAATCCACCAATTTTTTCAGTAAGGAATCAAAAAAGGAGAAATGACATGGAGAGGTCATCTGTTCCCTCTCCCTCACTACCTGGCAGGACCACCCGTAAACTATTTTAGACAGGATTATTTGATTCTGCAAATGAAAGTAAAAAATCTGTGGCTTGATAAATACAGGGTAATCTCATCCGATTTTGGAGAAGAAACCCTTTTCCCCTTTTGTCTTTCTCCAAGTTTTAATGGCAGAAAAACTTAACATTATAACCAGAAGTGGGATGAAATATAATGCAAATATGAAAAAGATTAAAAAACCCCATCTCCACCTAATTTACATCAACTTATTCTTTGAATAAATAAAAGCTATCAATGTCTACAGGACACAGTGAACTAGGTATTATTGGGAAAAAAGATCAGAACATCATGGAATAATTCTTATATAACCTTTTCCAATTGTTCCTCAAAACAAAAATCTGTATCAGGAGACTAAGAAATAAGCCAGAGAATTAAATAATTCAACATATCATCAAATTAAATTTAACATGCAAATATTCAAAATAATATTATATAGAAGAAAAGTACTTGTCTCAGAGTCAGAAAGTCTAAATATTGGAGAAGCTCTACTAATTAGGGGATTGACATTGTATGTATCAGTTCCTTTTTTGGATTAGTCGTCTCAGTAATAAGTGGAATGGACTGGACTTTGTTTAACACTTAATCTGATGTGATTTTGGACACATAAAGGATTTATAGGCAAAAATTAGAAAGACCAAAATTTTACTAAAATAATCAGGAAAGTGTTCACAGGGTAAATCCAAGTGTGTGCGTGTGTATGTGTGCATTTAACTTATTAGAGCCTTTGAGGTGGCCTAATAAATATTATACAGCTTCTTAATCTGAGTTTTGAACCAAAAATGGTAACATATAGGTGATAAATATATCATTTTCAACATTTAATTACATTTAATTTAACATTTAAATTTTACACACACACACACACACAAACTCAATAAGAGACCAAACAACCCATTAACAATATTGGCAAAATACTTGAATAGAAGCTTAACTAAACAAGATAAACATACACAATATAAGCATATGGAGCTCAATATCTTTTTTCTTCAGGTAAATGCAAATCAATACCAAATTAAGACAGTGTTACTCAACTATGAGAATAGCTACGATGAAAAAGTCTTTTCAAAATTAAAAAAACAAAACAAAACAATTTTTCTTACCAAATGTAAGGGGGTACGCAGAATGGTATTACAACTTTAGCAATTTCTTTAAAAAAAATTAAGCACACAGAAATATGTGCTTAATAAGTATTATTAGAAAGTTAAAGACAACACAAAAATATAATACAGTCATTTTACTCCTAGACATTTACTCAAGGCAAACTATACGTCCATGTGTTCATAGCAGCTTTATTTGGAATAGCCCCAAATTGAAAATGACCCAAGTTCCATCAACAGGTAAATGGATCAGCTAATACTCTAATAACTTTTGTATAGTGACAGATGATAACTATACTTATTATGGTAAACATTTCATAATGTATTTGATTGTCAAATCACTATGTTGCACACTTGAAACTAATGAAATACCATATGTTAACTATGCTTTGACACCAGCAACAAAATTGTGATATATCTGTAAAGAATTAGTACTCTACATTAAAAAATAAAACTGTTGGGGGCCCTGGGTGGCTCAGTTGGTCAAGTGTCTGCCTTCAGCTCAGGTCATGATCAGGGTCCAGGGATTGAGCTCCACATCAGGCTCTCTGCTCAGTGGGAAGCCTGCTTCTGCCTCTCCCTCTGCCTCTGTGATCTCTCTCTCTCTCTCTCAAATAAATAAAATAAAATCTTAAAAAACTAGAACTGTTACTGCACTCAAGATGGAAGGATGTCAAAATAATTATGTTGTGTGAAAGAAACCAGACAAAAATAATGCATGTTAAAAGGTTTCACTTACATAAAAATCCCAGAAAATGCAAACTAGCCTCCAGTGACAGAAAGCAAATCAGTGGTTTCCGGAGAACTTGAAGGGTTAAGTGGGAGGGGGAAAAGAGAAGTAGTACATAGGAAATTAGGGAGTGTTTAATATACTTATATTGATTGAAATTATGGTTTCAGAGCTATATAATTATATGAAAACATAAAATTGTACACTTTAATGATGTACAGTTTATGTGTTTCAATTATATCCCAATAAAGTGATTAAAAAATGAAATGGCATTGTGCTATTTAGCTTTGTTACACTTGAAAGAACTGATTGGCTGTCCATATTTAAGAACCATTATGCATTAACTTCATCAAAATAATCTGCTTACATTTATAATATGATTTTCATCGTTTTAATCACTCTGAGTGATAAGTGATAAATATTTTATAATTATTTTATTAATGCCAACAAAATCCCTATTAGTTTGGTATTACATTGATTTTAGAGATGAGAAGACAGGCTTAGAGAGTTTCAATTATTTATATGAGATTGTAGCATTTATTATTTTTTATTTTTTTAAAGATTTTATTTATTTGTTTTTGAGAGAGAGAGGGAGAGCACAAGCTGGGGGAAGGGGCAGAGGGAGAAGCAGACTCTTCACTGAGCAGGGAGCCTGATGCAGGACTCAATCCCAGGACCCTGGGATCATGACCTGAGCTGAAGGCAGACACTTAACCGACTGAGCCACCCAGGCACCCTGAGATTGTGGCATTTAAAGACTGACTATAAGTTTCTACACCTGGCTGATAGAGAAGAACTTTGTTCCTGATATCATACTTCCCTACTCTTTAATATAATGACTTACATGAAGTCTATTACCTGAAAATTCGCTTTGAATGTTTATAATATCCTCTATGCTAGCTGGTTTAAATCATCAACCATATTTTATTTCATTTTTATATGTCCACAGCACTGGGCAGACTCCCTTTAAGAAGGACGTGCATATTGAATGCTGTGATTGTATTAAGCTTAATACATTAATATTTGTGAATCTCTTGAAATCTGCAAATTACTTTCATCACAGGCCTTTACTTACAGAACAAATATGGAATTTCAACTCTATTAAACCCAATGGTATTAAATATCAAGGAGTTCAAAACAAATAGGCAAGTGATGAGGTTCCCCTCTTCTCTCAGCTCTCTCCTCCAAATATGTGTGATGAGTTTGGAAAATATGTAATTAATGGAGATTAGTACATATACTGTCTTCAGACATTTCTATGTATATATATTTTTATTGATTAATATGATGTTCCATCTTTGATCAGAATTGCTGTCTCTATACAATAGCTTATTAAATCATGTTAATGCTATCAACATTGTGATGATTTGTAAATAAGGTAGTCTAGGGCATTTGAAGTACCAGCCCCAGTCATAGAAGTTCATCCCAGATAGTAAAAAATTCATCCAATGTCACTAATTAGGGATTTGGCAGTTTTGTGAATATACTATCAGGTTTTGAAGCAGATTTCCCCTACAGAGTTCTTTCACCGTTTACCATTAGGAACAAAGGTACTGATAATTGTATCTCATTATGGGATACAATATTCTTTCCCGCCCAACTTTATTGAGGAATTATTGAAAAATATAATCATATATATTTAAATTGTGTAACATGATTTATATATACATTGTGGAATGATTACCAAGATCAGATAATTAAAACATTCATAACTTGACATAGTTAACTCTTTTTTTTGGTTGCAGTAATTTTGAAGTATGCAGTACCTTATTATTAACTTATGCTGTACATTACATCCTGAGAATTTATTCTGAATGAAAGTTTATACCCTTTGACCTATATCTCCCCACACCCTTCCCCTCAGCCCCTGGCAAACATCATTCTATTTTCTGGTTCTATAAAATTGGCATTTTTTTTTAAGATTCCACATATGAATAATACCATACAGTATTTGTCTTCCCCTATCTGGCTTACACACTAGCATAATGCCCTTCAGCTTCATCCATGTTGTCACAAATGGAAGGATTTCCTCTTTTTCATTAACGTCTGAATAATATTCCATTGTGTGTATGTGTATGTGTCATTTCAGATCTTACATTTAAGTCTTTAATCCATTTGAGTAAGTTTTTGTGAGTTGTGTAAGATAAGGGTCCAATTTCATGCTTTGCATTTGGATATCTCCCTTTCTCAGGACTATTTATTGAAGAGACTATTCTTTCCCCATTTTGTGTTCATGGTGCCCTTGTTAAAAATTAGTTGATTGTATATGTGATCTCTTTGGATAGTATGGACATTTTCATAATACTAATTCTTCCACCCAAACAATAAAACACTTAGGAATAAATTTAACCAAGGAGGTAAAAGACCTGTACATTGGGGCGCCTGGGTGGCACCAGTTAAGCGTCTGCCTTCGGCTCAGGGCGTGATCCTGGCGTTGTGGGATCGAGCCCCACATCAGGCTCTTCTGCTATGAGCCTGCTTCTTCCTCTCCCACTCCCCCTGCTTGTGTTCCCTCTCTCGCTGGCTGTCTCTATCTCTGTCAAATAAATAAATAAAATATTAAAAAAAAAAGACCTGTACATTAAAAACTATAAGTCACTGATGAGAGAATTGAAGAAGACACAAATAAATGGAGAGATACCCCATGTTCTTTGATAACATTCTATCTTCGCACATGGAGATCTGAGGCACGCAGGCCCACACATCAATTTATTAGGCATTTAACTTTGGATCTAACATTGTGAAGTTTCAAAAGTTAGAATTAAAAATGGAGTAAGAGCATGTATTTCTTCAGTGATATATAGCTTGTGGATGAATGTATAGGGAGCAAACAGTAGAAATAAATTAGAGGTAGTAATACTCCAATTTTTAACAGCTTTAGTAACTTGGATTTTGGAATCATGTATAATGTAAACAAAATATGGATCATTGCCCCAACCTATATATGAATATAAGATTTTGTGATTATTATATTAGATGCCTCCTCTTTGAATGAATGCAGAAATTTATAATATACATTTATGATATATATTCAATATATGTATATATTTGAAAAATAATCATTTAAGTTATATATGAGTTATAATTTTCTGAAGACCTAATAGACTCAACATTTACTACATCTAATATTGGGTGGCTCTAAGAAGAAAATGTGAATTATCTTATAAAAAAGAAAAATAGAGGAGAGTACTGAAAGCTATGTTGCCATATGTCAGTAAGAGATGGGGCTCCTATAACCTACAGATAAAGAATGACAACAAGCTTACTAAGGTTTTATGGTGATAAATTTGATACACCTCAGTCCCAGTGAAAGCTTTATGTTTTTTCCTCAATTAAAATCATATTTGAGCATACACCATAATTTGCCATATAGATAAACCTGAATTCTGTGACAGATTTGCTAGATGATACATTTCTGGATTTCTTTTAAACTTTATATTCTTTTCTGAAGCTCTTTTTAAAGTAGTGAGTTTGGAGAATCAATTAGAATACTTCTAATAAAGGACTACAGAATAGAGAATTTAAAATTCTGATAGGGCCGTACTTTGTTGGCATTTTGTGATTAGATCACAGAACGTATTGGCATAAGGCTTAAATAGTATGAAAAAGCAAAATTTAAAGATTTTTGGCTGTTAGTGGACTCACTTCATTTGTATTAAACTTCATGAAAAATGGACTTTATACTTTATGTCTCTCCATCATAAGCAATATTCCAAGTGATTTCAATAATGTTTCAGTGGAATAATGGTGTCAATTCTTTTATTTACTTTAATTACAAATTATAGTTTTTTTGAAACAAAATATAAGGCATAAAAAGCGTAAAGTATTATCCAGGAATGACAGATAAGCAATAACATCACCAAACAAGATGTTTGATTTCAAGCTAGTCTAAAGATTATAGGTCTCTAGATTTAAATAAGGATACAATCACTGTCTGAAACTTATGTGAAAATGGACACTGGACACTGGAATTTGAAAGACTTGTTCTGAAGGACAGCTCTAGAAAAAGAAGGTCCACTATGGTCCCAGGGTTATGGTTTTCATAGTCTTTTTATACTAATAGTCTCTAAAATGTTACATATCCATTTAGTACAGCTTGATTCAATGACAGGTTAATTTGATAAAAATATGGTTTTGTTAAAAAGACTATTTCAAACATAACCTTCCTGTACAGCACAATGAAGTCAGCAGAGTTTGTAATGTATTTTGATTATGTCCAAATTTGACTGATTCACAATAAACTTAATTACATCTTCCATCTTTGTGGAATTGATGTTATTTGTTTTATTTTCAACACCTGAATTTTAAAGCATGCCTTTTGCTAGGCGTGGCAGGAGTGAGGTCATTGTAAAATTGGAAGCCTAAAGAGTAAGGGTAAACTGTTAAGAGCACATTCGAAGCTGTTTTAGGCTACCGATAGCTGTCACCATGTAGAAGTAATTGCAATATGAAGTTAATTACGTTGTCATAGCTGAACAGCAACTCCTGTCTCCTTAAAAGTCAAGGAGGAAAGAGAAATACAGTGCATTTGAAAATGTGGCACCTCTTCAAACAGGCATGGAGCTCAAGGTGAGCTTCAGTTTTTATAAGATTGAGGATCTGATTTCATTCTCTATTTTCGATACAGTTATTATACCATCTAATTTCTCATTTTTGCCATTTGTTTCTTCTCATAATTACTGCTTAAATAAGAGAGTTGGGGTAGGCAGAGAGTCATCCATAACATGACGGTTTGCTCCGGTACATATACTAGGCTTCCATCATAATATGATAAGTCTGTGCCAAATAATAACAACAATTTGTGATGTTTTAATGCAAGTGAAACAACAGCACATCCACAAAGTGGTTAAGGGCATTTTAACTCCAGCCTTGTCATCAGTCCCTGCTCTGTCTATGGGCTCAACGTGAGGCTAAATTTAGATGTAGTCTCAGATAGTTTTGAAAACTACCTTATTCCTGGATGCAAATAAAAAGTCAAAGTGGAAGAAAATATGGAAATATTTTCAAGAATATTGTTCATAAATGAAAATTCTTTTGGCATTGTGATATCTCTCTATCACTTTTTTTCAAAACATTCAAGTCTATAGGGATTACTGACATAATAAAAAATCAACGTATATAGACTCTTTAGAGCCTAATCAGAGTTGAAATATGTATACAACCTGTTTAATAATGATGCCATTTTAATTTTATCACAGTAACATTGACTGACGAAAAATGTAATGAGGCATTAGTGCCAAAAAATAACTAAGTTTCTGGCTAATAAAATGGAAATTTGTTGAAACCATGAAAATTACTAATTGAAAAGTGAAGTTTGCAGTAATATATCTACTTGCCCTTAGTATAGTCAAAGCTGCTTCCTTTTTGTAATTTATTTTTAAACATTGTTATAATATTTATATTATATATCTATGACTTTCCTCACAAAGATAAAAAATAACTTAAAGCATATATTTTGCAGAAAGAATTTTTAAACTTCTATGATGAGAATATTAGTTTCCCATCTAATTCCATGAAAAAATAGTTGTTTTAATTAGACATTTGTCTATAGTAGGAAAAGTCATTATAGCATGAAATAGGGGCAAGACAAAATCTGGTAATTTATACTGGGCCATTCAAAATCTGGACCCTCAAAATATTTTATTATTCTATTTTATTTATTTGTTTTTGAGCTAAATTATTTCCACTTTAAGACAGATAAATGAGGCACTTTTTTTATATGGATATTATTAGAGATAAGACAGTATTTACTTCTGATCTAATATAATCTTGTAGGATATGAAGATCCCTACTGATAAACAGATGAAGACAAAAGAATTAAAGACACAAGTTGATAATTTCTTCCTTTCCACAGTAGCCCGAGATGAATGAAACAAAATACTTTTAAATTGACCCTTTTCAAATATAACAGTTCAAACTTTTTAAGATCTAAAGCATAAACGTAGAAGTATGTGTACCATTTTAATCCAATACACAATTATACCAGAGTTCATCCTTATGGTACTACAGCAATAGTCCCAGGAAATCTGTACGTTTCTTTTTATCTTGTAAACTTATTTCTTGCCTGTGTCACTTTTACTTCCCACATTTAAGTATAAATATTTTCTGCTTTACTCTTAAAGTCTCCAAAACATGTTCCTTTGAATATTTTGTTTTTTGTTTGTATGGAGTCCTGTTCTTAAATTTCAGATATTTACATATATTGTTTGCAATGCAGTTTTTGAAAAATACTCATTGTGAAATTTAAGAAGTGCTTACTCCCACTCACTGTGAAGCTATGTGCTGCAGGCCAAACATAATTAAAATTATTGCAGTCATCTGAACACTAGATTCTTTTCTAACAAATTTGCATTAAAATGCCAGAAAAAATGAGCCAAGCTGACATTGCTAGATAAAAAACATTGGTAAGCTTTCTTTATTTCTCCCTTAGCAAGACCCTTTCAGTTTTGAACTTCCAACAGTTAGTTCATCAAGGTCTGTATAGAAATACTGACAAATTAGATTGGACTATAAAATTTAGGTATTTTTTGTTATTTTTTTCTAGCTAATTCACGCAATTGTGTAAATTCTTATTTTGCAAGCTCACACTCTTTTTAATTGTATAGATTCTTTATTTCTTCATATCTCATTTTACTAGGTGGCCCTTGGGCTTATTTAATCATTTGGCATATTTTTATTAAGTTCAGATTATATGACAGATATAGTACAAAGTGCTAAGAATATAAACAATAGAAGACATAATCCTGTATGGCAAGGAGTCACAGTCAAGTGAGGCAGAGAAAACTAAGTAGATAATTAGGGTACAAAATGACACTCAAATAACTAAAAACAAGCAATATGCTTGCAGTTCTCTTCATCTTTCCCGTCTATGGCCTGATATATTTTTGGCTTCTTGAAACTTTCTTTTACCTTTTCTAAGATTATGGACATTGTCTGACTCAAAGAAAAATATAGTAGTAATAATCAAGACAGGCAGATCAACATATTTTCATGAAACGATGAGTTCCAATTATACTCTTCATCAATCTTAATTTCAAAATTAAGGCTTCCAGTTTTGTTTACCTGGATCCTCAGTAGTGCTTTATGAACAGTGCTTCTGAATCAGGGTAGACATTCTCAAGGTATATTTCCGTCCTGCTCATTCACCTCTGGGCCCCATTCTAATACGCTTCCTCTTCCACTTATAATCCTGCCAACAATAATAGATTTTGTGGGAAAATATATTAATTTGGATTCAGATGAACCTCAGTTTTTGTCCTAGTTTCATTATGTAGTGTAATAAGACTTTGGTTGAGGAAAATTATTAAAACTCCTTGAGAGTCTGTGTGCTTTCTCAGTGTAGAGCTCTGGTTCTCAACCAGGGACCACTTTACATCTCAAAGAAATTTGGTAATATCTATAAGTATTTTTGATTATCAAAACTGAAGGGTTACTGCTGATATCGAGTAGATAGAGGCCATATATATGTTGCTAAACATTCCACAGTGAACAGGATAGTCCTCTGCTGGCTCCAAATGTTAATAGGGCCATGTTGAGAATCACTTTGCATTAGTTTTCTAGGGCTGCCATAAGAAGATACCATAGACTGGGTGGCTTAAACAACAGAAATTTATTTTCTCACAAGTCTAGAAGTTAAGACTCCAAAATCAAGGTGGCAGCACGGTTGAGTTCTGAAGCCTCTCCCCTTGGCTTGCAGATGACCACCTTCCTGCTGTGTCTTCACATGTTCATTCCTCGATATGCATGCATGCCAGGTGTTTCTTTCCCTTTCTTATAAGAACAGCAATCTTATTGGATTAGGGCCTCACACCAATGACCTCATTTTAACTTAATCACTTCCTTAAAGGCCTTATCTCCAAATACCATTTCTTTGCAAGGCACTGGGGATTGGAACTTCAATATATAAATTTGAGGAGACACAATTCAGCCCATAAAATCCTTGTTTGGAGTTTCAGATTCCAAATCAGCCATATAATGTCTGTAAGGCCTTAGAAAATGTATTCAAACTTTGGGGTATAACAATTTCTTCACCCATAAAATAATACTTATTTCATTGATACGATTTGAGGATTCAATTAATTAATATATTGCAAAGTTCTTAAAAAGATGCCTAAGATATAATGAATACTTTGAAGGAATAGCTATTTTTCACTGGATGTGATCTGTGAAATAGAACACTCCATCATATAATCATTACATGATTGAGGTGTGCGTGCAAAGTACTTAACATTATTCTTGTCTAGCATATGACAGGTACTTAATAAATATTGATTCTCTTTCCTTTTTTCTTACTGCTATGTATGCAGAAGCTAGGAACAATTTAGACAACAAAAGAAAATGCCTGTATCAGAGTCAGCATCAGAAGAGGCAAAATTTAAACTTCTTATCTCTGAGATTTTCTTGATTCTTAAGTAGAAGTATGACCTCTCTATCCCTTGAGCACAGGTCTGCTACTGAATTTGTGTTGAGGCACTGTTTTTTTTTTTTATCTTTCCATAACTGTCTTCTTACTAAATTACGAGTTTCCTGATAAGGCATCATATTTTACATTCTTTATATTTCTAATTGTTAGCATAGCTCTTGCGCATAATACTAGAATTAATAACAATCACAATAGATACAGTTTCAATGTTTGAAATAGGCTGTACACTATGCTAATTATTTAAGATGGCTTAGTTCAATAATAGAATGATTGTATAAGGAAAGTGTAAATGTTGCCCCAATTATATTTATGGACTTTAAAGGATATAATCTTGAAGATTAGAACCAAAGTTCAAAATCAAGCAATTTGACTCCATATTCTGTGTTTTTAACTACTATAATATAAGACAGACTTCATAAATGTTGGATTAATAAAATGAACTAACAACTGAAAAAAATCATCACATACAGAAAATTAAGAGATGGGCTAGTCATAGGTACTAATACCACTGTGCCTTGAGAGATAAAGCATAATGAACATTTATATGTTCTCAAAATTAAAGAGGATGAGAAATAATGGAAAAGTCAGCCAATCAGACATCTTTTATTCTTTCTGAGTGTAGTTTGGCTATCATGACTACATTAAACAATAGAAATAAAAATTCCATTCTTGTCGCAGAGAAGTATTTATACCAATCAGTTAAGTGGATAGATATATGTATTTTTTTATGTGTGTATGTAATATAATTTCAAAATAGATGTGTTTTGAATTAAATAAAAATTAATCATAGAACATAGCTGCTCCAAACAAATTTTAATGCTGAGAATTCATCTATACATTTAGTGTATATATATGTATCGTATATATGGAATATATATTTTTATATATATTTGATGATATATAGGATACATATATGGTGGTATTAATTAATAACACAAAACAATATTTAGAATGATTGTGCTAGATGAATTTTTAAAAGGTATCCACACAAGCATGGTTAAGTAAAACATACAAAGTCTTCCAAGTTGTTTAATCTAAAGTCAGTACCCAGTGATCATCCTACCACATCAAATTCAGCTAATTACTCTATCTCCATGACTTATTTTCCTTCTTTGGCTTCCAGGACACCATCCTCTCCTCATTTTCTTTCTGCTTCGTTTGTTGCTCTTTTTATCACTTTTATTTTCCTATTTCAAAACTGTTAATTTTAGAGACCTTAGTCTTCTCTCTACTGTCAATCGAACAATCATTCTTTTCGTGATCACCTACAATATTATGATTTTAACGCCAAAAGCTTTATATTTCTCATGAGAACACTATCTTGAATTCCAGTCTTATATAATAATTTAAGTTATAGAATATTATTTCTGATTTCTTTCTCTCAAAATGTGCTCGATACCTAACCTTCAGTAAGTATCTCAGTAAACTATAATGCCTTCCTTGCAGTTATTCAAGGCAAAGGCTTTAAAGTCATCCTTTTCATTTGTCCCTCACATATATTTTTTATTGTTTTGACAGTATATTTAAAATCCAACCACAAGTTTTTCACCACCACTGTTACTATCCTCATCTGAGTCACTGTAGCAGTTAGCTACTATTAGTGAATCACCAAACACAAAATTTCAGTAAAACACACAATAAGCATTTATTCTTATAAATCTGCTGGTCAGTTGGTATGATTCTGCTCCAGGCTATGGTTGCTGGGCATTTTGATTAAGTATGGCTTAGCTCAGGGGTTTAACACCATATGCCATTCATTTTCCTTCTGAGACCTATGCACTAACTGAGGCATGTTCTTTTAATAGAGATGGCAGAAGCATAAAAAAGCATAGTCCTCTTAAAAAGATCTCTTAAGGCTTAGCATCAGAATTGGCTAAGCCTCATTTTGAGAGGTGATACAATAAATTCCACTCATGGTGATGTTGCAAAAATTTTGATAAAAGGAGGAATAAAGTATTTTGGCTAAATATTCAGTTGATCAGAGCAGTGGAAGAAAAGTCATGCTCTTGGTATTAATGAGCAAAATATCTTAATGAGAATTTTTACTAGCCCATTTGGGGTGACTTATCCAACTCTGAACTACAAGGATGGAACAAATCTGTTGAAACAGCCCTTGGCCACAGACCTAACCCTGTGGCTAACAAAGAACAGGGTCAGCCAAAACCCTCCAAGATGAAATATGTTATATTGAGGAAGGAAGACTTCTTATACTACAAAGTGGGAAGAAACTTGGTTTTCTTTGCAACCCTCTTCTCTGAATATACAAAAACAATGAGATGAGCATGATTTAAGTTTAGAAATACACTGATGAAGATGAAAATAGTTCCTTTGTTGTATTTTCCCAGTGTATCTGTAGAAAAATAAAGTTTATGAATATATAAATATTGGTGTGCATTTATATTAAATATTTTAATCATACCTTTGTAATTTCTCCAATCTCCTTCATTTAACTTATTCATTAGAAAAGAATATGATCACTACAAATTAGAGTTTGATTTTCCATGGTTTTAGAAAACTATTGTCCTCTGTATTTAAAAAATAGTTAATGTTTCATGTATTTATCTTTAAATACTTGACACTTGTTTTAGACATTTATTTTAAACCTCAAGTTTAAAAACCTTACAATAGTTCTAGGAATGTTTTCTAGAGATTTAAATAGTAATTCCCTTCTGAAAGAGGAAAAAGATTGCTTTATTATTGTTTTGATTCAAATGGCTTGTATACCATTTTGGCGAACATACTGCTGACAGTCTTCATTTTCAACTCATTATCAGTTTTACACAGCCCAGCATGTCAGAGCCTGGTGACTGTTTTATAAAGATGTGGCTCTTTTCTTAAGAAGAAATGATAATTATATATTCTTACAATGTAAAGGGTTCCATAATCACTTTATCCCTGGTGTAACATTAATAGAGTTTGTTTAATAAATCAGGTTTATTGGCCATTAGAAACCCACGATGCTGGGTTGCATTATAGTTGCAGTCATATCTGTGTGGTGCAGTTTTACCCCTCGACGGTGCCAATTGCAAAGACATAAATAAAGATTAGGTAGCAACAAAGCCTGGAACATATGCCAGTTACTTTAAAATTGTAATTTTATTACTATTAAATCAGCAAATTTTGGCATGTTATTTGTGGCAAGGAAAATCCAATGGTTTCCAAAATATAAAACTTATATATGATAAACCATTTATAATTATTGTTTTTTTTAGAGGGGTCGTTTGAATTAGAAAGGTACAATATTACTCAGTTGCAGTCATTACAAAAATGATGTGGATATAAACATTTTACTGAGTGTGGCATAGCTACAGAAGTCCCCAAAATTCATCATGTCTCCTCTACCACCCATGAGATATCTTGGAGAAGGTTTCAATAAATATAGTTTGAATTTATAAGTCAGATTCAGGTTAGAATAGTTTATAGGCATCTATCTGTTCTACCTGCTCTGGAAGAAATACCATGTCCTGTTGGAGCACTCTCTCCACTTAGACTTAGGAAGGCTTACCATTGCTGGGACCTAGAGTTACCACAGACCCTTGAAAACCTCAATAACAAACCTGTGTTGTGTTTTTGGATTTTAAAACATTTATTCATTTCTCTTTGCTGAAATGAATAAGAGGTTGTAAAATGAATAGACACCCTACTTTTTCTATACTACTTTAAATAAAAGTGACAAATTCAGACACAAACACACAGCAAGGTGAAAAAAAAAGATTCTTCTTTCATGTCTTCTGAATTTTCACAAAATTAATGCCAGCTAGGCAACATTTGATATGGGTGAATGCTACAAATACGATCTGTTTTGTATCCTCCACCCTTTATTCCATGACATATTTATTTGGCACCAGTTCAGCGTCAGGCACATTAATCTTGTTTAGTACTGATAACTAATAGTTGGTTCCTTTTAGGTACTTGTCACAGAAACAGTAGGTGATGCTGACATTTAAAGTTCCGGTTTCATGATATTGCAGTGCACAGACATAGCACTGACTGTGAAATGGAAGGAGACAATATTAACGCCTCTGGAGGAATTATCACTTCATCCAGTGTAAAACTCAGAAGTACACCAAAATACACTCACCAAATGCTCTTTCCGTAGGACTGATTTGATACTGAAATACTGGCATTCATTTATACATGCTTTTTGACTTTATTTGTATTTTCTGGTATGTAAAACAGTCTCAGGTTTGATTGGTTATGAGAGCCTGTCTAGCGAAGTTCCCTGATAAATGAGTCATGCAGTATTTGGAGTGATGTGATATGAGGAGGAGAGGAAGGAGAACATGGAAGAACACCGTGATTGCACAACACCATCTACATGACAGACACTTTGCTCCCTTACTTTCTATGCACCATAGTAGTTAAATGTCATCTAAAACCTATGACAAAAATTTGAATTATATTTAATAGATAAGAGAACTAAGATCAATTAACTTGTTTTAAGTCCTATATCTTAGAAAATTTAAGTCTAAGTGAAATAAATTTGATCGGATTCTAAAAGTAGGACTACTAGGAAATGCAGAAGGACAAATTTCGGGTACATCAGTAGTTATGGGAAAGGAAACTTCTATAAAAAGTATTTGTCAAAAATAAGTAATGAATAAAAAGACAAAGGGAACCCTTCATTCTGGTCTGAGTCTGAGGTTCCTTAGCTTAGACAACCTTATATACCTAATAAAAGTTGCAAGTGGAGTAAGAATTAAAAATTAATTTTGAGGCAGACCAATAATTTGAACGTATTTTAAGTTTAAAATTTTAAAATTTATTACATTAAATTGATTAGCAAGTAAATTATGTGATATATAATGGACATGGCTTGGCCATAAGGAAGACAGGAATATAGCCCAATGCCCCAGGGTGCTGACATCCTATTTTGGGTTAACTAGAGTAAATGATATAGAACACTCCATCTTTAACAATACAGACCAGATATCAAACATTTGTACTAGTTTTCTATTGCTACTGTAACAAATTAACACAAATTCAGTGGCTAAAAACAATATACATTTATTATTCATTATGTATATTATTATTATATTTCTGTTCTAGAGGCTTGAAGTACAAAATCAGTCTTCAATGTATTAGTACAGCTTGATCCTTCAAGGTTTTTTAGACTCCAGGGAAAAATGTGTTTTCTTTGCCTTTTCCAGTTTCTAGAAGCCGCCTTCACTCTTTGACTCATGGATTTTCCTTCTATTTTAAAGGGCGTCACCCCAACTTCTGCTTCCTTTGCCCATCTCCTCTCTCTCTAACATTGACTTTTTTGCCTCTATTTTATAAGGACTCGTGTGACAATATTAGGTTGATCTGGATAAACCAGAATAATTTCTCCATTTCAGGATTTTTAATTATGTCTTCAAAGTCCCTTTATCATGTAAAGTACCTTATTTACAGGTTCTGGAAACATGGATAAGGGCATCCTTGGGGCTCATTATTTTGTCCTTAAATGCTATGTAAGTTAGGAGAGGGAAATCAGAAAATTCAAAGCATTTTCACTTTTATAACTTCACGTTTCTAAATTTTTCAATTTACAGTGACTCATTCCTCTACCCATAGAAGCCATTTTAAATGCATTCTTCCTAGCTTTCTTCAGTTTAGCTAATATTGTTTAAGTCCTTCAAAAAGACTGTGCTCTTGCCTACACAAAGGCTTTGAAATTACAGTTCCTAGAGCCTAAAATATCATTAATCACCCCAGTACTTCCGTTGTATAAGATTTATCAGACTTTTAATTAAAATTTTATTTGTGTAATTAGTTTAACTTTCACCGACGCAACTGAAACAAATTCTGTGAGTGAAGGGATCATGTCTATCTTGTATTAGAAGATGAATAAGAGTATATTTGTTCAATGAATGAATGAAGAAAACAAAACTCTCCTCACTATTGTTATGAACTACAACATGACATTCAAATCTTGAGATTACTTAAAATGCATTCTTCTTTTCTACTATTTAAAAGCAGCCTTAAACAAATTTAAAGAAGAGACATTATGGAGTTTAAAATAAGAAAATGCTATGGTATACTCAGCAAAAGTCAATATCCCCAAGGCAAAGAGCTTAAGAGTATCTCCCAAAAGCCTCACAAGGTGGCCTTCATTACCTCAGTAGATTTGCCGGAGTCCTGGATCTTCCCTCTGGCTTAGAAACTGATGATGTCAGCACACAGAGGGAAAGTTCATTGCTCAGGAGTGTATTTACATAAAATAAGCATATAAGCCTGATGCTGATATATTAATTTACAATAAGATATGTAAGTGCCATAGGTGTTAGAATATTTAATTCAGTATAAGTAACCCATTCAATCCCTCTAAGTGGTCCAGTATAGAAGGAAGATAGCCAAGTTTTGCTTGGTTAGCACAAGATGAAAACAGTTAGTTAGTGTTAATGAAATTATTATGAATGAAAGATTGACATATAAATCATTTAAAAGATTCTTTAGAGATGTTTTTGAACCCCACATGACTAAAGCTCTAATGCAGAACACACTCTTGTCAGAGCTTGGATGGGGACAGCTAGTATCTGTTCCATGACTTTCTTTTCTTGTGCTCATTTAACTAGTTATAGTTCCCTGTTATGTATATTCTTTATATAAGTTGACATATTCTCCACTAACATCTAAGTCCTTCTAGTCCAACTAGTCATTTTGTCCTTTTTAGATGGTTTATATAACTTTGATTTGATCAGTCTGATTTTTGTTCTTTATTTGTACTTTTTCCTCTCTAAAGTTTATCTTATTTACATCATTCCTAAATCTTTCAGGAAAGACTGTCTAAAAACTGCACACTTTTGTTTAGAAGTTTAATTTTTCTTATGATTACTAAATATTTGTGAATACATTAGAAAATAACCTCTAGGTAACCATAGGGATTCATATACTGAGAGGATAATTTATCAGGACACTCAAATTGTGTTCACATTTTTAAAAATTCTATGAACTATCCCAATTTGATAGATACTTTATAATGAATATTACTATCATTTGCTAATAATCTTTGGCCTCCATATAAAAACTCATCTACTGTTCAAGATGCTGTTACATAGTGAAGAACAAGTGAGGACTTTTTTTGTGAAGCTTACCTTCTTTTGGGGGAAGGCAGAAAATAAATAAATAGGATAAAAATGTCATAAAGAGAAGATATGATTGAGAATGATCATAAGAAAGCTACTTTGAATGCTCACTTAGCAGACGTTTCTTTGTGAAGGTAATGTTTCAGACAAAATACACATGATGACCATTAGTGTTCAGAAAAGAAAGCTGCAAAAGTGCCAAATGGAACAAATCTGGAGAGTGTAAGATACCCAGAATGATCAAGGAAAAAGGGAAAAAAAATTTAAGAGAGAAGACAGGAAAGGTAGGCAGGAAACAAATCCTTGTAAGGCCTTGCAGGTCAGGTCAAGACTTTGGCTTTTAAAGTCTCAGTGTCATGGAAAGTCACCGAAAGGCCTCAGAATAAAGAGTTTGAAATAATCTTATTTTTTAAAATTTTCCTTTTTTATTTGAATTTAGTTAGCCAACGTAGAGTACACCATTAGTTTTAGGTGTAATGTTCAATGATTCATCAGTTGTGTATCAAACCCAGTGCTTATCACATCATGTGCCCTCCTTAATGCTCATCCCCCAATCCACCTCCCCTCCAGCAACCCTCAGTTTTTAAAAGATGACTTTGCCAGCTGTCTGGAAAATGCATTATATGGAGGCAAGGGTTAATCTAAAGAGTCCTGTTGGGAGGTTACTACCACAGTTCAGATGACAGAAGACGAGGGCTAGAATTGTGGTTGTAGTAGTAGAAGTGGTGGGAAGTGGTCAGATCTGAAATATATTTTGGAGCTCAAGTGGATGAGACCGTTGGCTAGCTTGCTGTGGAGCCTTGAGCAAGAACAAGGAGAGGAAAGGTTTGTTGATAGTGAAACTATAGCATCACTCTCCTTTATGCCCCCAAGACTTGAGTGCAGTTAGTCTGACATCTGAGGACTGAACAATTTAACTTTCTAACAATCTAACTATTTTTGTTCATACACGCCTGATGTTTCATCAAATTGAGATAATTATTGTTCCAAAAAAATGCCTTGCACTTTGGCATTTCTGTTTCTTTCTAATGTACTTCAGTCTGACTAGAATCGCCTTCATTTTCATCCATGCCTCTCAAAACTCTTTTCATTCTTTAAGAAGTCAAACAAATGCTAACTCTTATCAAAATTTTTAGGTTTTTTTTTCTTCCAAGTTTTTATTTAAATTCTAGTTAGTAAATATAACTTTTCTGAACCCTATAAATGGATCTTTCTTTTTTGAATACCCAAGAACTTGACTTATAACAACTCTTAAATTATTAATAGTACAGTGTATCATAGTTATTTGAGCAATCATGTCTTCTCATAACAACTCAAGAGCATAACAACTCGAGAGCATTTTTTAACCTTATATACTTTTCTATTTTATACTTAATATTTTTACTTTATGATAACCACTTTATTTGTATTAGATGCTCAGAAAAATTAGGATAAGTAAAATAAAAATTTATAATCAGTTTAAAATTACCCCCACCTATATAGCAAAAAACTATGATTTTAAACTTGCTTAAATAATGCATAGTTATTCATTTAATAAATAATGAGACAAAATTCCAAAAAATGTTTTTGGTTTTTAACTCAGCCATTACTGAGGGAGCCATCAGAAGAATTTTCTTCTCATCAGAGTCAGCCCACGTGTGTTTAAATTTTAGTAGTAGGAATAGGGAAGACCACGGTGGAATAAAAAAGTCTACCTCCTGTACCTGGAGAGCCAACTCTGAAAGGTCATCCTAGTTCCTGAGCTACCTGTAGAATTGGTTTTTTGCAACTTAATCCCTGTTCAATTTCTCTGTCCACCCCACCTTGTTTGCCATACTCTCTTACAGGTATTATTACTAAGTTTTTCCCCAACAAACCTTCTGCACAGGAATTTCTTCTGTCTCAGAGTCTCTTCTCCAGGGAGCATGACCTCAGAGAAACAATCTTTTGGGGGAAATACTTATCACAGATTAAAACATGCCATTTAATAAACTTTATATATGGAACATGAGAAATATGTTGACTCAGACCAAATGACTTCAGAGCAGTATTTTGGTCAACTTTATGTGTGTGTGTTTCATAAGTTTTCAAAAATTATACTTATGTAATTTGTCCTATTCTTTATGTCACTGAATTAGAAAATTCTAACTCCAATTTTTTTTGGGGGGGTTTGGCTTTGGGGGGGGTTGTTTTATTTTTTATTTATTTTTATTTTTTTAATTTAAATTCAATTAATTAACATATTATTTGTCTTAGGGGTACAGGTCTGTGATTTTATCAGTCTTACGTAATACCCAGTGCTCATTACAACACATACTGTCCCCAGTGTCCATCACCAGTTACCCCATCTAACTCAGATTTATATGGCATTATGGAAGCTAGCAAGCAAAAATATATGGTTATTGATATTCTGGTAAAATGTAGATGAAGATTTAGCTATTTTTTAAGTAAACAAAGTAACAAGCAAGCCAAACTGGAAAAGTGGATGCTTCAAATATTAGTAGTGAAAAAAATGACTAATTCAAACTTAGGTTTGAATTAACATTTTTCTTTTTAAATTTGTTCAATCATAGTCCTCAGTTTCTCTCTGCAGTCAATGAAGAAAACTCTCAAATGTTGAAATTTGTTAAGCTCTTGAGCCATTTCATGAAATAGCTTGATTTTATGCTTGAAATTAAATGAACTTTCAGCAAAGAAGTGGAATGTTAAGACTACTCAACATTTTAAATCTTAAGATGCTTCACTTGAGCAAGACACTTTAAAATATAGAAATAGCCTTGACTCTCATCAGTATCAGAAATAATTTTTTTTTATCGCATCCCTCTCATCAAAATCTTGTGTGAGGGGACACCTGGGTGGCTCAGCTGGTTAAGCATCTGCCTTCAGCTAAGGTCATGATGCCAGGGTACTAGGATCAAGCTCCATGTCAGGCTCTCTACTCAACGGGGAGCCTGCTTCTCCTTCTCCCTCTGCCTGCTGCTCTGTTCTACCTGCTTGTGCTCTCTCTCTGTCTGTCAAATAATTAAATAAAATCTTTATTAAAAAAATCTTGTGTGAGTACATTTTTGCTCATGAACTGGAGATTTGCCTCAGTCTCAGTGTTTTAATCATATTCACAATTTTCACAGATCCTTCAGAGTTGTTGATCACCTTCTATTCTCTCTGAATAAAATGGTCCTTGCACTAGCTTCCAGGAAAATTCCATTTCATCTTCTTTATAGTGAGGGATATATAGTGGTGCTGTAACCTCTTTAGTGAATTAGTCCAAGTGAAGGGAACAACAAAGTCCTCAGGTGCATGTTGCAACTTTTAAGACTGTTACAGTCATTATTTAGAGTGACTCTAAAACTATGGATTATTTAGTGACTTTATAAATATGTATAAGTATACTAAGATATTTTTATCTTTTTACCTTATTTATGTTATTATATGGAGTAACTTCTAAAATTATATACCCTTAATGGAAATATAAAAGCTTAGTGAGTTCCTGAAAATAAGGTTGGAGGTATTTTTTTTTAAAAACCTAAAAATATTTATTCTAGTTGAACAGAAATTTTATTAAAGAATTTAGTCAAAAGTGATATCGGGGCGCCTGGGTGGCACAGCGGTTAAGCGTCTGCTTTGGGCTCAGGGTGTGATCCCGGCGTTATGGGATCGAGCCCTACATCAGGCTCCTCCGCTATGAGCCTGCTTCTTCCTCTCCCATTCCCCCTGCTTGTGTTCCCTCTCTCGCTGGCTGTCTCTATCTCTGTCAAATAAATAAAATATTTAAAAAAAAGTGATCTCAGACATGAAAAGAAAGATTTATAAACATTTATTTTATTTTTTAAAAATTTTTATTATGTTATGTTAGTCACCATACAGTACATCCTTAGTTTTTGATGTAGTGTTCCATGATTCATTGTTTGCATATAACACCCAGTGCATCATGAAATATGTGCCCTCCATAATACCCTTCACTGGCCTATCCCAATCCCCCACTCCTCTCCCCTCTGAAGCCCTCAGTTTGTTTCCCAGAGTCCATAGTCTTTCATGGTTCATTCCCCCTTCTGTTTACCCCCCCCCATTCTTCCCTTCCTTCTCCTGCCGATCTCCCTGCTATTTCTTATGTTCCATAAATGAGTGAAACTATATGATAATTGTCTTTCTCTGCTTGATTTATTTCACTGAGCATAATCTCCTCCAGTCCCATCCATGTTGCTGCAAATGTTGGGTAATTGTTCTTTCTGATGGCTGAGTAAGATTCCATTGTATATATGGACCACATCTTCTTAATCCATTCGCCTGTTGAAGGCCATCTCGGCTCCTTCCACAATTTAGCTATTGTGGACAAATAAGCATTTATTTAATAGTACTAGAATGGGGTTAAATAAAATATGACAGTGTGATAAAATATTCAACCATTAGCTGTCTTACAGGAATAAACTATAATGACATGAGATAAAATTTCATAAAACAGTTAAAAAGAAAACCAGTATATAAAAGTATGCCTATTTATGTGCAGTATAATTGAAATGGATGTGTGTGTGTGTGTGTATGTGTGTGTGTATGTGCATGCATGCCTGGGTATGTGTAGAGTTGCTGTTCTTCTTTCCACTATTATATACCATTTCACAATGAAAATGGTTTACATTTATTATGTAAAATAGTAACACTAAAAGATTTTCTACATCTAGAGAAAGACTTGCCAGTTTTAGATATGTGGAATATTGGGGGGAATATTTATAAACCGGGGAGTACACGGTATGAGGATAGGAAAGAAAAACATTCTCTAAAATAAACACACTGAATGCGTGATACTGACAGAGATAGGCCAACAAAGAAGGTTATTATTTTTTGCTTGTTTTTGTGTTTTTTTTTTTTTTGGTAAAGATCTGTATAACAAAGGGATTCAAAAACATTGTAGCTTAGGGGTTGTCTATTGTATATATAAGTTCAAGTTGCCCAAATTGTGTTCAGGGGTAGAGAAATTATTATTTGTACAATAAAACTAAAGTTTAAGTAATGAATGCACGTTTGAGAATAAATAATTATTGTCGGTACATTAAATGTGTTGCAGTGAAGGCTTATTGTAGCGAGGGAGGATGAGAAAATGCAGTTGTGGGCATTGGTTGAAGGTAGAGGAGTGGGAAGGTGCTCTTCTTTTTTGGAAGATGGAAGTCGGATAATCAGCTTTCAGATAGGCATTCAGGATCCGAAGGTAATGTGCTTCATGCTCCTTTTTCCTTGAGACTCTGACAAAATACAAGCAAAATGTAAGAGCATTTTCAAATTTTCACCATATACATGTGATTGATTGCAAGGAATTGACTTAATCAGTTGTGTTGGCTAGCTGGCAGAACAGGGAAACTCTCAGGTAGGAGCTGAAGCTTTAGTCCATTCAGTCCACAGGCTTCTTAATTAAGAAGGCAATCTTTCTGTCCTTAAGACCTTCAATTGCCTGGATCAGGCCCACCCTGATTATGGAGAACTTGAAGTCAACTGATAGAGCTGTTAATCATTTCTGCAAAATACTTTCATGGCAACATCTAGATTACTATTTGATTAAATAACTGGACACTAATGTCTAGCTAAATTGACACATAAAACTGATCATCATAAGCACTATGACATATGAAATAGTGCACTTGAAAAGCAAGAAGAGTAGTAGAAAATGCTATGTAGGGACCTTCTTTTTGAAAATAAATAATTTGGGGTATATTCAAACGTGGTGGAAAACTCACATTTCAATGTGGTAAGTTATGATTATAAACTCTGATCTCTCATAAATTGGTGAGTCTGTCTTTCCAAAAAACATAATTTCAACACTTTACATTTTTTTAAATTTTTAGGTTTTTTTTTCTTCCAAGTTTTTATTTAAATTCTAGTTAGTAAATATACAGTACAATATTAGTTTCAAATGTAGAATTTATTGATTCAACACTTACATGCAACACCCAGTGCTCATTACAACCTTATCACAACAAGTGCCCTCCTTAATACCCATCACCCCGCCCACCTCCAGCAACCCTCAGTTTGTTCTCTATAGTGGAATCTGTTTTATGAGTTGCCTCTGGCTTTTCCCCTCTATGTTCATCTGTTTGATTCTTAAATTCCACATATGTGTGAAATCATGTGGTATTTGTCTTTCTCTGACTGACTTATTTCAGTTAGCATAATATACTCTAACTCCATCCACATCATTGCAAATGGCAAGATTTCATTCTTTTTTATGGCTGAATAATATTCCATTGTGTGTATACACTTAGAAATGTACACACACATGTATATACATATACATATATACATATGTACACACACACGACTTTATATATATACCACAACTTTTTTATCCATTCATCAGTCAGTGGACATTTGCGCTCTTTCCATAATTTGGCTATTGTTGATAATGCTGCTATAAACATTGTGATGCATAAATGTCACTTTTAATGATCAATCATATGTAGTTTGTTTGTTTCTGAGTAGAAAAATCATTATGCTTGGAGAAAAAGACAACAACTAAAAAAAGCTGTCAACTGAAAGCATGATAACTTTAAAGCTCTTACAAAACTCATGAATTCAACAGTTGTTAGGTGAAGTAAACTATATATTCAATTTTTTTCTAAATTTGAAGAATACATGAAATTGTTATTAACCCAATCACAAATTCCTGAATGACCAATTCTTTTATTTATTATTATAAATCACAGCATGCAACAGTGAATTTCTCATCCAGTTTAATATATCTTTAAATGATTGTATTCTGTTCTTAATAACTAGTAATTTGAACTAAGCTTACACTGATATGGGAGGTAGTAAGTCTTTCATATTTTTTTCGGTTTTGTTGTTGTTTTGTTTTGTTTTGTTTTGTTTTGTTTGCTTTTGATACCAGACAGGTTTTGGTGTTTTTTTTTTTTAAAGATTTTATTTATTTGAGAGAGACAGCATGCAAACAAGCATGAGTGGGGGGTGCCAGGGGCAGAGAAAGAGGGAGAAGCAGACTCCCCCACTGAGCAGGGAGCCTGATGCAGGGCGGGGCTCGATCCCTGATTCCAGGACCCTGGGATCATGACCTGAACCCAAGGCAGATGCTTAACTGGCTGAGCCACCCAGGCATCCCCATACCAAAGAGTTCTTTGAGCATGTATTGTTATGCTCAAATATGTTATGCTTAAATATGTTATGAAGTTACTGCTATTTAGGCTACTACTAACTCATCTCAAGGAATTTTTTAAGAAAAATACAAAAAGTCACTGTTTTAACATGGTTATTGTTTGTTGATAGGAAAGGTACTCCATTGGGATCTGTATACTCAGCACATGTCTCATTTTGTTAAAACTCACAGAGGCAACATCATAGTGTAACATTGACATGAATGTAGTTCATTGATTTTAACTACTTTGGTAGCAGTATCTTGAAAATACATACATATATGTATGTGTGTGTGTGTGTGTGTGTGTATATACAGTATAACTTTTTGTGTATGTGGGTTTAAAAGTGGACTACATATTACAAATTTGAGATAAAATGCTCAGATGTATGTATAAATAAATATTTATCAATGTCCCATGATTCCAAATTTAAACTCTAAAATCATCAAACTGCAGTTTTTGAAGTACATCACTAAGGTTATAGGGGCAAGCACACACAAACACACATAAATGTCATATTTATGTAACATTCTACTCCTCGGGTGAGACTGAAGACAAACTTTTGCATTAATCAAAATAATTAAGTCTTAAAATGTAATCAGTTTTGTGATTTTATTTCCTCTCAGACTGTAGAAGACACCAGGTCAAATAATGTGAAAAAATAATGAGTAGGGTCTGTTAACGGAAATTCTGCAAGGAGCTCGCACTATGAAGTGGAATGTAGATGGTAGCAGAGTGACTAATTAGACAGCCATCTGGCACCATTTAGATCAGGGCAACAAGGCCTCCACCTCTTAATAGTCCTTTAAAGCATCATTCTCTTACTGCAGTATGCTAATTGATAGTCATGTGAAGGCCCTGAGTTAGAAGAGAAATGTTAAATTATGCTCTGCATAGTCTGATTAAGATAATTAGAAAAATACATTATAGGAAGATGTCAGACAAAATGGTAATGTTTCCAAAAATTTCAATGACTATAAAAGTGAGACTACAGTAAAAAATGTGTTTATTAAGAAATATTTTCATCAGTAACATTACTACCCCCTCCCCCTTCCATCCTCCTTTATTTGTCTTGAAAAGTTCAAGAACTTGAGAAATGTCATGCCATATCAGACTGTATTATTGGGTAGCGTTGTTGAAGACACATGATTTTTCTTTTTTAATGCCTAGACTTGTGGATGAGCCATGAAGGTAAAAGAAAAGTGATAATGTGACTGAAATTGCCCTTCTTATCTTGAACTAACTTTGGAATTTTGACACAGCCCGCCAAGGTTCATGTATTCTACTTACTGTGTGAGACCTACCTTCCTTCCTGCACACATGATTACCCAGAAAATCCCAGTTATCTCACAATTTTGCTCTTTTCTGCTGTATTCAACTGTCAGTCATTGCTTCATTCTGATTTTTCCAGCTTCTCTGCCTTCTGCTGTAATTGATTCCCCGTAAGCAGGAGAAAATGTATGTTTGTCTTTTTAGGATTGTCATCAGAACTTAAAAAAAATGTTGGAGGAGTATCGGGAATTAAAATACATATTTTTCAGATGCAAGAAAATTGGTCAGGCAATTTACATACCCAATTATTAAGTAGAAAATTCTAAAATGTCTAAAATATCCAATCTTTGTGAGGCAAAGTGTGCTTCCCTCTATAAAATATGGACTGACTCTCCTTTTCCTTCAAGTCCTTTGGGTACTATTTATCTATGGTACTTGTCTGGCAGGCAGTTCTTTTGCTAGGCTGTGTGACTAACTTCCACATTCTCTCCTGAGGATTACACAGACGGGACATTCCTATCTGATTGGCTTTCAATGATTTTAGTTGCTTTAAAATGACTTGTGACCAGTAAAGCATGGAGGTCATCACTCCACAGGCTCTAAATCTTTGGAAGATTATTTTTAAAGCAAATCCCTTAGAACTGCTGTATAATGAACTTTTTCTAAATTTAGAATGATGGGAGAAAATAGCAGAGAAAAACATAAGTATCACCTTTCTGATAAACTAGTGAAATATGACTTATTCCCAATTTTATTAAGGAAAAATCTTTAAGCCAAAAAATAACCTTCTAAGTATATTCATCCAGGACATCTGAAAAACACAGGAATTCTGAAACATGTATTATTTAGGTATCATCATCTTTTTTACAGTTTTTACATAATACCCCTTTATTTTAAAGCTGTGACTTAAGTACATGTATCTCTGGTACATTTTCTTTGAAAATAGAGAAACATAATGAGGTATTTATTTGACCAGCATAAACAATTATTCTTAACACCAAGATCTAATTTGTTTCTTATATTTGTAAAATAGAGTATTTTTGCTCAAATTATTTTTACTTCAGAAAGGCAGTGCACTTTTTCAAACTAGTTATATAGGAGATATTGCTTATATGTTAATTAATTAGGTATATGGTCAACTATTGAAAAAATTTTAAAAATCCCTCCAGTTTATAAATTGGCCTGTTTTAATATTTTGATGTTTCTATTTGTTTTTAGTCTAGTAAAAGTGTTGCTGTTTATATGTTGACGCATTGTACAGTTTTAGCTTTAACCCCAGGTACATTAACTCATTTTAAGGTGTATAATATCTTTTAAGCAATATGGAATATTAAGTGTGTATACCTTTTTTTTAAAAAAATATTTATTTGAAAGAGGAGAGAGGCAGAGCACATGGGCCGGGGCGGTGTGCAGAGTGAGAGGAACAAGCAGACTCTCCACTTAATGCAGGGCTCCACAAGGGACTCGATCCCAGGATCCCAAGATCATGACCCAAGCTGAAGTCAGTTGCTTAACTGAAGAAGTTACCCAGGCGCCCCTGTGAGCCCTGTGTATACCTTTTATTTCTGGGCAGATGGTCCACAACTTCAATCTAATTGCTTATACCCCAAAACACATTGAGAATCCCTGCCATATAGGCATCCATGATATATTCACCATCCTTCAGTAACATATGTAATAGAGGGGATAATTACATAGAAAAAAAATTTACCAGTAGAATTATCTATTTAAAGAATTCTAGAACAGAAAAGACAGTCTGAATTATTTTTGTATTTTTGTTGACATCTCCATGAACACGGTTACACTTTGCTGATAAATAATAAAAGGTAGAACACTTATTCAGCCTGAGCTGTGAGGTGAATTGTGTCCTGCTCCTCCACCCCGCCCCCAGCACTGAGTTCATATTGTAAAGTTCTAAGTCCCAGTAACTCGGAATGTAACTGTGCTTGGAGATAGGGCCTTTACAGAGACAATTAAGGTATAATGAGGTCATATGGGTGGCTCTGATCCAGTAAGATTAATGTCTTTATAGAGGAGATTAGGACACAGATACAGAAGGAAGACCATGTGAAGAGACACCGGGAAAAGATGGTCATGTACAGGGGCACCTGGGTGGCGCAGTCATTGAGCGTCTGCCTTCAGCTCAGGGCGTGATCCTGGCGTTCTGGGATCAAGCCCCGCATCAGGCTCCTCCGCTGGGATCCTGCTTCTTCCTCTCCCACTCCCCCTGCTTGTGTTTCCTCTCTCGCTGGCTATCTCTCTCTGTCAAATAAATAAAAAATCTTAAAAAAAAAAAGATGATCACATACAAGCCAAGGAGAGAGATTTCATAGAAGAAATGAACCCTACTGAAACCTTGGTCTAGGACCCTAGCTTACAGAATTGAGAGAAAATAAATTTTTGTTGTTAGAGCATCCCTAGCAAATTAATACAGCCTGCTATATGAAATGTTGTTTTCTAGTGTGTGCTGTGGAGAAAAATAGTACATTTTACCCACCCACCAATTATTAACCATTATGCCAAATCATACTGGCAAAGCAATAGTGAGCTAGAAACATAGGTCCCTGCCTTCGTGGTGCTTACAATTCAATATGGCATACTTATATGAAGCAATCCTTACCGTCTTGGAACTTGGAATTTTGAGAGTTAGTATTCATATAGAAAATAGTTACACTGGCAATGAAATGAATCTATAACAATGCATTAAAATAAGAGGGTAGAATTTGGGGGGTTTTTGTTTTGTTTTGTTTTGTTTTGTTTTGTTTTAGAGAGAGAGAGCTGGGTGAGTCAGGGTGTGTTTGTGGGGAGGGTGGGGCAGAAGGATAGGAGGGAGAGAGAGGAGGGTAGATATTCTTAAGCACATATGTTTTCAAAATGGCCCTAACAAAATTAGTAAAAATTCAGAGAAGAAAAAAGAGGGAGCTGCATAGTGAATAATACATGGATAAGTGGAAAGAGGGGAGGCATTTAATATAGGAAAAGCTCACAAGCTGACATAGAGAAAGTAACAATATTAAGAGAAAGTTTGAAAGAAACCATCAAGAACAAATTGTAAATGACCCACACTAGGTTTCAGGAGTTTTAAACCAGTGCATCTTTCTTATCTTTTAAACTCACTAATCCCCCATAGGAATATTCTACTTGAGGCAATTCAAGCTACTGACAGAGAATATACTTTATACTCCATCTTTGCCCTTCACTTTTTCTGCATCTCTCAAACTACCAAATGGTAAAGGTTCATTAGGTTCTCAAATCCATCTCTAAATATGGATTTATTACTATTATTTTTATGTTGATATGATCTTTCATTGTGAGCAAAGTGAAAAAAAAAACAAGTTCATTTATGTAACACAGTTACTCTGATAAGAAAACAAAAGTAAATTATATAGCAAATGCAGAATGTTTACATCCTAGGATAATTGACCTATGTTTCTTAAGAGTAGCTTTTCAGAGCAAGTAGGGCCAGGGTAATAAACCCCTACTGATTTTATGGTGGAGCTAGGCAAAATCACTTTAGAATGCAGCCATAACTGAAATGTTAACTAAAGTGTTTTTTTGGAATACATTTGTTTTAATTCAGATTCTTTGTGTTGCAAGTAACAGAAAACAATTCAAATTTAATTGAGTAAAATCAGTGGGTTTTATTATAAGGCTTGATATACATTTCAAAAACAATAGTAGCAGAAAAATGGCCAACCCTCAGAAAAGTTCATTAGCCATAGTTTAGAAAGTTGATAGGACTTGCTATCTCTTAACATCCATTTCTCTCTGATGTCTGCTACATTCTTCTCCTTCCATACACCAGGTTTCTATACTCCTTAGTCCACCTGGTAGAAAAATTTACTTCCTTTTTTCAAGAGACTGGCCAAACTGAGATAGGAATGTCATACATAACCTTGACTCTCAACTGCTTGCTTACAAATAGACGTTTATTGACCCACGTTGGGTCAATAATCACATCTGGAACAGCAAAATTAGCCTGGAAATAAGATGACAATTACACAAATATGGTTGTAGAGCATTCACCACATTCACTTTTGTGTCCATGTATATTTGTGTAGTGTTGGAAGGGAGAAGGGAGAACAGTTTCTATGACAGAATTAATAGAGTGATAAAACAACTCAGCAGGGGTCTAATAAAATACTTTGTGTGTATCAAAACCAAGTTGATTACTTACTCCTTTGAAATATTGGACTGTACTTTTGAGACTGAGATGTTCTGGCTCAAAATATGGACTTACGCTTTTACGATTTTATGCTTTATCTCTTTATCACTGTTGCACACCCTTGTGTTAAATACTGTCTTGAATATTGTATTCTGCCACCTTCACTCCAGTTTCTTGGGCTCAGTAATTCACCTGCACCATCTTACAAAACACTTACTTTTCAACACACGGAGATACACACAGACAACTACACATACACACAGAAATCTTAATCACCTGTTTCTTCCATTGGTTTCTTTTTACCTGTTGGCTATTGCCGTATTTCTAATTCTATAAATCATATTCATATTTACTTTCTTCCTGCATTCTTATTTGTCTCTCCTACATGATGACTCAATTTTAATGGCTCTTGTACGTCTTAAACCTCATTACCATACCCAAGAGTTGGATGAGCTTTGTTGAAAAAACTGCTTGATGTTATCTTGGTTTTCCTAAATAGAGACTATTATTGTGATCTATAATCTTTGTATATAAAGTTTATTAAAATTACAAAATATATAAAAATCCAATCCTCTTAGTGGGNTTTAGTAAAATTACAAAATATATAAAAATCCAATCCTCTTAGTGGGAAAGTAACTGCTTTCTAAGGATATTTTGCTGATTAATATCTTTTCTGGTGCTCTTTGTGTTAAAAATTAAGTTATAAAACATTTATTAAGCAACCGTCACTACCCAACAGTAGCATATGCACTGAGAAAATGGTGAGTAAAATCTGACATGGCTTCACAAAACCTATTGCCCAGTATAAAATAATGGCAGTAATCAATTAATAAATAAACAAACAAGTAAGTTGGATTTTAATAAAAGCTAAAACAAATAATAAAGTAATATAGTTTTACACAGAAAGGAAAATTATTTTCTAATGTTCAGTGGACTTCTAAAAATATATAAAACACCAAATAATGTAGCAAATCATAAAATTATCAAATGTTAGTTTTCACAAATCGTTATTTTATAACCACTGTTTAATAATTGTAAATTAACTTATTTACTTGTTCACTTCTTAGTGGTTACTATGTGTATGCCCTTAAACCAAAAAACTTTGCAGATATTTACCTATATCTTATCTATTGATTTAATTTTTCTTTGCTTTTGTACTTTTATTATGGAAAATTCAAAGTTATTTCTTAGCAGAGAAAATAAGTTTAACTTTAAGGACCCATCAATTCATGAAACATCTGTCTCACTGAGATCTTTTCCAAATGTCTTTACTATCTTGAAGTAAATTTCAGATTTCATGTTATTTTATGCACACATATTTCAATATACATCTATAAATGATAATGTTTTTTAAACATAACAACAGTATCATTGTCACATTTTAAAAATCAATAATGATTTTTTAATATTATCTTTGGGTAAATATCTAGTACTGCAATTGCTGGATCATAGGGAAGTTATTTTAACTTTTTGGGGAACCTCTGTACTGTTTTCCAGAGCGGCTGCACCAGTTTACATTCCCACCAACAGCATAAGAGGGTTCCCCTTTCTCTGTATCCTCACCAACATCTATTTTTTCCTGTGCTGTTGATTTTAGCCATTCTGACAGCTGTAAGGTGATATCTCATTGTAGTTTTGATTTGTATTTCCCTGATGATGAGTGATGTTGAACATCTTTTCATACGTCTGTTAGCTGTATGTATGTATTCTTTGGAAAAATGTTTCTTCATGTCTTCTGCCCATTTCTTAACTGGATTATTTGTTTTTTGGATATTGAATTTGATAAATTCATAATAGATTTTATCAGATATGTCATTTTCAAATATCTTCTCCCATTCTGAATGTTGTCTTTTAGTTTTGCTGAGTGTTTCTTTCACCGTGCTGAAGTTTTTTTCTTGAAGAAGTGCCAATAGTTCATTTTTGCTTTTTTCCCCCTTGCCTCCAGAGATGTGTCTAGTAAGGAGTTGCTACAGCCAAGATCAAAGAGTCTGTTGCCTATGTTCTTCTCTAGGATTTTGATGGTTTCCTTCTCACATTTAGATCTTTCATCCATTTTTAATATATTTCTGTGTATGGTATACTCTAGTTTCATTCTTCTGCATGTTGTTGTCCAGTTTTCCCAACACCATTTGTTGAAGAGACTGTCTTTTTTCCATTGGATATTCTTTCCTGCTTTGTCATAGATTAGTTGACTATATAGTTGTGGGTCCATTTCTGGGTTTTCTATTCTGTTCCATTGATCTATGTCTCTCTTTTTGTGCCAGTACCATAGTGTCTTGATCTCTACAACTTTTTAGTATAGCTTGAAGTTCAGAATTGTGATGCCTTAAGCTTTGCTTTGCTTCGCTTTGTCAAGGTTGCTTTGTCTATTTGGGGTCTTTTGTGGTTCCACACAAATTGTAAGATTGTTTGCTCTAGTTCTGTGAAAAATGCCAGTGGTATTTTGATAAGGACTGCATTATATGTGTAGATTGCTTTGGGTAGCTTAGGCATTTCTTTTTTTTTTTCTTTAATTTCTTTTATTTATTGAAGAGAGAGGGAGAGAGAGGGAGTTGGGGGGGAGGGGTAAGAGGAGAGGGAGAGAGAATCCTCAAGCATACCCTCCACTGAGTGGGGAGCCTGATGTGGGCCTTGATCCCAGGACCCCAAGATCATGACCTGAGCCAAAATCAAGAGCTGGCCACTCAACAGACTGAACCACCCAGGTGCCAGGGGTAGTATAGACATTTCAATAATATTTGTTCTTCCAATACATGAACATGGAATGCTTTTCCATTTCTTTGTGTCATCCTTAATTTATTTCAAATATGTTCTATAGTTTTAAGAATATACATCTTTTACCTCTTTGGTTAAGTTTATTCCTGGTAACTTAGGGTTTTTAGTGCAATTGAAATGGAATTGATTCCTTGATTTCTGTTTCTGCTGCTTCGTTATTGGTGTATAGAAATTCTACAGATTTATGTACATTGACTTTCTATCCTGCTATTTTACTGAGTTCGTGTATTTGTTCTGGCACTTTTTTGGTAGAGTCTTTCAGCTTTTCTACATAGAGTATAATTTCATCCGCAAATAGTGAAAGTTTGACTTCTTCCTTATTGATGTGGCTGCCTTTTATTTCTTTTTGTTGTCTAATTGCTGAGGCTAGGACTTCCAGTAACATGTTAGATCACAATGGTGAAAGTAGACATCCCTGTCTTATTCCTGAGTGTAGAAGAAAAGCTCTCAGTTTTTCCTCATTGAGGAAATTAACTGTGGGTCTTTTGTATATTACCTTCATGATATTGAGGTATTTTCCATCTATCCCTACTTTGTTGAGGATTTTTTTTTATCAAGAATGAATCCTGTATTTTGTCAAATGCTTTTACTCAGTCTATGGAGGATCATATGTTTCTTATCCTTTATTTTATTAATATGGTGTATGATGTTGATTGATTTGTGAATATTGAATCACCCTTGCAGCCTAGGAATAAATCCCACTTGATTGTGGTGAATGATTGTTTTAATGTACTGTTGGATTCAGTTTTCTAGTACCTTTTTTGAGCATTTTTGCATCCATGTTCACCAGGAATATTGGCCTGTAGTTTTCTTTTTTAGTGAAGTCTCCCTGGTTTGGTTATTGGTAATGCTGGCCTCATAGAATGAGTTTGGAAAGCTTTCCTTCCATTTCTGTTTTTGGAATAGTTTGACAAGAATAGGTATTAACTCTTCTTTAAATATATCTTGGGAGATTTTTGAGAGCTGATTCAATTTCTTTGCTGGTTTTGAGTCTGTTCAGGTTTTCTATTTCTTCCTTTTTCAGTTCTGATAGTTTGTATGTTTCTAGGAATTAATCCATTTCTTCCAGGCTGCCTGGAAGAATACAAATTGTGTGTATTTCTGTGGTGGTGTTTGTGATCACTCCTCTTTTGTTCGTGATTTTATTTATTTGGGTCCTTTTTATTTTCTTCTTGATAAGTCTGGCTAGGGGTTTATGAAATTTATTATTTCTTTCAAAGAACCAGCTCCTACTTTCATTGATCTCTTCCATTCTTTTTTGTTGTTGTTTCTATGTTATTTATTTCTGCGCTAATCTTTATTATTTCCATTCTGCTGGCCTTAGGCTTCATTTGTTGTTCTTTTTCTAGTTTCTTTAGGTGTAAGGTGAGGTTGCACAACTGATATTTTTCTTGCTTCTTGAGGTAGGCCTGTATTGTTACATGTGTCCCTCTTATGACCACTTTAGTTGCATGCCAGAGGTTTTGCACCATCGTGTTTTCATTTTTATTTTGTATCCATGTATTTTTTTTTCTTTAATTTCCTGGCTGACTCATTAATTGTTTAGTAGCATGTTGTTTAACTTCAATGTATTTATGATCTTTCCACATTTTTTCTTGGTTGGTTTCATGTTGTGGTCAGAAAATATGCATGGTATGATCTCAATTTATTTGTACTCATTGAGGCCTGATTTGTGACCTAGTATGTGATCTATCCTGGAGAATGTGCCATGTGCATTTGAAAAGAATGTGTATTCTGCTACTTTAGGATGAAATGTTCTGAATATATCTGTCAAGTCTTTCTGGTCCAGTGTATCTCTCAAACTCAGTTTCCTTATTGATTTTCTGCTTAGATGATCTGTTCATTGATGTAAGTGAGATATTAAAGTCCTCTATGATTTTTTAAAAGATATTTATTTATTTATTGAGAGAGAGAGAGAGAGAGCATGAGTGGTGGAGAGGGACAGAGGGAGAGGGAGAAGCAGGCTCCCCACTGAGCAAGACACCTGACATGGGGCTTGATCCCAGGACCGTGAGATCATGACCTGAGCCAAAGGCAGATGCTTAACCAACTGAACAACCCAGGCACCCCTTAATTTCTCTACTATTATTGTATAATTATCAATAAGCTCCTTTATGTTTGTTATTTATTATTTTATATATCTGGGTGCTCCCAAGTTAGGACCATAAATATTTACAATGTTAGATCTTCTTGTTGGATAGATCCCTTTATTATAGATAGAGTGCCCTTCTTCATCTCTTGTTATAGTCTTTCGTTTAAAATCTAGTTTGTCTGATATAAGTATGGCTACTCCGGCTTTCTTTTGACATCCGTTTGCATGATAAATGGTTCTCTGTCCCCTCCTTTTCAATCTGCAGCTGTCTTTAGGTCTAAAATGAGTCTCTTATAGGCAACATATAGATGGTTATTATTTTTTTATCCCTTCTGGTACTTTGTGTCTTTTGATTGGCACATTTAGTCCATTTACCTTCAGAGTAATTATTGACAGATATGAGTTTAGTGGCATTGTATTAACTTGCTAAGTTGTTGATTCTGGAGATTTTCTTTGTTCCTTTTCACTTTTGGTCTTTCTTTCCAAAAGAGTCCCCTTTAGTATTTCTTGCCGGGCTCATTTAGTTGTCATAAACTCCTTTAGTTTTTGTTTGTCTGGGAAATGCTTTCTCCTTCTGTTCTGAATGATAGCCTTGCTGGATAGAGTATTCTTGGCTGCAGATTTTTCCCTATTTTGCATGTTGAATATATGATGCCACTCTCTTCTGACCTATTAAATTTCTATGGAGAAATCTGCTTCTAACCTTATTTGTCTTCCCTCGTAAGTTAGGAACTTCTTTTGTCATGCTGCTTTCAGGATTTTTTCCCTTTCTCTGTATTTTGTAAATTTTACTATGATATGTCTTGGTGTTGGACTACTTTTATTGATTTTGATGGGAGTTCTTTGTGCCTCCTGGATTAGGAAGTCTGTTTCCTTACCAAGATCAGGAAAGTTTTCAGCTATAATTTCATCAAATAAAACTTCTGTCCTTTCCCCCTCTCTTCTTCTTTTGGGACTCCCACGTTACAAATGTTACGCTTTATGAGGGTGCTGAATTCCCTAAGTCTATTTTCATGATCCAGTATTTTTCTTTCCCTCTTCTTTTCAGTTTCATTATTTTCCATAAATTTATCTTCTACATCACTTATTTGTTCCTCTGATTCTTCTATCCTTATGGTTATTACATCCAGTTGGTTTTGCACCTCAGTTGTATCATTTTTTATTTCAACCTGACTAGTTTTTATATCTGTGGTAAGGGGCCCCCAGGTGTCTTCTGTACTTTTCTCAAGCCCAGCAAGTGTCCTTATGATTGTTGTTTTAAATTCTGGTTCAGGTATATTACTAATATCTGTTTTGATTATATCCCTGGCCATGACCTTTTCTTGTTCTTTTGGGATGAATTTCTCCATCTTGACATTTTGTCTATGTCCCTGTCTTCTGTGTGTTTGAAAAGCTTGTTATGTTTTCTGCTCCTGAGAGTTATGGCTTTATTAAGAAAAAGTCATATAATGTCCAGGCCTGGCACTTTAGGAAGTGTTTGTGCTGTATGCTGTGTGCACTCTGCTGTGTGGTTTGACTGCTCTTTCCCTTAGGTCAGTCCACTACAGAGTTTCTCCTTGACTGTAGTGAGGATTGTTTGGACCTTGTCCAAAGTGTGGTGAGTTTTAACTAGGTGTACTCTGATCTGCACATCTAGGTTAAAGGAGGCCTGATGCTTTTTCCGCTAGAGCTGAACCTTTGCAGCCATGTAGACTTTGCATGTGCATGGGGCTTGTGCTGGTCTTCTGGGGAGTGGCCACTACTCTGGTTCTCAGTTCACTTGCCCTTGTTAAAGAAGCAGAGAGCAGGGGGGGAAGGGCTTGGTGTAGGTGGCTCAGGTCTCCACTGTTAGTGCCGTTCTGCTCACTGAAGTTGGTTCGTGCTGATGGGTGGGGAGAAAAATCTTGCCAGCTCCCTCCCTCATACCTGGAGAGAGGGGTTCATGCCTGCTGCTGTGTGGGAATCACCCACAGAAAAGCAAACAATCTTCCCTCATGTGCCTTAGGTGTTGCTCAGATTCCTGCCTTTACCTTATCTGTGTCTGGGCCATCTGCCCACCCAGCAGCACAGTACATCTGGTTTTTATCTTAGGCTTCCTGGCTTAGTTTTAAAACTGCAGACTCTAGGGATGTAGCATGGTGTGGACCCATGTTGGTCCTCAGGGGAAGGGTCTCACCTCACTGGAACTGGTGAGGTTTGTTCCAAAAGGGGAGTTGCACCAACACAAAGAAGCTTGGAGTTTAGAGTAAAGCACAGCAAAAAGGGGGTGTCCAGGTTAGCCACCCTCAACAGGTGTCTTTGCCCCAGTGCCAAGAGACGGGGGAAATGCAGTGTTGCCTGCCAGCTCTTTTGTCTCATGAGAAGCAATGCCACCTCTCCCAGATGGATTCCAAGAAGGGGGAAATGTCTCTCCAGTGCATTCTAGGGGATCCTCAGATTGCACCATCTGCTCCGGGGCCTCTACCCTACTTATCCACAGGAATGCTGCAGTGACTGATGGTCAACACCAGCCATGGCGTGGATCTCTAAAACTCCAATCTGTGAACTCCACTGGTTATAAAATCATACAATAATTAGCCTCTCTCATTTTACCAGTCAATGGATTTGGGGAAGTGTTTTCCTTGTGCAATCCTCCGTGCCCTGATTTTTGTCTCTCTTTCTCTAATCTCTCTCTGTGATCATGGTTCACTCCCCTCTGCAGTACCTGAGAGACTTTTCTCCCCTAAATTATGTCTCTGAACTTCCTACCTTCCGCAGTGTGGCCTCTTTTCTCTCTCTAGTGCAGTTTGTCAGTCCTCAGATCAATTTCTTGAGTGTTCAGAATGATTTGATACTTATCTAGCTGCGTTCAAGGGACAAGGTAAACATAGCATCCTCCTACTACTCCAACATCTTAACTCCCCCTAATTTCTGTAATTTTATTTTTCTATTTATTTATTTATTTACTTTTGAGGGAGAGAGAGAGAGAGAGAGAGATTGAGCATATGTAAGTAGAGGGGGGAGGGACAGAGGAAGAGGAAGAGGAAGAGAAAGATTCCCAAGCAGGCACCACTCCCAACACAGAGCCCAACATGGGGCTCAGTTTCATGACCCTGAGATCATGACCTGAGCCGAAATCAAGAGTTGGATTCCTAACCAACAGCCACCCAGGTGCCCCTAGTTTCTTATTTTAAAATAGAATTCATTCCCATTATTTTTCCGTAAAGTTGCAAAAAAAGGGCACCTAGGCAGCTCAGTTGGTTAAGCGTCTGTCTCTTGGTTTCAGCTCAGGTCGTGATCTCAGGGTTCTGGGATTGAGCCCCATTTTAGGCTCTGCATTCAGCACAGAGTCTGCTTGAGACTTTCTCTCCCTCTCCTTCTGCTCTTTCCCCATCCCGTCTCTCAAATTAATAAATAGATCTTTTAAAAAATAGCAAGAAAAAACAGTAATACATATTGAATACATTTTAAAGCAAAGGATGCTGTAGTTTGGATCTCAGTAATTAGAATCTAATAAAATAAAACTAATATTTTCTTTCAAACACTTCCAAATACATGTCCATTTGTCCTTGAAAGTAAAGCTTTCGGAAGAATTTATTGCTTTTCTTTAAATTTTAACTGAAATTCCAGAAATATGAGCTCTAAAAATACGATTTTATTGAATTTGGGAGAGATTGAGATGCCATTGATAAAACAGTACATGAAACGATGGTAGATTTTGACATGAACAAAGAAAATGATTTGTTCATCAGAGGCCCAAAAGAATTAATGCTCTTTCCTAAGCGACCGAAGGACTGTTGAATTTGAAAACAAATTTTTGGTAACACTGAAGTTAGTCATTTGGAAAAAAGTAAAATAACATAGCATCCTAAGTTTAGGCAAACTTTACAAATGTCTTATAATCCTAGGAGAGACCATTCACATTGAAATGTTGACTGTTTCTTCCCATTGATTTTTTTGTTTTGTTTTGTTTTTTTTAGTCAATGATAAAACAAGGGGATTAATAATAGAATATAGGCTTAATGTTCAATATGCAGTTCAATGCATCTTTCTACCAGTATTACTGTATTCTCATGCTTCAACTTTACCTCATTCATCAAATACCAAATTTGATTTCTAACATATAAACCTTTAACACCTATCTACTTAAATACTTTTTTTGTTAACATCTAAAATCTATTTATTTTGAATGCAAAGGATCATTTTGCAACATAGGCACTTTTATAATTTCTGCTTGGGGAAAATTAGAGAAAGAGCACGTTTACATAGTCTAAGAGGAGTTTGCGTCTGTAAGGTCACACATTGAGTTATATATTGCTTTACGATTTAGTTCAAAGGGAAATTTCCAGGAGTGGAAAATATGCACAATACTAATGAGGAGAGAGGAAAAATGAAATATAAATGATCAGATATGTGGATAAGTAAATAAGTTCCTAGAGGAAATGAGACTCTTTATTTCAAGTTTTTAAGTTGTGTTTGAATTATCATCCATTATGTTTCACCAGCAGAATACCCTATTGAATGAGTAGCCCTGTTCTCAATGGGAAAAAGCCCCATCCCCTTTCTAAAAAATTAGTGGACTTTATTTCTTAGAGCAGCTTTGGGTTTATAGGAATATTGAACAGATAGTCTGGGAGTTCTTATATACAAATCAATCCCCCCCTCTTCACAGCTTTCCCTATTATTGACAGCTTGCATTGGTGTGGTACTTTTTTTTACAGTTGATGAATATTAATTAATTGATGAATGATATTGATGCATCATTCTTAACTAAAGTCCGTGGTTTACATTAAAATTCACTTGCTGTGTTGTTTTATGGGTTTGTAATATATCTACCATTATAGTATCATAGTATCACTGTCCTGTGCTCCAACTATCCACCCTCCCTTCTTCTGCCTCCACCTCAGTTCCTGGAAACCACAAATCTTTTCACTGTCCTTGTAGTTTTGCCAATAACGTCTCTCTTATGATTCAGTAATATTTTGCTTTTTGGATTAAATACTAGAGATAATGCATATTTATGCATTTTAAGTAAAAGAAAGCATATGTGGAAGGAGAACCCATGTGTGTTCCCCACAAGACTCTACCCACACTATGAAAATTTTAAAAATAATTCATGAGCTATAATGTATGGATCAGGAGCTGTGAAATAAAATTTTCAGGGCTGGGAGGTTTTGAGAGATCCAGAATTGAAGGTAAAGAGAGAGTTCCTATAACTCCACTAAATCGCTATGACATATGGCAGGTTGCTTACCTAAATGAAAAAGAAGCCGTAATGAAATAACTTCCTGAATTGGAAAGGAGGTCACTAGTGCTTATCATTTTTTTTTTACTAGATACCAAAATCTCAAATAACATATATTTATTTACAAAAAGATTCAAGGTATTATTTAAATTGAAATGTTATAAAGACAAGGAATGTCTCACTGAAAATTACTAAACGTATTATGCTAAGTAAAATTTTTAAACATTTACCTATATAGTCAATTGAAACATAAATATGTACAATTAATTATATTTTACAAATAATGAATTTCTGACATATATTTTTCATCTGTATCCTCAGTAGGATAATGTGAAAAACTTTGAAACAGTTGATGACTAAGAGTCATATTGCTTTATTGGTTAGGGCTAGATTCCACTGCTTGTATTTTCCAAATTCTCAGATTTTTTTCTGCATTTATTCTGCAGTTCTTTTATCCATCTTGGCCAGAACTGGAATGTTGCTTCCTTGTACTAGAGCTTTTAACACCAAAACATACATCATTTAGAACTGTGGATGTTTTTTTGGAAATGGGAGCTCACGCTGACACTGTGGGTCATCTTGGCATGGTCCCCATGGAGATGATTTAGATTTCCCCAGCCTCATCAGTGTTTCTAAAGCCACAGTGAGCTTTTGGCAATTGTGTCTTCCAGCTACTCATCATATACATTTTACTCATCTCAGGGAACTTTGATGTTTCTTAGGACCTTTACATTGCCAAAATGTTTCCATCAACTAATCCCTAACCACTAGCTGTTTACTCTCTGATTACCGTATCTGTTCTATTAAAGGTGTCTTGACCAGCCAAAAACCTTTTTTTCTTGTTCCTGTCTGGAAGTTCCAGTGGTATCACATTTGTTTCTATCTGGGATTGTGACTCATACTATCTGCTAGAGCACAAGTTAAATGGGAGAGAGAGAAGCTATAATAAAGGAAACAATACACAATCAACTCAGGATAGCACATTGGCTGGGAGCATTTGCATATGGAACATTTCAGCTCATGAGCTTCCCACATCAGCTGTTGTACATTCTGGCATACCAAGCCTCACTGCCTCTGAGGATACGATAATATAGAGAATGTGAACAAAATGTGAATACTAATATACTATAGCTATTTTTAGGAAATATTTTGGAAGCTTTAAAATGTTTCTGTGCTATGTTGGGTGGCAGTGAGAAAGGTATACCTAAATCTGATTTTGATCTTGCTCAAAAAATATCTGAAGGGTAAAAATTACATAGGTCATACTGCTCTTCTTGCTTCCCTCCAAACTACTCAGCCAAAAGCTTGGCACTTTCTACAATGCAGTGAGCCTCTTTCTTTTTGGGTGATATTATGTTAACTTATAGTTAAGCTGCAGTACATATAAATGCATATAAATGGCAAAATATTAGATGAGCTCATGTTTTCATTTTATCTCTGGGAAAATAGGAATTATACTCTTTTGGTGGGGGAACTAGATCATTTAAGTTACTTGATTTTATGAAATACTCATGAAAAAAATGAATCAACAGATAACAGCATTCTTGAAAGAAAACTCAGTAGTAATAATATTAATGATTATTATAACAACAACAGGAATAATACTAATACAGAGCAAAAATAAACCACCAGCTTTTACTGAGTGCCAGCCTTCTTTTTAAGTTCATTTAATTCTCATAGTATTCCTTTGAAGCATGACACATTTATCCCCATTATAAAACAGAGGATCCTGGACTTGGAAATGTTAAGTCTATTAGCCAATGACTGGATAAGAAATAGAGCAGAAACAAAAACAAAAACAAAACACTGAAGTCCATATTATTCCAGATCCTATACTCCAAATTTTTTATTAAACTGGATATAATGATATTATTTTAAAATGCCATATTCACAGAAGAAATTTATGTAGGTGACTTGGTGTAGTCTTTTAGCAAAGAGCTATTTGTTTTTTGTCATTTCCATGTACTCTAGAAGATAAGAAATATATATTTGAAAAATACATTTCTAACATATATAAATTAATCTATAATGCTTGGACATTTCTAATATCTCTATTCTACAATGAGTATTAAAGAGGACATTGACTTTTTTCTTTTCTATTATAAAATCATATATAATCATTTCAAAAGTTGTCAAGAGAGAGAATTGTACTAAGAAGAAAATGTTATTTATTCAATTATTCTACCTAGTAGTTTTCAGTAATATTTTTCTGAATTTCTTTCTAAGTCTGTGCTTATACACATGGGCACACTCCCACAAAAATATATAATAATCCCATTTAATATATTTTACAGAAATGATATCTTACCTTAATTCTTCATTGAATATTACATTACAAACATTAAAGATGAATCAAAATTGTAATTAAATATTATTTAAGCTAAATTATGTATTTCCAAACACAGCATACTTAATCAGGAAATAGTAGGAGAATCTCTTCTAAAATCAAAAGCAAGATAATGATAGAACCTCTAACTGATAATTCACAATGTACTTTGGAAAGGAAAAAATTAAATCGCTATTATTAATAGTTAACATGACCATCTACATAGGATATACAAGAAAGATATTGAAAGATTCTAGAATTAATGAGAGGTCAACATAATATACATTATGTTAAAATTTTAAATGAAATATTTATTACACAAAATAATAGGAAATGTATTGAAATAAAATACTACACTATAAAACCTATGAAATACCAAAGTGTAAATGTGAGAAGAAGTTCATTGGACCTCTAAAATTGTATACTTTAGTAGAGGACAAATATGGTGAACTAAACAAAGAAAAAATGAGGCACAATCTCATGTTCATGCATGAGGAAATTCAATATTGTAAAATGTCACTTCTAACCAATATAATCTATACGCTTCACAGAATTGCAATCAAGATGCAAAAGAAATGTTCAGGGAATTTGATGAATTAAATTTAAGTTAAAATGTAAGAGAAGTGATGATAATGTCTTCAATGAATTGTGCTGGTAAAAATGATATATTTTCAATGTTTTTAGTACTTTCAATGTTTTAATATTTCACTTTTTCAATGTTTTTGAAAAAAAGTTAAAATATATTCCTGTTTCACATTACATTAATCAAGAATTTAAGGTGGAGAATAATTTTTATAAACTTAAGAAAAGAGTAACTAATTTTTTAAAATAATTTTTATTTTGTTCTATTAGTCACCATACAGTACATCCCCAGTTTTTGATGCAATGTTCCATGATTCATTATTTGCGTATAACACCCTGTGCACCATGCAGTATGTGCCCCCCCAATACCCATCACCGGCCTATCCCATTTCCCCACCCCCATCCCCTCTGAAGCCCNTCCCTAATACCCATCACCGGCCTATCCCATTCCCCCACCCCCATCCCCTCTGAAGCCCTCAGTTTGTTTCCCAGAGNCCCCTAATACCCATCACCGGCCTATCCCATTCCCCCACCCCCATCCCCTCTGAAGCCCTCAGTTTGTTTCCCAGAGTCCACAGTCTCTCATGGTTCATTCCCCCTTCTGTTTACCCCCCCTTCATTCTTCCCTTCCTTCTCCTACTAATCTTTTTTTAAGTAGGCAGGGTCAAATATATAGGAGCCAGATATACAGAAAATGGGTGACATATCTGACTTCAAAATAAAAGTCTGTATTACAAAAGAAACTAAGAACATGTTTATAAAGCAAACAGCAGGTCCAGGAATATATTTACAGCATATGTATAAGGCAAAGAAATTGGATAATAAAATGAAGAGCTCCTTAAACCTGTAAGGAGAAGAGAAACTAAAAAATAGATTAATAGGCAGATAATATGAATTGGCAGTTTACTATATTTTAAAAGTCCTTAACCTTGCCAATAATCATTAAAATGAAAAAAAGTGAATAAGGATTTGTGCCCAAAATTAAGAACTATTGAAATGATCGATAACCTTAAATGTTAGTGAGGATGTAAAATGATACATACTAATACACATTTTGTAGGCATACAATGTATTTGTTAAGCCTTTTGGGTAGGCAGTGCATTATTAAATATCAAACCTATGTCTACCCTTTGACCTACCATTTTCTATTTCTATGAATCTAATTTACAGAAATACTTGCATATGAGTATAAAAAATCATGTATATGACCAAACATTGCTTCATTCTTTTAAAAATAATATGAAGAATCTTATAAATAATATCTACTAGGTGGACATGGGTTAAATAAATTGGTTTAACCATAGTTTGCAGTAATATGAGGCTATTAGGACAAAAAGAAATCAAGCCAACTGTGTTGACATGGAAAAATTTTGAGGACATATTGCTGAACATTAATAGTAATTACAGGGTAATACACAATTGGTGTCATTCATATTAAAAGGTGTTTATGTGTATCTATCTTTTTCTAAATTTGTAGGGAAGAGGACTGTAAGGTCACACTTATTATGTACCAGTGGGGCTGACTTTCTAGCACTCTTCCAAATTTCCCAGTCATATGTTTTGTTTTTGTTCCAAAGGTGAGCCTTTTGATTTAAGCCAAATGTCCATGTAATTTATGATTCAAACCTGGACATGTTTCAGAGCAAGAGGGGACACGATTAATAATTATGCCTAATAAAAGGCACAACCATATCTCTCCCAGCAAACCTCAAAACTGTCCCAGCAAATTGTGACATATGGTCTCTATACTTATGGCAGTCAGTGAATTTTATACTCTCTCTGCCGTTTGTTTGGATATGTGCACCTAATCTAAAGAGAGTCAATTAGGACAATAAGACTTTTGCAGAGACTATGATTTAAAAACAAAGACAAAAGCAAAAAAGTCTACTTTCTCCTCTGAACCTAAGAAAGACACTGTCTTATAAATGAAAACAGAGTTTGGAGGTAAGTTCCACATCTGCAACAATATTTTTGAGCACTAAGGAAAAGCCTAGAGCTACTCACAGACCTTATGTGTTCCCTGAATTTTGCAGATACTGAGAAGAGCATAGAGGCCAAGAAATGAAGTTCTTAGTAGTCTGGGAGGCATTTAATCAAACCTCACTTAAAGTTCCAGAATACCACCTGGAGTTTTCAGTTACGTGAGTCAAAAATTCTGTTTTTTCAGTTACATGAGTCAAAAATTCTGTTTTAGAATTTTGTTACAGTCAATTACAGTTGAGTTTTCTTTTTCTACCTTCTCTACCACATTTTACTAATGAATATACATTTAGGATCATCATTAGCTTCTCATGCTGAGTCTTATGACAAATAAGACTCACAAATACACAAATGCAAGGCTGGAAATTTTCATATTTTGCTTATGTTCTTCCTTCTCTATTTTTTATATTGTTTACATTATGTGTCATTTTTGTTATAAATGTCAAAAGCTTTAAAAAAACTTCTTATATGATATTCAAATTGAAGAAGAAACACATATTTTGATTTTTATCTTTTGCAACTTGAAAAAAATATATGCAGTTATTTTTCCTTGGAGAATCATCTCTCTATTTTGAAATATCCTTAATAGAATCTGCTTCTTTTCTTTTCTTGGCTTACAGTTAGTGTTGTTTTTGGTTGCATTATTATTTTAATAAACACTTCTGTATCTTTTTGTAGCCAATTATGTTATGCTCATTAATGTTTAGCTGATGTTAATGCTGTCAGTTTGTAAACTCGTATTTTTACGTTGTAAAGCATAATTCGTTTCTCATTGGCTGAAGCACATCTTCAAATTATTTTTATTTTTTCAAAAGTAGCTCATCTAGAATCGCCTATGTAGTGTGGTTGGTTAAGCATCTAACTGTTGGTTTTGGCTCAGGTCTTGATCTCAGGGTTGAGAGACCAAGCCCCAAGTCCAGCTTTGTGCTCAATGTGGACTCTGTTTAAAAGACTGTCTCTCCCTCTCCCTCTACTCCACACCCTCTTCCCTTTCTCTCTCTCTCTTTCTGTCAAGTAAATAAATCTTAAAAAAAAAAAAGGTAGTTCATCTAGTCTCTTGAAACATACTCTTGAAACTTCTCATCTTTACATCAAATAGAAAACTTGAATTGATGTAGTTTTTGGTCACAGTTTTTTATTAGATCTTATGCCATTTATTGTTGAAAAATAGTATTCTAGATGTTTACTTGAAGCTTAAACTATATATGTGAATACACACACTATATCCTGGCACATGGCTATGCAAATGAGAGTCTATATCTTATAAATCTCTCCAGGCATTCTCTAAATTAAGTATAATTATGGATGAACGTATTTTATTTCTTTTTGGGATACAGTAAGCAATTAAAAGTAAATACTCATATTTAAGTTCAAACAATTTTTCTTACCATTATTTTGAATATTGTTAATATTCATACTTTTAAAATGTATTTCTCCAGAGCAACGTCACTTTGCCAGGTTGATCATCCCTTGTCTTCATATCTCTCTTCTATTTGCACATCTATGACTCCTCTGTTCTCTACATTTTAGAACATTAAATTTGTTCTATACATCACTGATTGGGTTTTTCTACTTAAAAATTCACCTTTTTGTTTTCTTCATTATATATTGAAAATCTATTCTCTTCAGTCCTTCCTTGTCATATTTACCCCCTTGTTATATTTTAAACTGTGGTATTTTCTATTCATTTTCTCCCCTTTATCTTTTCCATATCATTCTGCTGCAGTTTCTCAAAATAACTTTTTTCCTCTTAGGGTAATAAATAATTTTTATACTTTCTTCTATTTAACTTGAGAAATACTTTAAGGATTTATGCTTTTAAGTTTGAGGTTTAGTATAAATTTTTCTTCCTTGTATGGCATTTTTTTTGTTCCCTTTGTGTCTATTATGGCATCATGAATAGAAGTCTAATATGTTTTCATGACTACTAGTGGGCAGAGGAGTGATTTCCTTTGGCCCTGCTCTGTCCACCCTGCCCTTCCCTCCTGCCTGAATACTGTTGTCTATAGTAGTCAGCCCAATGTTCAACATCTGAATTTATTTAGTTTGACTTGCTAACTTTAGAAGAGAATGTGTTCTAATGCTGTCACCTATTTGGCACTGAAAAAAAAATCAGGGACATAACCCACTGCAATGCCCAATTTCCTCAACTCTCAGAACTCCTTTTCTAAATTTATGTTTGTGCTTTAATTATGGGAATTTTACTACTTATGTGAAATATTTTCTTAGTCCTCTACCTCTACTTTTCTACTTAACCTCAGATTAATTTTATACCATATTATTATCTAGATGTTCTGTTCTCCAGCCCATTATATCCAAAGTTCTGATAACAAGGAAGGAAAAAATTGCTATGGCTACTTGCAAATGCAGCACCCACACTGGAAAAAGAACAGCAAAGAGATTTTTCCCACAGGGCTATAGAAACTGAAGATAGACAAATGGTTCTACTTTCATGCCAGGATGTTTGCTTTATGCCAAAGAGCACAGTGAGCGTTCAGTTCTTTCTCTCAGTCAAATTCTGCTACCCTTGCATTAAGTAAATTTCCTCTTTCCAGACAGCTATAAAAGAGTTGATTTATCTCAACCAAATATTATATTATATATATTTTTCTCCTTTTATCTGACTTCAGAGATTCTATTGGAAGTTAGAGATGCTGTATCACATGCTAGCTTTTAAACAAATTATTGCTTTCCAAGCATAATTTTAACATTACTGGAAAAGACTTGCTCTTTGAGAAAATATCTAAGGGAAGTAAATCTTGTCAATCTGTTTGTAAATTATAGAATAGTGATAGACATACATTTAAAATGTCACTATTTTTTGGATTGAAAAATTAAAGTCAGTGGTCTTTCTATTTTTGTGATTTTTATATCTATTTTAAATAAAGACATGGTATGAATATGAATATGAATTTAGTTTTGCAAATGCTATCTATGAAAGCTGAAGCCAACACTGTCATGTGCCTTGTTTATTTTGCTTACATAACAGTCATTGACAGAGGAAGTTCTGCGTTTATAGGACTCAAAAGTGTTTCCTGTAGTGGCGGCTCCAAATGTATAATCTTGGTCTGCACTCTGCCCTGACTTTCAGGATTAAGACCTCTGACGTGGAGAGTGATGCTTCCCACTGCTGTTGCTATTGGAAATACATAAAGGTTTTTAAAGTGCTTCAAGTGAAGAGAGTGGAAATTGAGGGGTTCTGTAATCTCAGGAAGATAAGCGAGTGGAATATCAGTGCCACATAAATCTAAAGTGCAACAATGTGAATGTGTGAAAAGATAAAACCAACCACTGTTTTTGCAATGATTTCAGGACTATAAAGTTCTTTATCAATGGAACAATGATTTCTAGTATTAGTGGACCACATTTCAGTTATAATCAATTTTGAACATGTCTAATCCTAGAATTTATTATCCCAGGTCACTTCACTTTGGAATGCTTTAGACCACATTTGAAGTTTTAATACCACAGGCCAAAGCTCTCCTTGCACAAGCTGAGCTTACTTAAAGCTACTTATATGATAGGAAAAAAAAGCTTGCATGGTTTACATCTTAAGTCTAAGAATATCAAAAAATACCAATCTTATCTGACATGATAATATTGCTATTTCATTCACAGTCTGAGTTCTCCACTTTTATTTTTTTTTTAATTTTATTTATTTGTTAGAGCACAAGCAGGGGGAGCTGTAGGCAGAGGCAGAGGCAGAGGGAGAAGCAGGCTCCCCAATGAGCAAGGAGCCCGCCATGGGACTCAATCCCAGGACCCCGGGATCATGACCTGAGCTGAAGGCAGACACTTAACCAATTGAGCCACCCAGGCATCCCAGTTNCCCAGGCAACCCAGTTCTCCACTTCTGAAATTGGAAGGACCCAGGGTTTTGAATGAGGCCAAGACATTAGCCTGAGCTTCTAACTCATTAATAGAGACACAAATGAGTGAACCACTAACCTGGGTAGCAAATGGAATGGACCTGCTTGCTTTAGGTTGAGAGAAAAAGGATATACATCAATATGATAACATATTTATAAGGCACATTCTGAAAAATTTCTGTCATACTTGCTCCTCCACTGGGAACACTGGGTGACTCTTTTGAGGAAATATGGAGCCACCATTTAAGTAAGAGACATAGATGATGAGATAGATGATAGATAGATAGATAGATAGATAGATAGATAGATAGATAGATAGATATAGATAGATAAATTGATTGATAGAGGATAGGCGTAGGGGAGGAGACATAGAAAGAGTACTTATGAAAGAGATAAAATTGATAAAGGAAATAAAAAAAAGAAAAGGGAAAAAGGAGCCATATCAAGAGATTGTGTCAGAGGAGCCAAGATGGGTACAATAAAGAGAAAAAAATGTACTGCTTGGATTTATCTACTTCGTTGTCATTAATATGGTAATAGAAGCTTTACCTAATGTAGGTTTAGAAGTCAGGACAAGACTAAAGAGTGAATGGAAGGTAAAGATGTGTAAACATCACACGTATAAAAATTTCAGAAGAGGTGAATGATAATTTTAATATATAAATATGTACTTCGTGTATCTACAAAATGTATAAAATTGATAGAACAATAGGATTTTTTTATGATGCAAGATATTCCATAAGATATTACCCTCCTTATATGTTAACTGGAAGTATTCACAAAATAATGAACAGTTAATAATGCAAGGGAAAGACACAATTTTATTTTATTTTATATTTTTTGAGGGGGGAAAGACAAAAATTTTAAAAGGGAACCTATTTTTTGAGAAAGAACTAAATGTGTACAGAACATACTCTTTGACAGGAGAAAGGACTCTTCCTAGTTCATATACAAAAAATGGAAAGAGGCCATAGAAGTATTTTAGAGTACTCAATAGCAACAGGCATTAGAGTACTCAATGGAAATATCTAACCTGGAGATTCAGGAATAACTGATTATTCTGTTTTGAAATTAGAAATACGAGAATATTTAAAGGAATTAGGAAGCATGGGAAAGTAGAAGACTATTAGCATAAGATTGTTAACAATCACCATTATGAGCACAATTTTTGGAATGAAAATGAGGGATCTAAGAAAGCAATGGATAAGAAGGAGTAAGACATTTATATTATGAAAGCTAGAATTTATTGTCATTGACAGGCAGCCCATCATTAGATCTTTCTCAGAAACTCGAAAGAGAGCAGAAGAGTTGGGTGATCCTGTGTAAGTAAAAAAATCTCTCCTTTACTAACTGAAATTCTGTTGTCTGCACAGGGTCACTGCAACCCTCTCCCAACCCAGACTTCAGTAAAAGCAAAGGAACTTATCAACTGTAAATTTTGTACAGAATAAATATTGTTTTAAGCAAGTTGAATAAATGTAAAACTTGGAGTAAAAATACAATACTGCAGGGGTGCCTGTGTGGCTCAGTTGGTTAAGCGTCTGCCTTTGGCTCAGGTCATGATCTCAGGGTCCTGGGATTGAACCCGCATCTCCCGCCTCCCATGTCTTCCCCCTGCTTGTGCTCTCTCTTTCTCTCAAATAAATAAACAAAACCTTTAAAAATTAAAATAAAATAAAATAAAATATTGCTCTATTAAATGTACCACCATTCATTGAATCACATTTACTGGTAAATAGCTATATTCCATATGACTATACAAATATTTTATTATTACTAAGTAATTTTAATTGAAATGCAATTTTTCTTTTAAAAAAGAGTTACAAATAGAACAAAATTAATAAGGATTTAGGACCTAATTCTTACAATAACATGTTGATTTCCTTGAAAAGATGCTTAAGTTGTTCATCATTGTAAGTTTCATATTAACTGATAAAATATTTCAAACTCCCAGAATCTCAGGGATGTGAAATTGCTTCACTGAGCTACCCTACTGTATTTATATTCTTTGTTATGAAAATTAATTCCAGTTGATCAGTTTTTCATGCTTGATACATAAGAATCAATAAAAAGCACATTGTGAGTACTTCCAAATATTAGAGCAAATTAGCTGTGTTTTCTTTTACTTTCATTTTTCCAAAAGTGTATCAATAAACATAAATGGCCATTAGTTTTTCTTGTTCCAAGGACTAACAGAGGTAATCACTTCTGAGGGAAGCACACACACAAACACACATTCGTTACCAGATGGGTAAGCAACATACTGACATTTCAAGCTCACTTGCTTAATGTATTCCATATACGTTATTTCTCCCCATTTTCCTATGCTTGAAATTTATTATTTCAAAGGGAAAGGCTCAAGGTTAATTCATCCTTAATTTAATTTCCTTCAACCTAATATAAATAAAAATTTTAGACTTATTTCAGTGATTAAAAAACTACTGAAATTTACAGTTCATCTACCCCAGTAGAGTCCTTGCATAAGAGTAAGAAATAACCAAAATGTATATTCTGATAATACAGACAAAAATAGTAAATTATTATTCCATTTTTTATCAAATGTTAATATAGGCAATTCAAAGAATAATATTTTAATATTTCGGTTCTACAGAAAAATAAATGATGCAGTTTATAGTATCAAAAACTGCACCTGCACTTTTTATCATCTATTGCTTGGGAGGTAACATGGAGAAGTGAAAAAATTAAAAATCTGAACTTCTAGGTTACTAATTTTTTTTAATTTTATTTATTTATTTATTTATTTATTTTTAATTTTATTTTATTATATTGTGTTAATCACCATACAGTACATCCCCAGATTCCGATGTAAAGTTTGATGCTTCATTAGTTGCGTATAACAGTAGTAGGTTACTAATTTGGCCCCCAATAAATGAACTTCTAATGTTAGACAAAGTACTTTTAACACTTTGTTTTAATACTCTTACTTTTAAAATAAACACAGCAATCCTCAGGTTTTTATGAGAAAAATATATTAAAAATCCAAACAAAGCCATAAAACATAAAATGTCATTATAATAAAGTTTCATTTTATGTGGCATATATGTATTTATTTGTTCTACATGTATTTTTTTTTAAAGATTTTATTATTTATTCGACAGAGATAGAGACAGCCAGCGAGAGAGAGAACACAAGTAGGGGGAGTGGGAGAGGAAGAAGCAGGCTCATAGCAGAGGAGCCCGATGTGGGGCTCGATCTCATAATGCCGGGATCACGCCCTGAGCCAAAGTCAGACGCCCAACCGCTGTGCCACCCAGGCGCCCCTACATGTATTTTTTATTTGTTCCATTTTATATTAGCCTCTTAAATCCTTCCATATTGCACGCTATTAAAAATGAGAGCTTCTAATGATGAGGCTGACAAAACATTTTGAGAAAAAAATTATATTTCCACTTGCATAAATCACAATATTTAATACTTATTAAGTCAGTCTACCTTAAATAAACCACTGCAGTGTATTAGGATGATGATTTTCCCTCATAAAAGTGTTATTTCAAATATTTATTTGTAAACCATAGAGTAACTATGTACCTAGAAATGATTTTTATAGATTTCTGTGATATATCACTTAAAGTAATTACTGTTAAAGAAATATAAAATTGGAGACACACCAAAAATTATAATTTTAGCTCAGAAGCAAATTCCTTAAAATGAAAAAACTATAAATACTGTCAAATATTAAATCCTGGTTTACACAGATAAAAGAAAAAAAACTTATTCCTATTACTTACAATTCAATATTAGAGATATATGATTGTTTTACCCCCATTGGGCTTTAGTTTGAAGAAATAAAATGGGATTCATATATATTTTACATTATGGGAGAAAAACAACAGCAATAAAGCACATTGCAGCCATTATATTGTAGTTTCATTCTTCTTGCCAGTTAAAGTATGGATAATTAGATTCCATATACTATTGTTTCACTTAAAATTCTGTTTGGAAAATCTACTTCTCTTGAAATCAATTTGTTATATATATATTTTTTTTCTTTAAGTAATTACTAAGGTCTGCATTAAAATACAAGATTTTACTAATGGGAGTGAAAATGTGATTTGGATGTTGGTGTAAAAAAGTTTTCCAATCTAATTTAAAGGGTAATAACATTTTCAGGGTTTTCTTGTGCCTCGTGCAAGTTTTATCTCATGTTATCAGAAATATCCCTGATATTTTGAGCATATAATATGCATGTACTTAAATTCTGATGTGTCCCTGCCAAATTTGTTTACATCAAAATTGATTTGGGATTTTTATAAAACCTGCATTTCTACAGGATTAATTTTGTCCTTGGAAAAGGCAATAAATTTATTAAACCAGTTAAGAAATGTTAAATAGTACCACTTATAAAGTATACTACAATTAAAGCAATTATTTAGTGTTAAAACTTACTAGGAATGATAATAGTAGTATAAAATAACTAATGTTGTTTTTGAGTACCTTGCCTAGCCACTCAGATTTAAATCAGAAATACAGAAGATATAGCTTTTAAAAAACCCTTAAATATATTTCATACAGTGGTGTTCTCTCAGAATATGACATTCACAGTGACCTTGACATAGCAGGAAAATTGATCCACATTCTAAAAGTGTAGTATTCTCATGATGCTTCCTTTTCTCCTCCCAGGAAGAGAATATACCTCAACCAATTTGGGGAAATTGTGAAAATACTTTGTAGCTTGTCTGTTGACTGGAATAAATGCCATCAGAGACCTCCATATATCCTTCATTAGTGCCTACCAAGGGAAAGTCAGAGTTTGAGTTTCCAATACACTTAACTTATAAATTTTCTTTAAACTTCTGTGGGATATACACCCTTAATGCCTAGAAATACCAGTTGTCATGGCTTCTAATCATGACATCATTCAAATATTGAGGATGTGGTGGATTTTTGGCAGTAAAACTCCACTGTTCACCACTTTTCCCCCTTTCAGATGTTCAAAAGATCACATATCATGCAAAAATATCCAAATATAATGATAGCATACAAATGAAATTATAGTATTTTATGTCTGGGGAGACATCTGGCAGTCCCTAAGATATGGATTATCTGATAAAATAGGTTTAGAAAATGAGGTTTAAGTTCAAGATTAAAGTGGGGCGACATGAAGGAGGAGATCAGCACACCTGCTTCTCAGTGAAACTGGTACAAATCTTTAAAAAGGAAAACAAAACAAAATAAAAACAACTATTGAAAGTCTTTGGAAACGGCCCTAATAGCACATAACCAATAAAGAAGGATTTTACTTTATAAAATCTATGGAAACTTGGTAAAAACTATGAGAGTCGGTGGAATTTGAATCAATATCTCTATCTTCTATCCAGATAGAAATTCTGCTCCAGAGAGGTACAGCTAAGAACATAAGCCTCCCTCCCTCTGCTCCTTGTTCCCAAATGAAGACTATCTCCCTGGAAGAAGCAGGACAAAAAAATTTTTCATCTTGCTCACAGCTGCCTGTTGTTGAATTCAAGGTCCACAGGAGCGCAGCAGAGAAGTAGGGGCTTTGTTCTTCCACACAGCCTCCAGCCATGGGACAAATGTTCCACCTTAAGTGCAGTGTGACCAGGAATACTGGGGGCCCATTTACTTTTGTCTTGGTTTATGAGTTAATGGATTTCACACAAGAGGGGTAAACAGGAGTGACCTAGGGTCTTGTGTCACCAACCACTGTGCACTCAGCTCCTAAAGCAGGGTTGTCACTCAAATAGAAACCCATCATTGCCCCTACTACTGTACCAGAGCTGTCTCAGAGATTTTTTCCCCGGGGGGAATAGTGGGCTGTGGAATCCAGAAAGCCAATCCCTTCTCTTAGATACTGACTTCATTTGCATCAGAGTGTAGAAAGGTCAACCTAACAGTGCTCTTGAATATAGGAAGAGTGTGGCGAAAGATAAATAGGAAATGATTCATAGATTCAATCCTTATAGGCTCAACTGTAGGCTTTTTCCCAACTTAAATGAATTCAGCTTCCTATATGTCATCTCACTTTTTCAAAGGGCCAATTGGATGCATAATAATATCACATAAAAACATTTTCAACTCTCTGTGACTACTCTAGTGATACAATATTCTAAGCATGTAAGGTACTTTCTAATAAGACACCATATTTCTACTACTAACAATTGATCAGCGGAAAACTAAAATATAATAATAGTATGTTTTATACTGTGCTAAGGGAATATATGTGTGCATACTATATTTATTTGCATATAAAAAACTGTGTGGGCTAATTCATGTCATAAGAAAGTTATGAGACAAGTACTACTATTATAGATGAGAAAATTGAGGCATGGAGAGGTTAGGCAAATTATTCAGCTTCCCATTACTAGCAAGTGATATAATTTAACTTTAATCTCAAGCAGTCTAGCTACTGAAAACTCCTTTAACAAATTGTAAAAGTTTACTGTAGCTGATAAAACTGCAGCACTTGTTAAGAGGTGTTATTTGACGGAAGAAATATAGCAGAGAACTCTTCTGGACATAATCTCAAATGTGTATAACCACAAATGTAATAAGAACAGGTAGAGAAATCTACTTACATTCATCTTTAAGTCAATAAGTCTATGGTTGCATCTCCAACTGAATATTTCCCCCGTGTCTCAATGCAAAATATTTAACACTGAGCTAATTAACTTCCCCTCTAAGCATGCATGTCCTTAATGCTTCCCTCTCTGTGAATGGCATCATCAACCGACTGCCCGAGTCAAAATCCCTAGCGTTTTTGTGGAATCTTATCACTACTTCTAAAGAGACCCCCCAACAGTCAAAGGGTCCTGCCACTAAAATTCCTTTTATTTACAATCCTTTTCTAAATACATTACGCATTTTCTTTTATCTAAGCAATTACAGATCTCTCCTACCCAATCTTCTTATGCCTCTATAATCCATCCTTCAACCACTCCCCAGATCTTCTGCTTAAAATTTAATTCTGTTTGAGTTATCAGCTTATCGGTAGACAGAATACAATAAAATACAAATATTTATGACTGCATGCAGTCTAATTCTGTAAATGATCCTGAACTAATACAGGGGATTGACTTGTTAAACCAGACTAACTCAGAATTAAATTTTTTTTAAAGATTTTATTTATTTATTTGACAGAGATAGAGACAGCCAGCGAGAGAGGGAACACAAGCAGGGGGAGTGGGAGAGGAAGAAGCAGGCTCATAGTGGAGGAGCCTGAATGTGGGGCTGGATCCCACAATGCCGGGATCACGCCCTGAGCCGAAGGCAGATGCTTAACCGCTGTGCCACCCAGGCGCCCCCAGAATTAAATTTTATAAGTATTTTCACCAACATGAGAATCTAACAATTTCTAAGAAATGTCTCTCTAGTACAAGAAGAAAATATATTGAAGTCTAGCTGCTAAATATCTTCTTTCTCAGCTTCCAAGCTATCTTTCTAGACAACTGAACATACTTTCCTCAAACATACACTTTATATTATATTATTTTGTAACATACCCTCAAAATGCCATGTCTTTTTTTTATGAATTCCTACATAGGTATCTCTCAGTTTGATATATTCTTTCTGCTTCCCTAGCACATTTTCAGATTTAATGCCAAATTAAAAAGCCATTTTCTTTTCTAAAGATTTCTCAGTGTTCTTTGGTAATGAGCTATTCTTTCCCACTTTACCCCCATCAGATTTGCATATGATATTATCTTGATTACTTGACTATACAGCCCTCTAAATTGTAAGTTCTTCAAATGCTTGGACCATTTATATAATTTTCAATGCCCAAACCTACCCAAATACATGACACATAATAGAGTCTATTTTTTTTAATGAATGTATGTATCCATTGAGAAATTTGCAAGTTTCAATAAGTTCTTGTAAAGGCTATGTTGTTTTATCTTATCCAAAAACAACTAGGTAAAAATGAAGTTTACTCTTTATTAAACTGTTAGACCCATTTCACTTTAAATTAAAAATTAGAGTAGTTATTAGAAATTATGCCATTATTGAACTCTAGATTAATATGCTACTGATCTTGATCTTTATTTTTTGTCCTTGACTTAACAGTGCTTTCTTAGAATTCACTTAGAAAGTCAAGAAATAGGATTTGAACAAACTCATGAATTTTGTATTTCCATAATTGGCGAATTTATAAAAATTCTCAGCTGAAATGAAGTATCTATCAATACTAACTATAACATTTCCTCTAATCAGGGTCAGAAGCCAGCAAGCACTACAGTTTAAAAAAAAATTATGGAAGGTGTTCTCCAGTTGAAGTTTTAACTACCAAATTCCCTTTATCATCATTATTATAAATTAATGACATTGGTAGTGATGGCCTTTAAGGTCTTTTTGTAGGAAAAAAATTATTCTATTACTAAGTCCAAAGTACTTTTCTCTTTCTTGTATCATAGAACAATGATTACATTTCTTTATAAAATCAACAAAGAAATCTTACATCAGATGAAAACCAGTCATGAATCTGAACACATAGCTGATAATATTTCCTTTAACAAACATTATGCATGGCAGATAAAAATATTTCCCTAGCAGTTATCGCACTTAAAATTTCTCTCCTCTCTCTTCTCTTCCCTCTTCCCCTCCTATTCTTCTCCCATCTCTCCCCTGTCTCTTTCTATCTCTCTGTTCATTTATTCTGTAGTAATTTCTGGGGACAGGATCATATTCAGATGATTTTCCAGTTCACTGAACAGTTTAACATTTTGTAAAGATTATTTTCCTAACATTGTTATTATCTTACTTATTTTTATATCAGAGACATTTTATCAAATGACATGTACACCATATAAAAATATGTGAGTGTCAAGTCTATAGACTTGTCACATGGCTTAATTTACACATATATATAATATCTTTATATCTATCCTGTTGTTTTTCTAACTATGCCATCGACAAAATAATCTAGAGAACATACATCATAAGCATTGCACTTGAGATGAATTTAGGCAAGAGAGAAATATATTAATCATTGCATTTATTTTAGAATGGGTTTACTTTTAATATTTTTATAAATAAGATTTTTTAATAGTGTTACTTTATTATACATAACTTTCAAAAAAGCATCCATATTAAAAATCATTTGAGATTAGCAGATAATCTGTTATAGCAGATTATGGCAGATAAGGGAATAAAAAGAAGTTTTATGTTAAAAGGAAAAGATTTATGCCATTTTAATATATAATTTAGATGATCTTTGATGAATTAACTGTAACTTTATTTTTATTAGTATGTAAAGACTCTTAGATAATAGGGAAGCTAATGTCATTTATGAAGTAAAAATTATCTTGTTGCCATTTTATGTAAATCATAAATATTTTATAATAATACTTTTAATACACACTTTCAGTGATCATTAAGCTCAAATTTTCAATTTTCTACATTGTTATTAGTTTCACCCTTTCATGTATTCTTCTTTTTGCTACTTCCCTTTTTATAGTAACAATATATAACCACAAACAAATATAAGCCACAAGTTAAGTAACTGTAATAATAATTCTCTTTCTAATAGTCACCCAATAACCTTTTGTAATGCCAAAATTGAAATTTAAATGCTCACACCAAATAAAATCTGTCCCTATTTTTTGAGTATCCATTGTTTTTAAAGAGGAATCAGACAATCATTCTTGGTGTGGTGTGAGAAAAAAATCATGCCTGGTCTGAAAAAATATGTGAACAGGAGGGAGAGAAAGTTTGGTGAATCCACAGTATGAGAAGAGATAGTAGGCTAGGTCAGGATTGAACAAATGGAACTGGGTTGCCCTGTAGCAATAGGAAATCACAAATCAAAATGAAAAATAAAGCAACAATACAAGGAAGGGAGATTCAGGAAAGTGATTTTGGATTTCTTCATGTACAGGCTACTTTTAATTATCAGAGATGGAAAAATGACACCAAATGAATTGTGGATACACTTTGGTACCAGTATCCCAGCACTGCTTTTATAAATATTCCATTTATTCTCCCCCATCATTTAAAGATGCCCTTTTGTATCTTACATAAAGAGATTCCTATTTGGGAGAGTGTCCTTGCTCAGGAAGAATACATAATTTTACTGAGAAGACAACATTTCAGTTCAGAAACACATAAATATTCAACAGAGAACATGGTCAAATTCTAAATTTTGTAGCTATTATTATAAATGTAGTTTAAGTTTAGAGAACAATTTCACCATTGGAATTTAAGAGAGTCTAAACAGTTCCTACAATTTTGCTATTGGAAAGGGAGAAGGACCTCATAGTTGGAATGAATAATTTGAGGTGAATGTCTTTGTTTTCTGTATCTAGTGGCTTATCCTGCCCCCTTTGTATTAGTTCTCTATTGTTCCTATAACATTGCTACAAACTTAGCAGCTTAAAACAACCCAGTTATCTCACTGCTCACCTCTCAATTCAGGTGAGCTCAAATATTTCTCTGCTTCATGAATTCAATGACTAGCTTAAAGGCATTGACCACCCCGGCATCTCTTCTGAAAGCTCTAGATGAGAATATCCTCCCTCCTAGATCTTTTAGATTGATGGCAAAACTCAAATCCTGTGGTGATAGGACTGAGGTCCCTTTCCCTCCTGACTATTGTTCAGGAGACTCTTCCGGCTCCTTAATGTCTCCGCATTCCTTGGTTCATGGCCCCATGTATCTTCAATGCCAGTAATGGTGAATTGAGTTCTCACATTTGAATGTCTCTGCCTTCCCCTAGTCCCAGCTTGAGAATATTCTCTGCTTTTCAAAGGATCATCTGATTATATTGGATCCAACTATATAATCCAATATTATCTATTTTTTGACTTACATAATCTTTTATTATTATTATTATTTTTAATAATAATTTTTTAGTATGTTATGTTAGTCATCATACAGTACATCCCAAGTTTTTGATGTAAACTTCCATGATTCATTACTTGTGTATAACAACCAGTACACCATGCAATACGTGCCCTCCTTAATACCCATCACTGGCCTATCCTGATCCCCCACCCCCCTCCCCTCTAAAGCCCTCAGTTTGTTTCCCAGTCCATAGTCTGTCATGGTTCATTCCCCTTTCTTTTTACCCCCCTTCCTTCTTCCCTTTCTTCTCCTACCAATCTTCCTACTTCTTATGTTCCATAAATGAGTGAAACCATATGATAATTGTCTTTCTCTGCTTGACTTATTTCGCTTAGCATTATCTTCTCCAGTCCCGTCCATGTTGCTGCTAATGTTGTGAAATCATTCTTTTTGATGGCTGAGTAATATTCCATTGTATATATGGACATATGGCACTACACATAAAAGTTTAGTATCCAAGATCTACAAAGAACTTCTCGAACTCAATACACGTGAAACAAATAATCAAATCATAAAATGGGCAGGAGACATGAACAGACACTTTTCCAAGACATACAAATGGCTAACAGACACATGAAAAAATGTTCAAAATCATTAGCCATCAGGGAAATTCAAATCAAAACCACACTGAGATACTACCTTACGCCGTTAGAATGGCAAAAATTGACAAGGCAGGACACAACAAATGTTGGAGAGGATGTGGAGAAAGGGGATCCCTCTTACATTGTTGGTGGGAATGCAAGTTGGTATAGCCACTTTGGAAAACAGTGTGGAGGTCCATTAAAAAGTTTAAAATTAACCTACCCTATGATCCAGCATTGCACTACTGGATGTTTACCCCAAAGATACAGACGTAGTGAAGAGAAGGGCCATATGCACCCCAATGTTCATAGCAGCATTGTCCACAATAGCCAAATTGTGGAAGGAGTCAAGATGCCCTTCAACAGATGACTGGATTAAGAAGATGTGGTCCAATATAATCTATTTTAATATCCATAAAATTAATTATACCCGTGAAGTCCCTTCTGCCATATAACCTAACTAACCTATTCACAGGCTGTGGGAATTAGGAGATGGGCATCTTTGGGGGACTTTTATTATCATATGAGAATGTGCTGAAGAGGCCATCAATAACTTTACCTATTTGCTTGAGGACATTTTCTGCTTTCCGGAATCTGTTAATCTGTATGGGTAAAAAGTACCAAGGAATTAAGACTCCAGAGCTATAGTCTAAGCTAATGACTTAAGAAATTGGTGAATTAAAAAAAGATGCTCCCTCAAACCTCAAATGGGATACTAGTAACACATGTGCTACATCATTTCCCAGAATTCCCAAGATTAAGGTCCTATTGTCAACAGTAGTCACTTCTTTTAAAAAGTGCTCTCCCTATTGTCTTCTTTTTTCTCTCACTTCCCTATTCCCTACTGATGTTTCCTGTGATTAATCCAAAATAAATTTAAAAAAAAACTACTTGCACTTAAGTCATTGTCCCAGGATGTTTTTCTAGAATTCTTAAAATGAGTCAGATAAAATAATCATTTTTTACTTTTACTCACTGTTTTATTGTTCAGAATATTTTTAGCATGGGAATAGTAACTACCAATAGAAACAAACTTTAGTATCTTAGAAAGATCTACTCACACTATTGCTTTAGTTAATATTCATAACAACTCTGTGAGGTGGGAATTCTCCATAGCTTATTTTATTTTATTTTTTTATTTTATTTTATTTTATTTTATTTTATTTTATTTTATTTTATTAGGAGAGGGAGAGAGGCGGTGCGGACAAGAGGGACAGAGAGAGAAGGGAGAGAATCTTAAGCTGGCTCCACACTTAGTGTGGAGCCCCATGAAGGGCTCGATCTCACAACCCCGAGATCATGATCTGAGCTAAAATCAAGAATTGGATGCTTAACTGACTGAGCCACCCAGATACCCCTAGCCTACTTTAAATATACAGAAATTAAAATTATAGAGATTGGGTAACTGAGAAAGTCATAGATTTTAAATGATATAAATGATGTATTAGAATCCCAACTCAGATCCAGTGACATTAAATCCTGTGCTTTTCCTCTTATATCATAAACATTGTGGTAAATGATGTAAATATTCCCTGTTTTACAGTGTCGCATGCATGAATATTCATTTATAGAAAGCTGATATAATTTGGCTAAGGTCACAAATCTAGAGAGGAACATAATCAAGCCTAGAGTCAGGATTTGTGTGTTCTCATTCCCAATTGTGTTCGTTCCATTGTCCACAAGAAAATGATATTTAAGCAAGCTGAGGCCAGCTCATTGAATGTGGAGCATTAACCAAAAGGTTTGGAAATAATCCCTTTGGCAATTCAATTCCATAATAAGTTTTTAGAAAGTAAATAATGAAAATTTTATTTGATATCAAGATTTATTTTAGTCCTTTTGGCCAAAGTCTGGCAAATAGTGTTTTAAGAAAATTAATCTGCACGTACATACAAGATGATTTGGAGGACTACAAGATTGAGGTCAAAAAATCTAAAGGTGAAGTCATTTCTAGTAATCCAAGAATTAGGTGATAAGGGCCTGAAATGGGATAGTGGCATGGAGACTGGAAATGGATAAATGCAAAAGATGATTATGGAAGAACTGATATAAAGGAGAGATTTATTACAAGAGGGATATGATACTATGTTATAATGATAATACATCTCTATCTTTCCTCTTTAAAAATATGGAAAACTATTCTGTTTGCCTATTGATGGTATATATGAGAGAGTGTGTGTGTGTGTGTGTGTGTGTGTGTGTGTTTCTTATTTATGGTAGAAAAGTTAAAATGAGATCTTACTCAAATTGTTTGAGTATATGTAAGTCACCTACTACTCCATCACCCCAAAATCCTCTTTTCACATATGTACAGGCCTAGAGATTCATTTTCCAAAAAGAAACCCGATCATAAGTCATTTTTTTTCAAAAATACGTGTTGGGTATTAATACTATCAACATACTTACGAGGGCTAGTTATTTATCTGGATTGAAAAAAGAAGATTCTGGGGCACCTGAGTGGTTCATTCGGTTAAGTGGCTGCCTTCAGCTCAGGTTATGATCCCAGGGTCCTGGGATCGAGTCCCACATTGGGCTCCCTGCTTGATGGGCAGGCAGCCTGCTTCTGCCTTTCCACCACTTGTGTTGTCTCGTGCATGTGCATGCTTTCTCTCTCTCCCTCAAATAAATAAAATATTTAAAAAGAAAAAAGAATGTTCCATATTATATGGTATTACCTAATTCCCCAATAAGGCCAGAAGACCATATTGTGACAGATCCTTGAGTCTGTATGGAAACAACAGCCAAGTGAATACGTTAATATCCTTTGTTTTAGAACTATACGGTTTAGAACTATATACTTTTGTGTATAGTATATAACTCTGTATATAGTCATATCAGATTATAAATATAACTTACTATACTTTATCATGAATATTACCCTAATATTTACATAATGACAGAAAGAAACTAGCCTGCTATGTTTAGCTGCCATGCAATATTATATCTCTTTTGGATGCTTACAACAGAATTCCACAGTGTATCCAAGCTTTGATTCTACTTCTCTCTCTCCTTTTTATACTCTAGTCTCAATTTATAGCAACTGGAGTGAACTTAAAAGAAAAATAATCTTAAATCATTTCATATCATTTGTCTACTTAAAACACTCTGGTAGTTTCCCCATGCAATTAGAATGAAATCAAGAAATTTTCTTGATGGTGAAGAAATTCCCTTCATACTCAGAGGCATACCCATGTATCCAACTTCATCTATGTTTCTCTCTTTTATCAGGTTTTAGCCTCTTTGGCCTTTTTTTTTTTCCTGTCCCTTGAAGCTTGTTTCATCAATTGCCATTACTTTTGACCCACACTTTTCCCAATGACTTCACATAACTGCTTCTCCTTATAAATCAGCTCTAAAATCCAATATTACCTTTTCAGAGAAGCCATCCCCGACTATTTGACCTAGAATAGACCCTGCATAGCAGTTATATCTATGCAAATTCACTTTTGTTTAATTGATTTCTATTGTTTACTTCTCAGTACTAGAATGTAGCTCTACCATATACAGGGGTCATAATGTTGCCAAGCATATAGTGAGCACTCTCTAGATAACTGTCAAATTCATTAATTGATTGACTAATAGCAGACACTAAGCAACGAATGATTATATAATTATTGTAATTCTTATTATAAACTGCTAGGTAGACATTTTAATATCTGTAGAACTTAGGTATGGATTGTGTCTAATTTTTTTGGATCATTGATAGAAGCTGATATTTTGAAAACTAGTATGAAATAGTCATCTCCTTCTGTTTTAACTATAATCATAAGACTATAGACCTTATGTAACATTATATGCTTTTCTAATAGTTTATATGTTAGTAGGTATTTCTAAAATGGACTTACAGATATGAAAAAATAGAATGAATTTTAATTAAGCATATTTATATTTATTTATATAAATATATAATATTTATAATATATGATATATTTCTCAGATGACTAAATTTTGAGAAAGAAATGATGAAAGGAAATATGAAAAGAAGAGGGCAAGGAAGAAGAGAAGGAAGAGGGCTTCGTAGAAGGAGAGGAAGAGGGACCAGGAGAGAAAGAGAAAGACAGAGGAGAGGGCATAAGATCAATAGATAAAAACAATTATATAACTAACCTAGCATTTTCACTTTTAAATAAAGTACTGTTAATTTACAGGCATCATTGATCAGTATAGTTTAATCAATTTCAGTGCAAATTTATTCTGATAAAGCACTGTTATGATCGGTTCAAACTATTAAAAAGATAAATGTGAAATAAACAGCAAAAAGGCCGTTGCTTTATTGGGACCGAATGACTGGAATCGATTGTGAGACCAGGCACTTGGATTGTAGCGGCATAGAAGTAGAACTGTCAAAAGATCATTTTAGTTGTCTACCTAGTTCGGAGCATGACTAGCCAGGTTGTTGAGATCTGGTTTTGGCCATAACATATGACATAACCATTTCTTTTAACTTTACTGAGGTATAGTTTACAACTAAAATGTGTATCTATTTATGTGGTACAACTTGATGATTTGGTATACATTTATATTGTAAAATATTCAATAAGACCCATTCATGTCTCATTTGTCACTCAACCTTCATCTGCACACCATATACACATGCCATACATTGGCACATACACACCACACATAGCCTTGAGAAATTCTTTTATGCTATTCTAGATGTTGTAAAATCTGTCTTAATACATATATGTACATTTATATGTAAGATGCAGCAGATGCTACAATATGATTATAGACAATATCAACATCCATATTCTTTATGTTAACATTGTTCTTCATTTCCTCATCAAATTAAAGATAAGGCTTTGTACATGAACATAAAAGCACACTGTTGATGTGTGTTATTTAGATTTCAGTTCTCTGAAAATTGCTTTTGAAAGGTGATTATGGTTTACGTTTCTCTTAATTTTTGTTTCAGTACTATTTTTTAAATATTACTTGAAGCCGTATGGTCCTTGAAGCATTCATATATATCAAATTTCATTAATATTTATGAAATATCTCATTTCTAAAACTTTTATTGAGTATCAACCAGGTGAGTTTTAAGTTTATTTATAAATAAATTACTATGCTGATTTAACAAATATATTTTAGCACACTGTCTGTACAGTTCATTGTGTGAGGCATTAATGACGACATGGTGAAAAATATGGATTTAAATTTGGCCATCATCAATTTATTCTATCTAGTAGGACCAAAAAAACATGAACATTCAGAATCATAAAATGTTCTAAAGCGGCATTCTATGAAATACTAGCATGTATTTGCTTATCTGAACTGCATCTGAAAAGAAAGTTTTTGTCAGGGATGATTTCTTAGGAGCGTCAAAATTAACCAAAATATAGTATTATATAGAACTAGAGGGAACTATATATGCCAAGACCTGAAAGGCAAGAGATAGCATGGTAGGAGTAAAAATGATAGTTTATTGATTCTTTAAACTATTAGTAATGAAATAGGAGTCACACCAAAATAAATAAATAAATAAATAAATAAATAAATAAGTCTGTTTTGTCTGATTAAAAAAAAATTGATAGTTCAGAACAGCTACAGAATACATTTCTAGTGGTGGACCAGAAAGGGAAAACGTAAGGCCACAAGAAAAAGTAAAGGGACAGCTGAAATAGGGTTTTGCCAGCTAAGTTGTCTGGATTTTGAGTTCAAGTTCAATGGCAAAGTCATTGACACGTTTATGCAAAGGCTTATATGAACAAAATTCATGTAAATTTTTAGAAGGACAACTGGGAATGAAGGAAACTGGAAGCACAGAGACCTTTAGAAAGTTGCTGCAGGTGTATTGTTGGGAGATGACGGTGATGAGCTGGAGATACTGAAGTTGAGACGAAAATCATTACCATGGAATAATAAACCACAGATCTTACCAAGAGTCTGAGAGGAGGGACAGGTTTAAAATAATATGAAACTTAGGTTATTTTATTATTTTACTAGTCAGAAATATTAGAATACTAAAAATAAGGCATAAAAAATGAGCTATTTTAATTATTTGTTCCAAGATACTGCACCATGCATGTGATGTTAAAAGCATAGGGGTTTTTCAAATTGTAGCTGAAAACTTCCCTAATCTAGCAAGGGAAACAAGCATTCGTGTCCAAGAGGCAGAGAGGACCCCATCCAAGCTCAACCAGGACAAACCTACGCCACGGCATGTCATAGTGCAATTTGCAAATATTAGATCCAAGGATACAGTATTGAAAGCGGCCAGGGCAAAGAAATTTCTCACGTACCAAGGCAAAGGTATCAGGATTACGTCAGACCTGTCTACAGAGACCTGGAATGAGAGAAAGGCTTGGGGGGGCATTTTTAAAGCTCTTTCAGAGAAAAACATGCAGCCAAGGATCCTTTATCCAGCAAAGCTGTCATTCAAAATTGATGGAGAAATAAAGACGTTCCAAAATCGCCAGTCATTAACCAATTTCGTAACCACAAAACCAGCCCTATAGGAGATATTAAGGGGTGCTCTATAAAGGTAAAAAGGCCCCAAGAGTGATACAGAGCAGCAAGTCACAACCGATACAAAGACTTTACAGAGAAATGGCATCATTAAAATCATATCTGTCAATAATCTCTATCAATCTAAATGGCTTAAACTCTCCCATAAAACGCCACAGGGTTGCAGATTGGATAAAAAGACATGACCCATGCATTTGCTGTCTACAACAGACTCATTTTGAACCCAAAGATGCATTCAGACTTAGAGTAAGGGGATGGAGTACCATCTTCCACGCATGGACCTCAAAAGAAAGCTGGAGTAGCAATTCTCATATCAGATAGACTGGATTTTAAACTAGAGGCCATAGAGAGAGATACAGAAGGGCACTATATTATTCTTAAAGGAAGTATTCAACAAGTGGATATGACAATTATTAATATATATGCCCCCAACAGGGGAGCAGCAAGATACACAAGCCAACTCTTAACCAAAATAAAGAGACATATAGATAAGAACACAGTAATAGTAGGGGACCTCAACACCCCACTATCAGAAATAGACAGAACACCCTGGCAAAAACTAAGCAAAGAATCAAAGGCTTTGAATGCCATACTCGACGAGTTGGACCTCATAGATATATATAGAACACTACACCCCAGAACCAAAGAATACTCATTCTATTCAAATGCCCATGGAACATTCTCAAGAATAGATCATGCTCTGGGACACAAAACAGGTCTCAGCCAATACCAAAAGATTGAAATTATCCCCTGCATATTCTCAGACCACAACGCTCTGAAATTGGAACTCAACCACAAGGAAAAACCTGGAAGAAACTCAAACACTTGGAGGCTAAGAACCATCCTGCTCAAGAATGACTCGATAAACCAGGAAATCAAAAAACAAATTAAACAATTTATGGAGACCAACGAGAATGAATACACAACGGTCCAAAACCTATGGGATACTGCAAAGGCAGTCCTAAGGGGGAAATACATAGCCATCCAAGCCTCACTCAAAAGAATAGAAAAATCTAAAATGCAGTTTCTATATTCTCACCTCAAGAAACTGGAACAGCAACAGAGGGACAGGCCTAACCCACTGACAAGGAAGGAGTTGACCAAGATTAGAGCAGAAAT
>NC_048226.1:79747358-79828083 GCF_002007445.2 Ailuropoda melanoleuca
AATAAAATAAAATAAAATAAAATAAAATAAAATAAAATAAAATAAAATAAAATAAAATAAAAAAGCATAGGGGTTTTTTTAGGCTAGTGGTTAACTTTCCTTTCTCTTTTTTTTTAATGCGTTACTTTATTTATTTATTTATTTATTTATTTATTTATTTAATTTTGAAGACCTTTAACAGTATCAGGATCACCTGAGAACTTGATAGAAATAAATTCTTGGGTCCCAACCCAAGTTCTACTGAATCAAGCACTGAGATTGAGGACAAGCAATCTGGTTTTAACACCCTAGCGGTGATTTGAATACAGCCTAATATTTGAAATCACTGCTAGTAAAGTCTGCATTCCATGTTCTGTTTGTTCACTTGATTTGGCTTTCCTTTTAAAATAGTCATTCTTTTGTTTCTTTATATACATTTCAAACAGTGTATCAAAATCTCCATTTGCAAAGTAAGGGATTTTCAAAATAGCAAGGGATGCAAAGACTTTACACAAATAATCTTGATAAATAATCATGGGTACAAGGACCTGATAATATTATTCTGTGAGAATTAACTAAAATATCTTGTAATGAAGAAAAGCTAAGGACTTGATTGGCGTCGGTAATGTGAAATTGTGGCAACTATGATACTTTGCAGGTTCACTTTCGAGTTGCTTATAAAAAGGGCAATATCCTCAGGCAAACTATCTATTCATGCTTGCATTATTTTCCAGGGATTTCCTCAAAAAGTGCCACACGCTGGGTGGCTTAAAACAGCAGAAATGTATATGCGCAAGGTTCTTGTTAGAATCAAGGTGTCAACAAGGTTGGTTCCTTCCAGAGGCTGTAAGGGGGAAACTATTCCATGTTTTTGGTGATTGTAGGCAATCCTTCATATCCTCTAACTTAAATAATGTGCTGTAAAGTTAATGATTAGTAGTACAACTTATGCTAGATGATATGGCGATTCAAGAAAAGAAAGTAAACAAAGATACATTTTATAAGTTTATCCATAAGAATATGAATACATATTCATAACAAAAAAGAAAGAAATTCTCATAGCAATTAGAGTTCATTCTGCAACTCGTCACCTGCTCATAGCCAATATTATAACTACTTTCTTCCACTTACACATTCAATATTCCATTTTCTTTCAGCAAGCACCTTAGCTAGTAATAGATCTTTGTTTGGTGGGTCAAATAAAACATTTGTTCATATCATTAAGGCAGTTCACTGAGAGACAGAAGGGAATTGGCAGGGAAAAAGTAACTAAAGGAAGGTTGCAATATTGTAGAAATTTGATTTCAACACAAAACTGTTATTTAAAATCAGCAACATTAAACATAATAATTATGTTTAGATTTTATGGCATGTGAAACTATAAATTTTGCATACTCTCATTTGGTCACACAGTAAACTGTAAACTGTAAGTTAAATGCTACTTTTATCTAAAATTATGTATGAGGAAACTATGTCTATATCACACACCAATTGTTGACTTGAATACAGATTCGAACTCAAGTACTCTACTGACTCTTTACACATAATCTACCATGTATGAGGAAGAACATCATTTAGTGAAGGAGTTAGGCTTTTTTATTGTGGAAGTGGGCATATCCAATATTTAGTCAGTCATGAAACAATATGTGTTGACTGCAGCACTAACTTATTCTGTGATATCCCTATGACTTTCTCCCACATCTACTTCAAATATTTACTTAAATTCTCCTTCCCAAAGAGGCAAACCTTTCTACCATGTGTAATCTCACTGCTCGAATATTTCTAGTCCCTACCTTACATCTCTTCATTTTTCTTCTGTAATACTTATCACCGTCTAACCTATTACATATCTTATATACTCCTTAACAGAAATTAAGATGTCAACACAATTTGAGTTTTGCAGGCAAAACAGCAAGTAGCTAGTCTCTATTACAGTTTTGGCTCTCAAACATGGTGAGCCTTCCCAATAAAGAATGTTTTCTGTGTTCCAACAGATGCTAGGCCCCAGTGAACATATTACTGCAAGATTGAGAGTTTCTTTGCTGGAGATTGAAGTGTATATATTCCTCATTATTCTCTGGATGCATTTGGCCCTCAAATACTTTTCTGCACATTTTTTGTAATATTTGAACATGGTCAAAATATGCCCAAAACATGTCATTATATCCTTTTCTGACAAATAAAAACAAGTAAATATTGGGTGTTAGGTTATTAAGAAAACTTTCATCTGTGAAGCTGTTTGCTGCAATCTTCATAGATTCTCTTAAACAATCATGATATTTTGACCGTGAAGGCAGAGGTTCAGTTCATTCTGGCTTCTAATAATATCATTTAGACATATTACTTGGAAAACAATAACAACAACACTAATCATGAAAAAGTCTATTCTGGCATTATCTGCTTCTTAAATGTGTATTTTTAATTTCTCATTTCAGCAGCTCATGTGGAAACCATTCTACTTAACAATTACTATACTTCATTATGTCAAAGCAGGTTTTTTACTTAATTCTGATTTCTTAGGAAAACATGCTAAAAGCTCAATGATTGTGAAGTGCCCACATTATTCATTTTCATTGTTATTTTTTCAAATTGAATAAATAAGAACGTTGCTGGCAGTGGACTATTTTTCTTTTACAAAAACAAATACATATTTCATTTTAGGACAACCCACCCCTTACTATGCATAGAAATTGTACTCTGTAAGAACTAATTACTTTATAGTTTAAATCATGGTCCACTAAATAATCATTAAGCAAATTAAAAATATCTCTTTTACGACTAGCATTGAATTTAGGGAAAAAAGTCTAAGCACATTTGCTTTTTATATGAACTACTCATATGGCAAAGGCTAATTTATACTCTCTTAAATCCAGTGTTTTTGTCTAAATGCAAATTAAACAATCTTCTAGCAAACATATATAATTGATTTTCCACATTAGATGCATTAATATTATATGAAGTCTAACTGTCATTTGACAGAGGAATTTTGCTGATAGCTTATTCTGCTTTCACTGTGAGAAAAATATTTATAATGCTATATCTGCTTTTACTAACTACTCAAAAGTAGTTGACTTGGGCATGTTTGGGCTACACGTGGGACAACTCTGAATGATGTTTCTGTCCTGGGGCATATTCTTGCTTTTAGCAACAAAATTAATCATTTTGTATGTGTGAATATTATTTTGGCTTTGTTCTGGAAAATGCAATCTTTGTCTTTTGGAGTATTCTCTTTGCTTTCTTTGAAAAAGAGAAAAATAATATTTTTGATGCTTCATGATCCTGTTTGGAGATTTATAAAAGACAACTTACTGGATAATATTTTAATATAAGACTAATAAATTTCATTTCTAGTATATTCATCATCACACTTCTAATTCTCACTTCTTTTGCTTTGTTTTGTCTTAGTTACTTGTTTTAAACCACCACGTTTATAAATTAACTTAGCACACCAACTAAAATAAAAAGTTTTATATTAAAAATTGGTTTTCTTCTTAATTTAATATGATCTTAAATTATATTTATTTTCTTTATTTACCTTTCATAATAATTTATGAAATATTGGCCTAATTTCATTGTATCTCAGGAGTAAGAACACTAAAAATATAACTAAAAACACTAAAAATATAACAACTTAAGATAGCAAAAATAGAAATACATGTGATTTAAGTGTTTGGTTTAGTCACGCTAACTAAATGTGAATAGAGACAAACTAACCGTCTTTGTCCAAATTGTGCATGAATAAGATTTACCTTTGTGTTTAGTAAGGGAATCATGGCATTTCATTAAAAGTCATAATTTGTCATATATTCAAAGTTTGTGAAATGTTTTTTCTAAAATGGTTTTCTTTTTTTGTTTTAAAACTACAGAATACCTTGAGAACTATTTGACAGAGAGAAAAACTGCAAATGATTCTCAGACTAAATTTCCTAATGCCTGCCCTCATCATAATTACTATGACCTTATTAAATCAAATCTAGCACAATTTAATCAACTAAGTATTTATCGAACCACATTTGTGCTAGGCATTGTATCTGGATCTTGAAATGCAAAAAAATAATAATAATAATAATAAAACAAGAATCTTCCCGTTAAATATGGTGAGGTGTGTACTTCCAAAACCTGTAATTGCATAAATACATTTTAAAAGACAATACATATTTAAAAACAAGTGTTAAGTTCTCAAGGACTTTATACATAATGTATGGGGAAGAGTATATTTTATTTATTTATTATGATTTTGTTGTTCTTTTATTATGTCTGAAGAACACAGAATGATATCTGGCATATAGTAGTACCCTATAAATATATATGAAATGAATATGTAAATAAATTCATTAATGATAAATATAAGCTTATAAATTCAGGGGAAATTCATGCTATGGCTATTCCAGTAAACTATGGCATAAAACAATTGGGGGGAAAGTTTAAGGTCAAAGATTTATATAGAGTCAGAATGTCAATGTGGGACATTCTGAATGAATCTTACTGAAGAATCAATAACTTCACGATTGCATGGTGCTTTTATCCTTTTTAGGCAATCTTGAAAACATGTAAAATTTGCTACATTGATTGACTCTTTTAGGCTTTTACTAATTATTTTATCTATTTATTCCATTATAAGGACTCAATGATTCCTCAAATTTAAGCTGCACGAGTGACAATGACACAAAATAACTTCCACTTAAAATACCAGTGGTGTTGTTGTATCACTTAAAATAGTATGTATTTCTTGATAGTTCTACTTCTTTTTATTGTTACAATCCCCCTACCACTTTTACATTTGCTGAACCAATGTGTGAGTCAAATATGGCTATTATGTTAAAATTGCAGCTTTATTGAACTGCTGCTGTCTTCAGCAATTCACCTTTTTCATCATCACTACATGTGAATTACACTGAACTCTTGGGATTACATAACGTAATTATGAAATAAGTAACATAATCACAGATACTCATATTCAGTAATAAATGCAAGTTGTAAATGATTAAAAGTTGCTCAGTGATGTTTCTTAGATGATATCCCCCAAGGTCTATTAATTATGCTTGAATTTAATGATAAAGTTGGCTGTGGGGCAACTAAGATCAGAACAGCAGTTGTTTTAATATATTATATTTTGATACTGAGCTTTATGGTCAGCTACATACCAAACTGTACTATATGAAATTCTAATTTCACATTTAAATTGCACTATGCCATCATATATGAAGGAGATCATTAGAAAATATGATTACATTTAAAAATATATTGTGAAATTATATGCTCATTCTAATGTTTCCTAATTGCAAGATTAAAATGTTACTATACTTCAGCATAGTTTTTAGATGTGACAAAAATAGTTGTCCATGAAGATTTTTAGTTAATAGTAATATAGATTTATAAGTTTAGATAATTCCATTATATCAATATTTGTACTTTCCTTAACTTATGTCTTTGTAGTGCACTGAGACTCTGAAATCACTCTTGCAAGAAAAATCTGATTTTTTAAAAATTTGGCTTGCCTATATTTTAAAAACTAAAATAAAAGGAAAATCTGAAATTATTACAAATGAATTGTTTTAGAATAATGTGTATTTATATTTGGACAAAATTCTACTAGAGATGGAAAAAATAATTGAAAATGTCTAAGTCTGCTGTAAAGACCAATTTGATACTGGGTAAGGACTCAATATGCACTCTGTATTTTTTAGTTTTTTCTGTACAATTCATAAGATTTTGCTTCAAATGATTCAACAATATATTTGTCAATAGAAAATTAAACACAACAAACAAAACAGTAAACATAACTTTTGCCTCCCATATTTGATAATTGTAGTTGTTGATAACTGATCCATTAGTATCCAGTTGGTTTAATTGATTTTGTTTTTTTATTACTCTTTTGTCTTCTGCTATATGATAATCACATGTAATTGCTTAGAAAATTAGCCTGCTTTATAACTCATCTACAAAAATATTAAAAATATTATTGCAATATTATTATGAAAATTAATGAGAATTTTTTGAATGATGGCATGCTAGAAAATTTTCACTAAAGACTTGTATTATAAGTTTATTTTTTATGTACTCATTGTTTTCTAATTTTAAATCATTTAGTGGTTTTCTTACTAAATTTTTTCATAGTCATATCTAAATGAATTATCAGGTAATATGTCCTTCACATCTCAAATTTATCTGAAACTAAAATATGTCTCAGACATAGATATTTTCATAGACATATATTCACCAAAATCAATTTTAACTTAGTACTTAGCTTGTGTTTATAGATTCAGCAATTACAACCTCTCTAATATAACTTTCAACTTTCCAACAGTTTTAACTGAACATCTTTGTTCTAGTATGCTATCCTTCTGATCCCCTTCAAATACCCTGAATTTTCACTCTAATTAGACTTATTTTTTCAATCTCTGTATTTGCTTTTTTTTATCTCTTTTTCTGAGCATATGAGGGTGTTTCTTTACCTTTTCAAAGTGTAGCAAATGTCATAAAATAGTCCTTAACCACTCAAGTTAGATATGAATTCCCCCTTTTCTAAGAATCAATTTTCATTTATTCACACATTCCCACTTTTATAAGATATATTTCATTCTACTTGAAATCATGGTTATGTCCATACATTTTAGATTATTGATTCCTGGAAGCCAAGTCTTGGTTTCATTTATTATTTAATAAAAATAAATATGTCACATAACATATTTAGTCCTTTGACTGTTTTCCCAACTCTATCCTCCAAGGAGAGAGTTTTCTAAATCAAGGAACACTACATAATTTATCATTTTTATATAATTTACATTTGCCCCTATGTTGAGTATTGCCTTCCAGGTAATAGGTTCGGAGTTATTCACATTCTTTCTCTTATTAGTGGTATAACCTAGAGTGTTTGTTCTTGACCTTATCTTCTCACTTTACTCACATTCCTGAGTGAGGTGGTCATCATCTTTTTCTCAAAGGTTTCAACTTTCACTCATAGACTGGTTGTCATCCTATGTTTTCTAAGCTTAGAATGATATTAAAGTCCAATTACCTTCTGGAGAGCTTTGAATGGATATTATACAAAAGGATAACCTGTATCTGAAATTGAAGCAGTTATCACTCTTTCTTTCCAGTTGACTCCCATTCTCTATTCCACACTTTGCTAAGACAACCATAGGTTGATTCACTCTGACAAAGATTGGTTTTCACTTGTCATTTCACATATAATCAGGCTCCAAGTGATATAAAGGCAACATTATGGATATCTCTCAGATCTCATGTTTCCATCCCCCAGTCACAGCCTTAGTGCAACCTCATAACTTTTGTAACTACTATGCTACCAGTCTAGTTACTGTTGATTTGGTTTCCATGGGTTTTTTTTAATTTTTATTTTTAAATTAATTTTGGAATAATTTTAATTTACAAAGAGAGTTCAGAAAGTACATTCTTCACTTAATTTCCCCTAATGTTAACATCTTACATAATCATGGCACATAATTTCTTAGCTAAAATTAAGAAATTAATATTGACACATTGCTATTTACTGCAGATTTTATTAGGATTTCATAAATGTTTCCATTAATGTCATCTTTCTGTTCTAGGATCCAATTCAGGGTAGCACATTGCATTTAGCCATCAAGTTTCTTGGTCTCCACTGGTTTGAGACAGTATCAGACTTTCCTTGTCTATCATGATATTGATAGTTTGGGATAATACTGGTGAGGGGTTTTGTAGGGTGTCTATCAATATTTTTTTTATGTTTTCTCATGAGCAGACTTGGGTATTTTTGAAAGCACTAAGAGAAGTGAATTGGCCTTATCATTGTAACATATCAGAAACCAAATGATACCAACGTCAATTATCATGGTAATGTTACCCTTGATCACTTGCTTAAGCTTATATCAATCAGTTCTTTCTACTGTAAAGTTACTATTATTTTTTTCTTTTCTATACTCTATTGTTTGGAAGCCAGTCACTAAGTCCAACCCACTCTGAAGAAGAGAGAAATTAAGAACTATATCCTTGAGCAGAGAGTATCTACAAATAAAATTTGGAGTTCAGTAGTAAAGATATATCCCTTCTAAACTTCATATTTTAACTAACCATTGGTTCTGCATTTTCTATACTCTGAGTAACAAATACTTTAGAATGGTTTTCAAAACCTTTTTTTAATCAGGCACTTGTTTGACTAGCAAAGTTCATTTATGGATTATTCCCTCTAGTAACCTGTGATGACCAATGTTACTTTGGTGTGAGTGTACCATGATATTCCAAATGGTTTGTTTATATTCATCTTGGAATGACTTGCGCATCTTGTGAATACCCATTTGTGACCTTTCCTATTATATATTCTCAACAATCTCAGAGGAAATTGACCAGTTATTTCTTTGTGCTCTTGTGCTAGGACTGTGCCCTAAAACTATGTTTACAGGTGCCTTTAACAACTTTTTAATAACTTATCCATTCACCACAACATTCTAGTCTTTAAGTTTCCTGGACATTGAAGACATTTATTTTCATATTTTTATTGCCCATATTCTCTTCCATAGTTGTACACAATAAGTGTTCTAATGTTCAGATATTCAAATCGTCTAGGTTTTCAAAAATGTGATTTAACTGCATTGTGATATACTCATGAATAAAGCTGTGTAATATTCATTACTAGGTGAAGATGATAGTAAAGCATAGGTGGGAAGGAACAGGTCGAGGAGGAGAAAATAAAAAGGAAGGAGGGAAGGAAACAAAGAAGGAAGTAAGGAAGGGAAAGAGAGAGGGAAGGGAAATGAATGGATGAAGGGAGGGAAATTTAATACAAAGAAAAATCAAATTCAAAATCTACCCTTCTGGGAGATAGCAACCTAAAATCCTCAAACAACTTTCATTGCTTTCCACTTGGATTTTTGTATTATTTTCTATCCACTGCTCCACTTTAAGAAGAATTCCATGTATAAAAATTGCTTTTGCCAAAATGCCATTTACAACAGAATAAGTCAGGTGTAAGGTTTGTGCCCAGAGCATTTTTCATTAGCATTTATGTTTGAGGATATTTGTGACTTTCACTTTCAAGACATTTCTGGACCATACATGGTTTGTGTCAGCATTTTTCTTGTTTTTTTAAATAGTATGTATATCACTCTTATTAACCTGAGAGAAATATTTGATTTAAGTTCCTTGTATTAAAATAATTCATTTAAAAAATAATATAAGAAATGTCATTGCTATTGATTCTCCATCCTACGTACTTTACATTTCTTAGATTGCATATACCTCTTCTCAGTGATAGTGTTAAGACTCAGAACAATATGCTTTTCTTGTGAAAACTGAATTTGTGTTTATAGGCAGATGATCTTCTTCTCTACAATTTTGAAGTTTACCTGAAGGCTTATTAACTCTTTCATAATACAATCACAATATATTGCCCTGGTACACTCTGTATAATACTATTTGATCATTTGGTTTCAGTGACATTTTAATTGTTTTGACAACCTATTGCTACATGGGTGGGTATCTTTTATTTCCTCAGTAAAAGAAGATACAAGTGAATATTCATTTTGTAATAATCAGTTATAAAAGCAAAATCTATATAACAGGTGTTTTTAAGAAAATTTATATAACAGGTATGAATCTAAATGTTCAAAGGTGCCATTTTCAATGAAACCTCTCATTATAACCATATATTTTCCTATAATTTGTGTGAAGCTACAGACAATGTTGCACATGCCTATGAGTAAGTAGGTGTCTTAAAATTATTTTATTATTATATGTTTATGGTAAAAATTGCAATCTTACTATTCCACAAATTGTGAATTTGCTACTAATGATTATCTTAATTTTCATTCACTAGAAGTTCAAAGTAATATAAGAATTATAATTTTATAATGGAGTGGGGCATTTCTTCCTATAAAATTAGTAGATAAGGTATTGAATTCAAGATTTGTGAAAAGTATGTGACTCTAGACAATGATATATAAGCATTCTTGATGAAACGAACATGTAAATAGTAAGCAATTGGGTTTTTCCTAAATTATGTTTACCTACCAAATGACATTTATGTGCCTTTAGATTTATAATCTTTCTCTCCCTCTTTATCTATCTATCTATCTATCTATCATCTATCTATCATCTATCTATCTATCTATCTATCTTAAAGCACAAATAGCTTGAAAGAGCTATTTCAAAAGGCTTTTTTCTTTTGGTGACTACCAGGAAATTATGTATGTGTTTGAAATTCAGAATGACGGCATTTGTCAGTGACCTCCTGAATAGTTTAGTTTAATAGCAAATTTTTAAAACTTAGAATTTCTAATAATTTTAAGTCACAAATGACAGGGGTTAAAGAGAAGTATGAAATATTTCACTCCGTATTTTATTGTGAGATATTCATATTGCATGTGATTTCTCATTTCTGAATGACATTTTATTACATGAGTGTACCTGAGTACACTGAATTCTACTATTGATAGAATTTTAACTTATTTCAAGTTTGAGACAATTATAGTGCTTCTCAATTTTTTTCTTTGTGTCTTTGGTGAATATGTGTGTGCTCTTGTATATACACATATATATATTAAGTACCGAATCATAGAGTATTCATGCTGTTCAGGTTTAATAGACACTGTCACAAAATTTCAAAAAAATACTATTGAGAAAATGTCATATGCAAAAGAATATATAATTATGATTTAATTGTTATATGGTATCAAAATATTAAAACAAATCAGTGTTAGAATTCAGAATATTATTTATCCTGGGTTAGAGAGGTTAGTGACTGGAAATAGGCAGAAAGGGGTCCCATGGGATTCTGCTAACAATCCATCTCTTAATTGCATTCTGATTTGTGGGTGTATTCACTTTTTTAAATTTATCAATTTGGGCAAATACAAGCGTATTTATGATTTTGCACTTTTATATATGTATATAATAATTCAATAAAATTTTACATTGATAACAAAATGTGGCAAGTTATTCCAAGTAAAGCAGGAATGATTCCTTAGACAGTCCTAGGTTTTTAGCTATTACATATGCCAAAATACTTGCTAGCTTTTCTACGGTATTAATCAATGCGTATGCATATAAAATAGCTCATTGCACATTATATGCTTAAATTTGAATCTGCAAGTTTCTATATATTCATTCAAAAATATTTATTAAGATACAAATGCTATGAACAAATACAAAATATTAAGATACACATATTGATCAAACCCAATAACATACCACAAAGATAATCACAGAATAATAGGAAAAGCAAGTCAACCAAGCAATTGCCTGTTATCTGCTACAATCAGAGTGACCATACATTGCAGTTTGCTCTAATTTAGATTAATTGTCATTATTCAATTATTACTTTCCTCTTAAATTAAAAGAAAAATCTCCTTGGGCAAAAATTTATACAATCAGCCTATTTATACTTGAGTTTAAGTTCAAGGCATTATGAAAATCTGGAAAGTGAGTTAACAAACTCTGCTGCAAGGTGAGGCAGTTTTGTTTTGTTTTGTTGTTTGTCTTGAGTTGGTGCATTGGGAACAAGACAAAAAAAACAGTGGACTGGTTCTTTAAGGAATGCTAAGATGGCATGTATAGGTACGGAAGAGCAGGAGTAGAAGAGAGTAAAAAGCTGAGTTTGAGGAAGTAGAAATGAGATGTAATAAGCCCCACAACCCTGACATGACTGGGTGTATTTAGACGATAGCAAATTCAATCAAACTACAATTTTAGCACACACAGGAACAAGTGGTAGAAGATTGCCCTGGATGTTTGGGTTGAGGACACACAGCAAGATACCTTGCCTGTTACTTTAAGCAATAGCAAGCCAATTAAGTTTGATAACAACCCTGACATGACTGGGTGTATTTAGACGATAGCAAATTCAATCAAACTACAATTTTAGCACACACAGGAAGAAGTGGTAGAAGATTGCACTGGATGTTTGGGTTGAGGACACACAGCAAGATACCTTGCATGTTACTTTAAGCAATAGCAAGCCAATTAAGTTTGATATTAAAAAAATTGGCATGGTCATTTCTGTTGGTTTTTAATAATGATTACTCTGCCAACTATGAAACAGGTCAGTTAGAATGTGGGGATAACTGATGTCAATGCAGTATAAGAGAAAATTCTCTAAAACTCCAGGAAAGAGCTGATGATTTTATGACCTCACCAAGGCCGTGGCTCTGGAGAAGAAATCCCCAATTTAAAAGACATTTCTAATGTATGATTGATAAAATAAGTTCCATCACACATTGATTGGATGCAGGGGAAATGTGGGAAGTGACATGAAGGGATAGAGATGTCAGTAATGACTGCTGTTTCTAACTTCATAGCGCTCTACGGCAGTGACCATCAAACTGGGTTATTCATGCCCCAGAGGTACTCATAATCTTTTCCTAAATAATTTTAAGTCAGTCACTTTCTAGATCTACAAAATCTATTTTATTATATTCTTAAATGGATCTTCAAGAGAATGTACCTGTGGCTCCTTTTTCTTCTCCGGTTTTAAGGAAGAGTACACATAACCAGATCTTACCCATTAGAATATTACCTGGTATATTGCCCAGCTTGGAAAACTGTCCTTTTTGCCAACAGAAAGGGGACAATTACAAGGATTGTTGCCAGATTTGGCACTTATTAATAACAATAAAATATACGTATGTTCAAGTAGAATGATTTCCAATACTGTGTTCAATAATATTTAAAGAGGAATAATAGAATGATAAATAATTTGAAATATTTCTGATGACAAACAATTTTTATAGTACAACTTGGGATAAACTCAAATTATCAAGTGACTTTTCTGTAAGAATTCTCATTCTATTCTTATGTATTTATTTATGTGAATGTTTCTCAATATCTTAACCTATAAAAAAGGTAGGATTTAGAAAAACCATTTCTTTCTAACAGTAACTAAAATTATCCCTGAGATATAAGAGTATAGCATAAAAGATAAGACCCTTGAACTCATACAATTCAACAACAAAACCCAAATAATACAATTTAAAAAATGGGCAGTGGACCTGAATAGACATTTTTCCAAATAAGATGTGCAGATGCCAACAGATACATGAAAAGATGCTCAAAATCACTAGTCATGAGGGAAATGCAAATCAAAACCACAGTGAGGGGCACCTAGGTGGCACAGTCAGTTAAGCATCTGCCTTCAGCAGGTCGTGATCCAAGTCCTGGCATCAAGCCCCAAGTCTGGATCCCTGCTCAGTGGGGAGTCTATTTCTCCCTCTGCCCCTCTTCCCACTCATGCTCTCTCTTTCTCAAATAAATAAAAACTTAAAAAAAAAAAAAACACAATGAGGTAGCACCTCACACCAGTCCTGATATCTAGGATCAAAAAGACAAGAAATAGCAAGTGCTGGTAAAGATGTGGAGAAAAGAGAACCACGGTGCACTGTTAAAAAGAATGTAAATTAGTGCAACAATTGTGGATAACCCTGTGAAGTTTCCTTAAAAAATTAAAAAATATAACTACCATATGATCCAGTAATTCCACTTCTGAGTATTCACCTAAGAAAACAAAAACACTAATTTGAAAAGATATTTGTACTGCCATGTTTACTGCAGAATTATTTGCAATAGATAATTATGGAAGCAACCTAAGTGCCCATCAATAGATGAATGGGTAAAGAAGATGTGGTATATATATACAATGGAATATTACTTAGCCATAAGAAAGAATGAGATCTTTCCATTTGTGACAATAGGATGGAACTAGAGGGTATTATGCTAAGTGAAATAAGTCAGACAAAGCAGAAGAAATGCCATATGATTTCATTTATATGTGGAATCTAAAAAACAAAACAAACAACATAAACAGAGACTCATTAATACAGAGAACAAACTGGTGATTGCCAGAGAGGAGGGTGGGTGGGGAATGGGTGAAACAGATAAAAAGGATTAAGAAACATGAACTTCCAGTATTAAAATAGATAAATCATAGGAATGAAACTACAGCACAATGATTGTAGTCAGTAATACTGTAATCACTCTGTATGATGACAGATGGTAAGGACACTTAACATGGTGAATGTACATTTTGTTAAGTATATATTGAGTCACTATGTTGTACACTCGAAGCTAATATCATATTCTATATCAACTATACTTAAATTAAAAATAAAAAACAGATCCATCTACTCCATTAGACTACATATTTTCAATTGTTTATTTCTTATATTAAGTTATCAATAAAGTTGTTACATATTTATGTTGTTTTGATTAATGATGTAATACTAATATTTGCCATGACTAATCTAAAAGATTATTTTAATACTTAGACCATTGCAGAATATTTTCTTAAAATTAAATTCTTTTTACATATAAATTTTGATGCAGAGAATAATGAAAAATGAGTGTAATATTTATTATACTGAGAAAATTTATTTAGTATGTCTAAATTTATTAAGAGAAAAGGATATGAAGTTATTGTAATGGAAAGATGAGTTCAAGATGGAAATAAAGTTATTGAAAGTTCTGCCTATTAAACAAGAGATTTTTAAAATTTATTTTCATAAGTATTATCATAATACCTCCCACTTAACAAAGTACTCACTTTGTTCTAGAAAGTTTTCTAAGTTCTTTTCTTATATTTATCATTTTACCCTCAACATAATAACTCTACAAAACATGTCTTATTTTTATCTTTGCTTAAAGAAGGGAAACTCAAGCAGAAAGGAATTAGGTTGCTTGCCTGTAGTCATACAAATAATTAGGGAAGAACTAAGGGTGAACCCAGACAGTCTGGCCCCATAATCTTTGCTCTTAACCTCTGTGCTAAACTAACAGAGTATCAAATTGATGTGGATTTTATATTCCTCTGAATAAATTTAATTTTGAGACTGTTACATTTTTTAATAATTCAGTATTCATAGAAATTTCCCCAAAGCATGTAATTTTAGTTATTCAAAATTATGGAATATTTTAGATGTCACCTTAAACATATGTAAAGTGGGAATATTTTTTTCTAAATTATTATTGGCATACAGGGAAAAATACTTGAATTCTTCTGAGTTATAGCATTGTGTTAAGCATGCATGACTGGAGCCAAACTGAAAGTATAGAATTTGTCACTCTGTTTATGTTCTAGCTGTGGCCACCTCCTACTCATGAATCTTTTGGCAACTGACAATTTCTTAGACAAAAAAAAAAAAAGAACAACAACAACAACAAAAAACAACCTAATCTGTGGGGAAAGATGAATTCAAATTTAAATATATGCAATATGGGGTGCCTAAATATTACCTCAATATAATGTACCTAATGTATTTGGAAACGTGGACCGACAATATTTGGTGACAGATTCCTTCCAGTGGAATTCAGAAATCACTCTTTGAGGACTCCTTTTCCTCCCCCCATTAAATCATTGACAAATTTTCTTCTAGTTGCCAACACAGTCCTAATACTTTTTATGCTTGAAATGTTATTCATTTGATCCTTGTCTTAAGCAGAGTGGGTCCCTTATGACAGGAAATGTACCTTGATTCCTCTCTGCAGCCCCAGTCCCTGAATTAGAAACTATCAGAAATTATCCTGTCCATAATTTATGGTAAATTTATTAATCATCTTACAGTTGTTGATTTATAAGAGTTTATGACACTACCCAGTGGAAACTACAGAGCCAAGAATAAATAAAAATAAACGAATGAATGAACGAAATAAATAAACGAATGAATGAACCAATGATTGTATACAAGAAAACCTTATATAGCAATTTAAAGCTTGTATGCTAAATGCATGAAAATAATAACGGATATATTCAATTTTTACAATATTAATGACATAGCAGTGTTATCACTTCCATTTGATACTTGAAATCTGCCTTTGTATCTAATATGAAAATAAGAAATAAATTATTTAACATTAGATATGTATGAGAAAATAATGATTTGTAGGAGCAGATGATAAAGCTTACCAAGGCAGCACAGGAATAGTTAAAAGCAGAAGCTCTGACTTCAGATTTATACACCCTTTCCTACAACTCTGTGACCTTGACCAGTTAATCTTTCCATTTTGAGCTTCATTATCTTTAAACTATTATCCTAAGAGTACATAGCTTATAAGGAGAGTGAATGTATTAAATTAGATAACCTGTTAAAGTGTAGAACACAGAGGAAAGCACATAATACATGCTTGTCTTTGTCCCCAAGCTTGAAAACTTGCAGAAAGGAAGAGAAAAAAAAAGATGCTAAATCTTCTACCAAATTATATTTGAAAATTTTCTGGTGTTCATATTAGTTTAATGGCCACTTGTTATTAATATTGCATTTCAAGAAGTTTCTAAAATCCTTTGCTTTGAATCCCTTGCCTTTCACTGAAAAGAGCTTATGACTGCAAATTCTAAAATCCCAAATTGATCAAATATTTACTAGTATTTTGTTCTTCAGTGTTTTTTTTTAAGTTTATTGATTGTATGCCTCCTTCAAATCAGTAAGCTGCAGGTATAGGCATATTTCATTAATAACTATGTATAGATCAGCACTGCATCACTTGGAGAAAATTGAACTTATTAGGGGAGATTATCTTCCCTTAGGATTGCTGTCCATGCTGCCTCTGCGGACTGTCTATGCAGCTGCAAACTCAGTGATGTGAAGGGGATGAAGCGTAATTATTTGGTACTACCATCTATATTGCTTAGGAAGATTAGTGTTTTAAGTAGGAGTTAGGTTCACCGTAATTCATGCAGCCAAAGAACAACAAAGAACCTTTTACTCTACTGTTGATTGGGGAGTTGCTATGAAGGATATTTGATTATTAATGTGGTCCCTGAATATATATTACTTTGATGATCATTTTATTTTTGTCATAAACATAGACAAAATAAAATAATATTTAATTTATATTTATTTTTAAAATAATTTTCATTCACCCAGACATCTTCTGAAAGATAAGGTGAATATTACAAGACATAGAAGATAAATTTTCTTCTCATGGAAAATGGAAGGCTTAGTTTCCTTAAGCTTTAATATCAGCAGATTTTTCTAGCATATACCAGGCAACTAAATGCAGTCATATCTCCTTTACTTGAGGGCCATTAATTTGGAACTTATCATAATTTATTTTTAATAATTTTTTATTATTTTATTTTATTTATTTTTTACTTTTTTTATTTTTTTAATAGTAATATTTTTTAATATATTATGTTAGTCATCATACAGTACATCCCTAGTTTTTGATGTAAAGTTCCATGATTCATTACTTGTGTATAACACCCAGCATCATGCAATACGTGCCTCCTTGCTACCCATCACCAGCCTGTCGCATTCCCCCACCCCCCTCCCCTCTGAAGCTCTCAGTTTGTTTCCCAGAGTCACCATACAGTATATCCCTAGTTTTTGATGCAATGTTCCATGATTCATTATTTGCGTATAACACCCTGTGCACCAAGCAGTATGTGCCCTCCTTACTACCCATCACTAGCCTATCCCAATCTCCCACCCCCTCCCCCTGAAGCCCTCAGTTTGTTTCCCAGAGTCCATAGTCTCTCATGGTTCATTCCCCCTTCTGTTTACCCCTCCTTCATTCTTCCCTTCCTTCTCCTACCAGTCTTCCTGCTATTTCTTATGTTCCATAAATGAGTGAAACCATATGATAACTGTCTTTCTCTGTTTGACTTATTTCACTTAGCATAATCTCCTCCAGTCCCGTCCATGTTGCAGCAAATGTTGAGAATTCGTACTTTCTGATAGCTGAGTAATATTCCATTGTATATATGGACCACATCTTCTTAATCCAGTCATCTGTTGAAGGGCATCTCGGCTCCTTCCACAATTTAGCTATTGTGGACAATGCTGCTATGAACATTGGGGTGCATATGGCCCTTCTCTTCACTACATCTGTATCTTTGGGGTAAATACCTAGTAGTGCAATTGCTGGATCATAGAGTAGCTANCAATTTTTAACTTTTTAAGGGACCTCCACACTGTTTTCCAGAGTGGCTGTACCAACTTGCATTCCCACCAACAGTGTAAGAGGGATCCCCTTTCTCCACATCCTCTCCAACATTTGTTGTTTCCTGCCTTGTCCCTTTTTCCCATTCTAACTGGCGTAAGGTGGTATCTCAGTGTGGTTTTGATTTGAATTTCCCTGATGGCTAATGATTTTGAACATTTTTTCATGTGTCTGTTAGCCATTTGTATGTCTTCATTGGAAAAGTGTCTGTTCATATCTTTTGCCCGTTTTTTGATTTGATTATTTGTTTCTCGTGTATTGAGTTTGAGAAGTTCTTTGTAGATGTTGGATACTAATCCTTTATCTGTGGTGTCCTTTGCAAATATATTCTCCCATTCCGTGGGCTGTCTCTTAGTTTTTTTGACTGTTTCCTTGGCTGTGCAGAAGCTCTTTATCCTGATAAAGTCCCATAAGTTCATTTTATCTTTTATTTCTCTTGCCTTTGGAGATGTGTCGTGAAAAAGGTTGCTCTGGCCGATGTCATAGAAGTTGTTGCCTATGTTCTCCTCTAGAATTTTGATGGATTCCTGTCTCACATTGAGGTCTTTCATCCATTTGGAGTTTATTTTTGTGTATGGTGTGAGAGAGTGGTCAAGTTTCATTCTTTTGCATGTAGCTGTCCAATTTTNGTGGGCTGCCTCTTAGTTTTTTTGACTGTTTCCTTGGCTGTGCAGAAGCTTTTTATCTTGATGAAGTCCCACAAGTTCATTTTTTCTTTTGTTTCTTTTGCCTTTGGAGTGTTTCATGAAAAAAGTTGCCGTGGCCAATGTCAAAGAGGTTGCAGCCTATGTTCTCCTCTATGATTTTAATGGATGCCTGTCTCACGTCAAGGTCTTTCATCCATTTGAAGTTTATTTTTGTGTATGGTGTGAGAGAGTGGTCAAGTTTCATTCTTTTGCATGTAGCTGTCCAATTTTCCCAGCACCATTTATTGAAGAGACTGTCTTTTTTCCACCGGATGTTTTTTCCTGCTTTATCAAAGATTAGTTGCCCAAAGAGCCGAGGGTCCATTTCTGGGTTCTCTATTCTGTTCCATTGGTCGATGTGTCTGTTTTTGTGCCAGTACCATGCTGTCTTTGTGATCACAGCTTTGTAGTATAGCTTGAAATCCAACAGCGTGATGCCCCCAGCTTTCTTTTTCCTCTTCAACAATTACTTGGCAATTCAGGGCCTTTTCCAGTACCACCCAAATTTAAGGGCTATTTGTTCCACCTCTTTGAAAAATGTCATTNGTTCTTTGAAAAATGTCCTCGGTATTTTGATCGGGATAGCATTGAAAGTGTAGATTGCTCTGGGTAGTATGGACATTTTAACTATGTTAATTCTTCCAATCCATGAGCATGGAATATTTTTCCATCTTTTTATGTCTTCCTCAATATCTTTCAAGAGTGATTTGTAGTTTCTAGAATATAGATCCTTTACGTCTCTGGTTAAGTTAATTCCCAGATAACGTATAATTTTTGGTGCTATTGTAAATGGGATGGATTCCCTAATTTCTCTTTCTTCAGTCTCATTGTTCGTATATAGAAATGCAACTGATTTCTCAGCATTGATTTTGTATCCCGCCACATTACTGAATTGCTCATAAGTTCTAGTAATTTGGGGGTGGAGTCTTTGGGTTTTCCATATAGAGTATCATGTCATCTGCGAAGAGAGACAGTTTGACTTCTTCTCTGCCGATTTGGATACCTTTATCCCTTTTTGTTGTCTGATTCCTGTTGCAAGGACTTCTAGTACTATGTTGAATAATAATGGCAGGAGTGGACATCATTGTCCTGTTCCTGATCTTAAGGGAAAGGCTTTCAGCTTTTCCCCATTGAGAATGATATTTGCTGTAGGCTTTTCATAGATGGCTTTTATGAGATTGAGAAATGTGCCCTCTATCCCTACACTCTGAAGGGTTTTAATCAGGAAAGGATGCTGTATTTTGTCAAATGCTTTTTCTGCATCAATTGAGAGGATCATATGGTTCTTGACTCTTTTCTTGTTGATATGGTCTATCACACTGATCGATTTGCAAATGTCAAACGACCCGTACATCCCAGGGATGAATCCCACTTTGTCTTGTTGGATAATCCTTTTAGTGTACTGTTGGATCCTATTAGCTAGGATCTTGTTGAGAATTTTGGTGTCCATGTTCATCAGGGTTATCGGTCTGTAATTCTCCTTTTTGATGGGGTCTTTGCCTGGCTTGGGGATCAAGGTAATACTGGCCTCATAGAATGAGTTTGGTAGTTTTCCTTCTGTTTCTATTTTTTGAAACAGCTTCAGGAGAATAGGTATTATTTCTTCTTTGAATGTTTGTAGAATTCCCCGGGGAATCCATCAGGCCTTGGCCTATTGTTTTGGGGGTGGTTTCTGATCACTGCTTCAATCTCTTCATAATTAATTGGTCTTTTTAAATAATCAATTTCTTCCTGTTTCAGCCTGGGTAGTTTATAGGTTTCCAGGAAGGCATCCATTTCTTCCAGGTTGTTTAATGTATTGGCATAAAGCTGTTGATAAAAGTTTCTAATGATCCTTTCTATTTCATTGGTGTTGGTTGAGATCTCTCCCCTTTCATTCATAATTTTATTAATTTGGTTCCTTTCTCTATTCTTTTGAATAAGTCTTGCCAGTGGCTTATCGATCTTACTTATTCTTTCAAAGAACCAGTTTCTAGTTCTGTTGATCTGCTCTACTGTGCTCCTGGTTTCTAATTCATTGATCTCTGCTCTAATCTTGATCACCTGCGTTCTCGTGCGTGGGTGAGGCCTGTTCTGCTGTTGCAGCTCCAGCTTCTTGAGGTGAGAATATAAAAACTGCATTTTAGATTTTTCTATTCTTCTGAGTGAAGCTTGGATGGCTATGTATTTTCTCCTTAGGACTGCTTTTAAGTGTCTCACGGGTTTTGGACTGATGTGTTTTCATTCTCATTGGTCTCCAGAAATTGTTTAAACTGATTTTTAATTTTCTGGTTTACCCAATCAGTTTTGAGCAGGATGGGTCTAGTTTCCAAGTGTTTGAGTTTCTTCCAAATTTTTTGTTGTGATTGAGTTCCAGTTTCAAAGCATTGTGGTCTGATTATATGCAGGGAAAAATCTCAGTCTTTTGTTATCAGTTGAGACCTGTTTTGTGACCCAGTATATGGTCTATTCTGGAGAAAGATCCATGTGCATTCGAAAAGAATAAGTATTCTGTTGTTCTTGGGTGTAGTATTCTGTATATATCTATGTAGTCCATCTGGTCCAGAATGTCATTCAAAGCTCTTGTTTCTTTGTTGATTGTCTGCTTAGGTGATCTGTCTATTGCTGAGAGCAGAGTGTTGAGTTCCCCCACTATTAACGTATTATTATCTATATGTCTCTTTATTCTGGTTAAATGTTGGCTTATGTATCTAGCTGCTCCCCTGTTGGGGGCATAGAAATTTATAATTGTCATATCCACTTGATGGCTACATCCTTTAAGAATAATATAGTGTCCTTCTGTATCTCTAACAACAGTCTTTAGTTTAAAATCTAATCTGTCTGATATGAGAATTGCTACCCCAGCTTTCTTTTGAGGTCCATTGGCATGAAAAATGGTTTTCCATCCCTTCACTTTCAGTCTGGATGTATCTTTAGGTTCAAAATGAGTCCCTTGTAGACATAAAATGGATGGGTCATGTCTTTTTATCAAATCTGCAACCCTGTGGCGTTTTATGGGAGCATTTAGGCCATTCACACCGAGAGTGATTATTGAGAGATATGATTTTAATGATGTCATGTTGCCTGTGAAGTCTTTGTTTCTACAGATTGTAAATTTCTGTTCTGTATCACTCTTGGGGCCTTTTCACTTTTATAGAACCCCCCCTTAATATCTCATGTACTGCTGGTTTGGTGGTTACGAATTCGGTCAGTTTCTGCCCATCCTGGAAGTTCCTTATCTCTCCATCAATTCTGAATGACAGCCTTGCTGGATAAAGGATCCTTGGCTGCATGTTCTTCTCAGATAGTGCTTTGAAAATACCCAGCCAACCCTTCCTAGCCTGCCAGGTCTCTGTAGACAGGTCTGACATTATTCTGATATTTTTCCCTCTGTGTGTAAGGATTTTCTTCCCCCTGGCTGCTTTCAATACTGTATCCTTGGATCTAACATTTGCGAATTGCACTATGACATGACGTGGTGTAGGTCTGTTCTCATTGACCTTGGGGGGGGGGTCCTCTGTGCTTCTCGGACATGAATGCTTGTTTCCTTTGCCAGATTATGGAAGTTCTCAGCTACAATTTGTCAAATATCTCTTCTAGACCTCTCTCTTTCTCCACCCCCTCAGGGATGCCAATAATTCTGACATTGGAATGTTTCATTGAGTCAGTAATCTCCCGTAATCTACATTCTTGAGATTGGACTTTTTTGAGCCAAGTTTCCATTTTAACTTTCTCTTCTACCATCCCATCCTCTAATTCACTAATTCGTTCTTCTGCCTCATAATTCCCTGGCCATCAGAGCATCTAGTTTTGATTGCATTTGATTCATAGAATTTTTAATTTCTGCCAGACTCGCTTTCATTTTTGCCCTTGAGATTCTATATTCTCATTAATATTTTCATTAATATTTTTTTCAAGCCTACACATCATCTTGACCATTGTTACTCTGAACTCCATTTCTGACAATTTGGTTATATCCATATCCATCAGTTGTGTGGCCAGAGTCCACAGTCTCTGTGTCCTTTCTTTGCTGAGGGTTTCTCTTCCTCATCTTTCTGATGAGGAGAGGTTGCAGGGATGCACAGAGACCAAATTATTGACCAGGACCCAGGCAGTGTGCACTTGTTTTGTAGGGACCTTAGTAATGTGAGCTTCTTGATTTTTCAGCCTGCCTTCTGGGGAAGGGGCCTGCCGCGCCGATACTCAGGCAACCCTGTTTGGGTAGAGTTGCCCCGTCCCCTGCGAGGGCTGATGGGGATGGGCACAATTTGAACTGATATTTCCCGGCTTTTGTTCTCTGGTGGCTTTCCCTGGAGGTTTTCTGCGCTCTTCTGAGTGTCAGAGCAGCAGTGGCCGTACCCTAGCCTCTGTCTCAGAACAGAAAGATCACAGTCCGCTCTCCACTGAGCTCTCCTGGCCACTCTAAGTCTGTTTCCGTAGGTGCTGCTAAAAACCCTGCAGCGTCCTGGGATGCATGCCCCACAGCCACTCTCCCAGCCCTCACTTCCAGGTCCGGCATGTCTCTGTCCTTTGTGCTTCTAACACTGCCAGTTGCCCCAGGGTCCCATGCATGCTCCCGAGCTCTTGCTTTCAGTCTAGTTCGAGTGTGCGCTCTGGAGCTCTGGTTTTCAGTTTGGACGCATATGCTTCCAAGCTCCTGGTTACAGTCCAGTTCCAGGGAGTGCTCCAGAGCTCTGGCTTTCAGTCTGGTTGCGCGTGCCTTCATGGGCTCACGGTCTCAGTCGGCGTTCTCAGGGGTGTTGGTCAGGAAGTCCAGCCACCTCCCCAGTGCAAGTGGCTACTGCTTCCCGGTGCCCTAACGCAGCGGCTCCCTCCCCCTTCCGTTTATCTTCCGATATCTGTGCGCAGATTCAAGGCACCCTGCTTCGTACCTCGATATTCAGCACTGGAGATGTTCGTTTGTAGATCCAGATGTACCTTCATGCATCTCAGGCTGATTTCATGGGTGTTCAGGATGGTTTAGTAGATATCCAGCTTGATTCAGGGGACCAGCTGAAGAAGGGGTGTCCTACTCTTCCGCCATCTTTTTTCCCTGTTGGAACTCATCATAATTTAAACAGGTAATGAGTTAAAATTTTTTTAGTTCCTGTATTGAAAGAATGAGTGTATGTCTACATTTCCTAACTTTACATAATCTACAGGAACCAACATTTTTCCAAGAAAATTAATTTGTAAAATATTATTGGAGTGTATATTTAAGCAGCTTAAGTGTTTTTAAACACCTTCATTTTCTAGATATTTTATATACAAATTAGAAATAACACGTTATATTTTTATAATGATAAATTTTACATTGATTTTAGATATGCTCAGTGCTTATATGATTGCTTTATTTAATCCTCTCTCAAGTAGACTAATTATGTCTCATCTACTACACAGCAAGCTACATAAAGGCTGGGAGTGTATTTCTATTCCTCACTATACTCCCCTCCAAGCTTGGCACTTAAATTTTCATTGAATAAAACATTATTCTTTCTAAAATCTCTACACAGTAAGTAACTGAGACCAAGAAATGATAAAAAGATTATGCTGCTTGTCAAAGATCATGCTTCTAATAAAAGTTACAATCTGGATTTGTCTCAAGCAATCTGACCAAGAGCGTGAATGCTGAAGTACTTGTATCTAACAAAATAATGACACCTGTAAATGCTACTAATTTATTTACCCCAGTAAATTCCTCCTTGTTTTAATGTAAAAAGTTCTTTAACCAAACCCTTCGAGATAGGAGGCAAGTTTGGAATGAGGGAATTATTTTTGCTCTTCTTATGCTACCTGGAGTTAGACTAACATATGTTACATGGAATGCTCAGAGGAACATAAAAGATTATTATATGCAAAATAAGTATGTGGCTCCACAATTGTCTGCAGGTTATACTGTGTATCTTGAGAGCTAATTCTCCAAAATTTTAATGGATAATCTACTGTATATAGTTTATCCATAAGAAAGAACACTTCCCCTTTTGCCTACGATAGCTATGTATACTCTAGGTTTTAGGAAGATACCTCTGTCAAGGAAAAAAAAATCTAAAATGTCGAAATCAATAAAGAATATAGCATGTCATCTCAAAGTCACCTAGAGACACTGTTTAGCAAGTTCATTCAAGAATTATTTCATGTTCTCAGAAATCTTAAATGTAATTGATTTTGTGATTTAACATTTGAATAAACTGTGAATTTACATGATAACTTACAAATTTCTATTTAGAAGAAAGGATACTACTAGAGGTGTTTTTTCCATTTTTTTTAAATTCTCTATAATATCAGTTTTGTATCTAACTATTATTCTAACAATTACTTTCTTTTTCAAAATGAAGAGCCAGTTCTTCAAAATGTTTTCTTTTTAACCAGATTTATGTTTTCTTTTTAAACCAGCTATATTACCTACTAATTCTCTTGTTAGTTAATGGGTTGAGTAAAATATTTGTTATGTGTTTATATTTGTATGAGAGTCATGTTTTTAACAGAAGATTATACTTTGAATGAGTGTATGCAAGGTATCAGTGCCCTTTAGCCAAAGATTACCAGGCATACCCATGTATTTGAACAAGCTGGACTCATTATTCTCGCAATGAGGGATAATGTATGTGTTGCATATTTGAGTGTTTCAGTGACAGAGTGATAGAAAGGATTTATTATAGGATTTTGGCTTTTATTAAGTTGTAATAGAAAAGTTTAAGGGAGCAGGGCTTTACCTTGGTTTCGATGCTGTCAGGAAGCAGGGTTAATTTTATGGTTGGGTATTAAATGGATCTTATCTAGAAAGAGTAACAAAACTGTAATTGGAAAAGAAGTATCAGTCATTCATGTTTCTCTTTCTTAAAAGACAAAATAATGATAACAACAATAATAATAGCCCACTCCTTTGTGATTCAGAGGATTGTGGGAAAGAGAAGGACAACAGGCCAGAGGGGAGATAAATCAGATGTGTACTTCCCAAATTTACCCCTCTTACTAGAGGAGTTGGCACATTCAGATCAGGGGCCTGGCATTTCACACTTCATTACACTCTTTGGTGTTACTGATATCGTGCTAAAAAGTTTACTAGACTAGAATAACCTTTACAGGAAAGGAATATCTTCACTGAGCATGGAGGAACAGATCGCCTGTGTGTCACAGCAGTCTTCAGCGGGAGAAGAGGTGAGACAGGGTAGCCAGGGATTGCTAATAGGTTCTGAGCAAACCTGAGACCAGACCACAGATCTCATCAGCCAGATTCAGATTCCTTCCATTGATGTCAGCAGAGCAGGCATTCCCATGTTGGTAAAAGGCAAGATTCTGGAAACTAACTAAGGTCATAGATACCTTGTTCAAGGACATAATTTTTCCATCCCACAATGGAATTGCATTATCCATATCACACATCAACACATATGTGCACACGCACACACACACACAGCACACACTGCAGGATTAACCTGAAACACTGAGTCTTTGGTTCATAAGACACCAAAGTAACTACCTGAATGAACTACTTACGTTATCAGATGACTCTATATTAAAAATTCCAGTCAACATTGAGTTGTTACTCTTTTTACAGAAAGCTGCGGTTTAGAGAGGAAGCAAGATAGCTAATCAATATACTCTATGCATTTGATATATAGCATGAAATAAAATTTTTGACCCATAAAATGGATTTATGACATTCAATAAAAATTAACTATTGGTATATTTATTAAATTTAATTAGTCACTTATAAAATATTTAATTATAATGAGTACTAACCAATGCCTATGTTGAAAATAGTTTTATTGGATTAAGGTTAAAAAGGGAAATCTTTTTCTGGTATTCATTTTTATAACAAATTGGATATACAAAAATTGTTTTTAAATTTTTTGATAAATCAGTCACAGCCAAATGGCCATTTTTAAGCCATTGGATGTATATAATGAATAGATGGCAATATTTTATCATGTGTTATTTTTACTACAAATGATTTGTTTTGCATTATTATAAATTTTTGAGATAAAGTGTAATGAGGTTAATCTATTAAACACTTATGAACCAACCAATAAGCTTACAAAATAAATAAAATAGAATTATTTATACAACTGTGTGCATTACTAGACCCTTATACTTTGCTAAATATCTATCATCTATTTATCAATCATTATTTCAGAACTATATTCAATATGTAGATATTAATATATGCTCGGTCTATAACTTGCCTTTATTGTTCAGCATTTCTTCTCCTTTAAAAAAAAATTATATATGTTGATTCATAGATCTGGCTGACTTTTAAAAGATTTACAGTATTCCTTTTCACAATTTTGCAACTTTCTTATCCATCACCCTTGTGGTGAATATCTAGTGTTTCTATGTTTGGTTATTATAAACTATTTGTGATAAACTCTCTTAAATATTTCTCTTATTATCCAAGTAAAAAAGGTATATATTATGCATATCCATGCATGTCTTCAAGTTTACTAGAAATTTCCAAATTACTCTCCAAAGTGCTTTTATTTGTAAAATTTTGAATCCCATCATGATATTGCTGTTTCTATGTTTCATACTACCAGACATTTAAATTTTTTGTTTCAATCTGATGATATCTTAAAATTTTTCCCCTAAAGTCTTTGCAGAGATTTCACTGTTCCCCATGTAGAGAACAAGAAAAAAATATAGAAAAAAGTTGTACCTCATCAACTTCTGTTCCATAGCCTCCAAAGCAGATACTTTCATGGGCTGCCTCCTCCTCAGCTTTATTTCAAGAAAAACTATATTTTCCTCAAGGTTACAAATCTATGGTTAAACTCTGAAGCAGTCTTTGCAACTCCTTACAAAGTAAACAAGAATTTTGTTTGATTTTTATGTTGGGGAGGGGCAAGGCCAGTATTTTTCATCCACCTAAAATGAATGCACATCAGATAGAGTGGATCTAAGTGTTGTGGAAACCTAAAAATGAAATAAATAAAACCAGTGGTGATACTTTAACCAAAAAGGAAAATGTTTAAAACACCTGTTAGCAAATTTGTACGTGAACTACCTGTAATTTATCTTTAAAACAATGAAAATCATGATGTTAAATTCAGTTCCATTTGTTTTGCCATAATGTTTTTTAAAATTATGTTATCAAAAATGCTTTACACTGAAGAGGACAAGATGGATTATTACTGGATATAAATGAAAGCAAAATATGGTAACAATTTTGCTCAGAAAGGATGATTAGAAAGATTGTGTTTTTACATAATTCATTTACATCTCGTTTGATGGAAAGTTTCTTAAACATGGAAAACTTAAGTTTCCTGATGGAAGTAAACTCTGAAAATGGCATCCTTAGTTCTATGATGTTCAATTTTTTTTAAATTTTTCAGGATTTTTTTCATATCACAAAGAAGAAAATCCAAAGTTCTCAGCACAGCCTTTAGCACTCAACTTGATCTGGCTTCTGCCTGTTTCTCAGATCTCAATTCATATATCCTTCCCCCTTCCATAAAAAGCTACATCGTGTTCCATATTTTTAAACTGTTTTCCATTCCTCCACTATGACAATATTTCTTCCAGTATAGGGACTTTACATTTATTATATATATCTGCAAGTGCTCTCCCACTCAGCTTTTGCATAGCCAACTGCTTCTTTTTATATAGATCTTTGGAAAACAATTATCTCCTCATAGAGATTTTTCCTGCTGCCTCCAGTCAAAGAAACAATCTCTATGTACCTTGCCACCTGGGTTTATTTTTGTCACAGCATGATGTATTTCACTGACCCATGATGTCAATAATAGTAAGAAATGCTGTTATTTGGCAAATCATTGAGAAAGAAAAGATTGCTGCTAATTTGTATTACAATGCAATCATATTGCCTAGACTTTGTGTGTGTGTGTGTGTGTGTGTGTGTGTGTGTGTGTATAGAGAGAGAGAGTTTCCTCAGAATTGGCTACATAAATATTTTTCACATTTTTTCATTATTAGATATTGAAATGAAATAGGTATTCACTTACCTGAAATCTGTGATAGGAGTTTTTCCTAACTATAAAATTTCCCACATAAAGGTTGGAACCAGCCATCGAATATAAGACTATAATAGGTGTCAAATAAGTTTGAGACCCAATAAACTGAATAAAGACAAGCTTCAAATACCTAAGTAATTTCTATCCACACTTTTTACCCAGCTTTATTGAGGAATAATTGACAAATAAAAATTGTATATGTATAAGGTGTACAACAAAATGTTTTGGTATAAGTATACTATGTGAATTGATTACTCCAATCAAGTTAATTACCATACCTATCACCTCACATACCACTTTTTTTTGTCCATGCTATGAAAACACTTGAAATTTACTTTCTTAGCAAATTTCAAGTATACAGTGCATTAAGTATAGATAATGTGTAAGTATAGATAATGTATAAAGATGAATATTCCATGTATTTGAATGTTTTGAAGTTCTGTGTCCTAGAGGAAAATATTAAAATAATCGTGAAACTCCAACCAGGTTTCAGGAACTTTACTGCCAAAGGAATGATTAAAAATATAATTTATTGTTTATGAGAAATTATAATGTGTGGAGGACATTTACAGAAGCAATTTAAATGTATTGCCAAATAATTTCTTTATATCCGCTATAAAAAAATGTTAAAACAAAGGAGAAGAGGGAGAAGATTTACATCTGGACTTTGATTCAAATTTTTATACTATAATTCTGGCTCTATAACTTACAGTTGACCCAACATATGTTACTTGATGATAGGGACACTCATCCAATATTTATTTGTGAGGATTAATGAGAGAATACATTCAATGAATTTAGCAAAGTGGCATGGTAATAATTATAATAATAAAAATAAGCATTCCATTAAAGAATATTGTTTCATATTTTCAGTAGTTTGAGATAAGTATATAAAATAATGATAAATTTTGATTTTTTATATAAAATATGTTGTTATATTTTACAGCAAAGATTTTATTTATTATTTATTATTTATTTATTTATTTGACAGAGAGACAGTGAGAGGAAACATAACCAAGGGGAGTGAGAGAGGGAGAAGCAGGCTTCCTGCCAAGCAGGGAGCTGGATGTGGGGCTTGATCCCAGACCCTGGGATCATGACCTGAGCCAAAGGCAGAAGCTTAACGACTGAGCCACCCAGGTACTCCTTGCAACAAAGATTTTAGTGAAGGAATTTTCACCTTTATTTTAATGTGTCTGGAAATTATCCTTTGGAAGTAGTGACAAGATCACCATCTAGTGGCCAACCATCATGAATTACAGACACGTGATCCCAGCAAAACTGGAAAGGCTCTCAGAAATTACAAGCTCAGTCACCATATGCACAAAGCCTAGATTTAATATACATATTTTAAATCTGAAAAGTGAAAATGTGTTTAAAGTGGACCCAACAGCATCATATTCAGTATCGCGTAACCATTCTATTCGCAAAGGGGGTGATATATAAAAGCTTGTTCAATTTTTTTTTTTTTTAAGATTTATTGATTTATAAAGAGAGAGAGAGAGCAAGCAGAAGTGGTAGGGGCAGAGGAAGAGGGAGAGAGAATCCCAAGCAAACTCCCCACTGAGCACGGAGCTAGATTTGGGGACTCAGTCTCACAACCCTGAGGTCATCACAACTACAGCCAAAACCCAGAGTTAGGCGCTTAACCAACTGTGCCACCCAGGCACCCCTGTTAAAATTACATTTGAAAGATAAAAAACATGCTGCAACGTATTTGAGGAAATAAATAGGAGGTAACCTTCATCAGACAAAATATGGAGTATGTATGTAAGAGATCATATATTTTAAAGAGATAAGGGACATGGGCTCTGGATTTAGCCACATTTTTTATACATTTCAACTCTGTCACTGTCCAAATTTGGGACTTTGGCAAGTTATTTAAACTCTAGTCATTTAACCTAATTGTTTCATATATTTGTGAATCATTGCTATGCCATAAATCATAGTAGTATTATGAAGATAGTAGTGTTTTCATTTCCTTTGGGTATATTCCCAGAACTGGAATTCCTAGATACTATGGTAGTTCTATTTTCAATTTTTTGAGAATTCTCAATACTGTTTTCCATAGTGGCATACCAATTTACAGTTTCACCCATAGTACACAATAGTTCCCCTTTCTTCACATCCATGCCACCATTTTTTATCTCTTGTCCTTTTGATGATGTACATTCTAATAGCATGAGGTGATATTTCACTGTGGTTTTAATTTTCGTTTACCTAGACTAAATGTTGATCATCTTTTCATATACCCATTGGCCTTTCATATCTCTTCTTTGGAGAAGTATCTATGCAGATCCCTTGCCCATTTTTCCATTAGTTTATTTGTGGTTTTGCTATTGGGTTGTAGTTCTTTATGTATTTTGTATATTAACCCCTATTCAGATATATGTTTTCCAAATATTTTTTCCCATTTGATTGGTTGTCATTTCACTTTGTTAATAGTTTCTTTCTTTTGCTATGCAGAAGCATTTTAGTTTGATGTAGTTCCACTTGTTTAATTTGATTTTGTTGGTTGTACCTTAGGTGTCCCGTCCAAAAGATCATTATCAAGACTCATGTCCACAGGCTTTATTACTATGATTTCTTCTAGGAGTTTTGTGATTTCAGATCTTACATTTCAGTCTTTAATCCATTTTGAGTTCATTTTTGTGAGTGATGTAAATTGTTGGTCCAGTTGTATTCTCTTACATGTGAATATATTCCATTATTTCAGCATCATTTACTGAAAAGACTGTCATTTCTCCATTGATTATTCTTGGTTCCCTTGTCAAATATTAGTTGACTATATGTGCTTGTATTTATTTTGGGGCTATTGATTCTGTGCCATTGCTCTATTTGTCTGCTTTTCTGTCAATACCATCCTGTTTTGATGACTATAACTTTCTAGTATAGCCTGAAATGAGGATGTGATGCCTCCTGCTTTGTTTTTCTTTCCCAGGATTTCTTTGGCTATTCAGAGTCTCTTCCGGTTCCATATAAATGTTGAGTGTTTTTTTCTACATCTGTGAAAAATGCCATTGAAATCTTGGTAGGCATTTTATTTAACCTATGCTTTTGGTACTACTGACATTTTAACAATATTAATTCTTTCAACTATGAACATGGATACCTTTACACTTACTATTGTCTTCTTTGATTTCTTTAATAAGAGTCTTCTGATTTTCAGACTATATGCCTTTCATCTCCATAGTTACATTTATTGCTAAATATTTTATTGTTTGGATGTTGTAAATGGTATTAATTTCTTTATTTCTTTTCCATAAAATTTATTTTTACTGTGTAGAAGCACTGCTGATTTTTGTATGTTAGTTTTGTATTTTGCAACTTTATTGAATTCATTGATTAGATCTAACAGTTTTTTGTTTGAGTCTTTAAGATTGTGTCTCTATAGGGGCGCCTGGGTGCATTAGCGGTTAAGCGTCTGCCTTCAGCTCAGGGCGTGATCCCGGCGTTCTGGGATCAAGCCCCACATCAGGCTCCTCCGCTAGGAGCCTGCTTCTTCCTCTCCCACTCCCCCTGCTTGTGTTCCCTCCCTCGCTGGCTGTCTCTATCTCTTTCGAATAAATAAATAAAATCTTAAAAAAAAAAGATTGTCTCTCTATAAAATAATGTCATCTACAAATAGAAACAACTTAATTCTTCCTTTCCAATTCTGATGTTTTTTATTTCTTTTTCTCATTAATTGCTCTATGACTTCCAGTACTATGATGAGTAGCAGTGGTAAGAGTGGGCAGCCTTGTCTTGTTTCTGATCTTAGAGGGAAAGCTTTCAGTGTTTCAGCATTAAATATAATGTTAGCTGTGGACTTGTCATATATGGTCTTTTGTTATTTTATTTTTGCATTTTGAATGAAGCAATAAACATATCTCAAAAAAGCACTCAGAGATTAGATACAAATATTAAATCTAATTTTTGCAAATAGAAAACTTATGTTGTAAGTACTAATGTTTAATGAATCTATTATGGTTGACTATTGAATATTACTATGGACATGTGATAGGAATGAGTTTGGCAGGGGTGCCCGGGTGGCTCAGTCATTTAAGCAGCTGCCCTCAGCTCAGGTCATGATCCCAGCATCCTGGGATCGAGCCCCATGATGGGTTCCCTGCTCAGCGGGGAACCTGCTTCTCCCTTTCCCTCTGCCTGCTGCTCTGCCTACTTATGCTCTCTCTCTATCTCTCTGTCAAACAAATAAATAAAATCTTTAAAAAAAAATGAGTTTGGCATACAAGGATGGAACTGTCATATGTTCCTGAACATAGTTCAGCATTTTTGCTTAACTGTGCAGATCTGATTGAAATCAAGATGTTTTTTCAGCAGTAGACTTTTTTTCTAAATTATATTCATTATGAACTAGTCCAAGTAAACTATAAATGCCCCATTATATATCTTATGTTCTTCCTAGATTGCTGTTTTAAATCTACTTCAGGTGGTAGAAAAAATAAACTACTTTGATTTAAGAGCAAGGGTGGGGCTGTGAAAACTGAGTATAATTACAAGGAAAGAAGCTCAAAGTTTCAAATTGGAATATATATGTAGGACTAAACTTATTGGAAGAGCTAAGAAAAATCACTAAATTTGAAAACAATGATTTCTCAAGTTTTTTTTTCTTTTCTTTTTTTTTAAGCTGCACGTATTGAATATATAAACTCAATGAGCTTGGGGATATCTATACACCCAGAAAACCATCATCACCACCACCAACAAGGCCATAAACATACCTGTCACATGCCAAAGTTTCTTCCATTCCTTTATTGGTATTATATTTGTGGTGAAAACACTTAACATAAGATGTATACTCTTAGCAAATTTTAAGTGTACAATATACTATTGTTACCCACAGGCTCTATGCTGCATAACAGATCTTCAGAATTTATCTTATAAAACTTACACTTTGCACCTTTAAGCCCTTTAACCAGCATCTCCTCATTTCCCCCTCCCCCTCAGCTCCTTCCTGGTAACCACTATTCTACTTTGCTTCTATGAGAGAAATTGACTTTTTTCAATTCCACATATAAATTAAGGTACATGGTATTTGTCTTTTTATGTCCATTTTACTTCACTTAGTGTGCCCTTAAGATGCCCTCCAGGTCCATCTGTTTTGTCACAAAAGTAGAAAGATATTCTGTGTTCATGGATTGGAAGAATTGATATTGATAAAATGTCCATAATACCCAAAATGTTCTACAGATTCAATACAAGTTTTATCAAAATCCCAATGTCATTTTTCACAGAAATAGAAAAAGCAATCCTAAAACCCAAGTGGAATCATAAAAGATCCAAAGAGGTAATGCAATCTTGAAAAAGAAGAACAAAATTTAATTAATCACACTTCCTGATATCAAATCATATTACAAAGTTACAGTAACTAAAGCAGCATGGTACTGGCATAAATATAAACATAAAGACCAAGGGAACAGAATGGAGAACCCAAAAATAAATCCATTTATTTAGGGTCAACTGATCTCCATTAAGGGAACCAAGAATGTGAAAAGAATAGTTCCAGGTTTTCTTAAAGCACACATTAGTCAAGCAACACATTTGCCATGGAAAGGCAGTTCTTTATTTTAAGAACTACTTTCCAAAGCACAGTACTNAATGCCAAATGTTTTTTCTGTGCCTTATGATTCTTTTCTTTTATTCTATTAATGTGATATCTCGTGTTAATTTATTTGCACATGTTGAACTATCTTGCAGCCCAATCAGAGATAAATCCAACTTTATCATGGTGAGTGATCCTGTCAATGTGCTGCTGAGTTCAGTTTGCCAGTATTTTATTGGAAATAAATATTCATCTTCTATTCATCAGGAATATAAGCCTATAGTTTTCCTAATGGTATGTTTTTCTGGTTTGGTATCAGGGTAATGCTGGCCTCATAAAGAATGAGTGTTCTGTCCTTTCTGATTTTGGGGAAGAGTTTGAGAAGCACTGGTGTTAATTTTTTAGATGGTAAAATTCATCAGTGAAGCCACATGATCATTGGGATATTTTTGATTTCTAATTCAATCTCTTTAGTAATAATTAGTCTACTCATATTTTCTATTTCTTCCTGATTTAGTCTGGATAAGTTGTATGTTTCTAAGCGTTTTTCCAATTCTTCTAGGTTGTCTAGTTTGTTGGCATTTAGTTGTTCATAGTATCCTCTTACGATCTTTTGAATTTCTGAGACTTCAGTTGTAATATCCTTTATCATTTATAATTTTGTTGATTTGGGTCCTTTTTAAGGTTTTTTATCCCATACTTAAGATTTATTGTTTCTATTTATCAGTTACTTAAAATGTATTCATTCAACAGCCTTTGCTGTCAATTTACCTAAGGATATCAATAGCAACAAAAATTAGTATAATATTTATACATGGGAATCAAGTATAGTATGTTTTAATTTAATAAAATATTGTTACAGTATAATTTTAAATCTACCAAGCAGATATTCTATATTTTTATTTGAAATATCTGTTTTATTCACAACTTGGTATTATTCTTCTAGAAAGGTAATTTTTAAAATTTTCTTTTTCTTGTTATTTTATTTTTGCATTTTGAATGAAGCAATAAACATATCTCAAAAAAGCACTCAGAGATTAGATACAAATATTAAATCTAATTTTTGCAAATAGAAAACTTATGTTGTAAGTACTAATGTTTAATGAATCTATTATGGTTGACTATTGAATATTACTATGGACATGTGATAGGAATGAGTTTGGCAGGGGTGCCCGGGTGGCTCAGTCATTTAAGCAGCTGCCCTCAGCTCAGGTCATGATCCCAGCATCCTGGGATCGAGCCCCATGATGGGTTCCCTGCTCAGCGGGGAACCTGCTTCTCCCTTTCCCTCTGCCTGCTGCTCTGCCTACTTATGCTCTCTCTCTATCTCTCTGTCAAACAAATAAATAAAATCTTTAAAAAAAAATGAGTTTGGCATACAAAGATGGAACTGTCATATGTTACTGAACATAGTTCAGCATTTTTGCTTAACTGTGCAGATCTGATTGAAATCAAGATGTTTTTTCAGCAGTAGACTTTTTTTTCTAAATTATATTCATTATGAACTAGTCCAAGTAAACTATAAATGTCCCATTATATATCTTATGTTCTTCCTAGATTGCTGTTTTAAATATACTTCAGGTGGTAGAAAAAATAAACTACTTTGATTTAAGAGCAAGGGTGGGGCTGTGAAAACTGAGTATAATTACAAGGAAAGAAGCTCAAAGTTTCAAATTGGAATATATATGTAGGACTAAACTTATTGGAAGAGCTAAGAAAAATCACTAAATTTGAAAACAATGATTTCTCAAGTTTTTTTTTCTTTTCTTTTTTTTTAAGCTGCACGTATTGAATATATAAACTCAATGAGCTTGGGGATATCTATACACCCAGAAAACCATCATCACCACCACCAACAAGGCCATAAACATACCTGTCACATGCCAAAGTTTCTTCCATTCCTTTATTGGTATTATATTTGTGGTGAAAACACTTAACATAAGATGTATACTCTTAGCAAATTTTAAGTGTACAATATACTATTGTTACCCACAGGCTCTATGCTGCATAGCAGATCTTCAGAATTTATCTTATAAAACTGACACTTTGCACCTTTAAGCCCTTTAACCAGCATCTCCTCATTTCCCCCTCCCCCTCAGCTCCTTCCTGGTAACCACTATTCTACTTTGCTTCTATGAGAGAAATTGACTTTTTTCAATTCCACATATAAATTAAGGTACATGGTATTTGTCTTTTTATGTCCATTTTACTTCACTTAGTGTGCCCTTAAGATGCCCTCCAGGTCCATCTGTTTTGTCACAAAAGTAGAAAGATATTCTGTGTTCATGGATTGGAAGAATTGATATTGATAAAATGTCCATAATACCCAAAATGTTCTACAGATTCAATACAAGTTTTATCAAAATCCCAATGTCATTTTTCACAGAAATAGAAAAAGCAATCCTAAAACCCAAGTGGAATCATAAAAGATCCAAAGAGGTAATGCAATCTTGAAAAAGAAGAACAAAATTTAATTAATCACACTTCCTGATATCAAATCATATTACAAAGTTACAGTAATTAAAGCAGCATGGTACTGGCATAAATATAAACATAAAGACCAAGGGAACAGAATGGAGAACCCAAAAATAAATCCATTTATTTAGGGTCAACTGATCTCCATTAAGGGAACCAAGAATGTGAAAAGAATAGTTCCAGGTTTTCTTAAAGCACACATTAGTCAAGCAACACATTTGCCATGGAAAGGCAGTTCTTTATTTTAAGAACTACTTTCCAAAGCACAGTACTAGTGGATAAGAGACTGAATTTTAGTTCCAGCTATAATATTAAATGGCTATTTGACTTTGGAAAAATCAATCAATTTTAATGAAATCACTTAATCTTGCATTGCCACAAATCAATAATGTTCTGAATTATGTTAACTCTAAATTTTCTCTGAATTATTACAATTAAGATGTATTTCTTTCTTTGATTGAACTATATTCAAATAATAAAATTCCATGTAGACTGGTTCAGCATGTACACATTTGCAGAGAAATGCTGATAGAGATGGCAGCGTAGGTAGCTCACAAAGTATCAACCACATTTTGAATTTCCTGTAAATTTGAGCTACTTTGATCCTTTACAATTCCAAAGATAGGGCACACTCAGATTAACCTAGTCAGATAAATAATTTTAATGTAGTAGTCTTTAATCAAACACTTATATAAGAATTTCACATTTACCTATAGAGTTAGGAACAACTTTGTTTATTTAAAGAAGAAAGAAAAGGAGGAAGAAAGTAATGAGTAAAAAATTAATAGCTAAAAACTTCTTTTACTCTAGAAACTTTAAAAAACCTATCTCTACATGTATTAGGGCAGGTAGAACCTTGCCTTGTGTTCATAACACCCTGAACATATCACTATAACATATCATTATATTTGTTCTTACTTTATAACTTTGTGGTCATATGTTTCTCACATTGACAAGTTTGAAGGCAAAATATTTATTCTTAAGAATCAGACCAGTATCTGATTCTTAAGTATCTGGGGCACAAATAATATTAAACAGTAACTGTTTGACTAAATAAATAGATAGATGAATAGATGAATTGATTAATACTACACTATTAAGCTGCAATAATTACAACTGTTTATGAGTTTCTTCACTGATGCTATGTCCTGCATTGAACTGACATGTTAAGAATGATATGAATTTAGAACACTATGGTAATAGTATTTATTATTTCTGGTTGTTTACATTTTAGTAAATAAAACAATCTTTGGACAATGCATATGAACTTCAACATAATTATTGGTCACCTATTGGGATGAAATAAAGAAAATGAAATGAGGTTGGGCATTAAATGACTTTGACTAATTTCAAAAGCATGTCAGAAAAAGAGTTAATTACCACCTGTCTTATTAGCATATAAAACGGTATTCTGCTAAGTGAAATAAGTCAAGCAGAGAAAGACAATTATCATATGGTTTCACTCATATGTGGAATACAAGGACTAGCACAGAGGACCATAGGGGAAGGGAGGGAAAACTGAAGGGGAAGGAATCGGAGAGGGAGACAAACCATGAGAGACTCTGGACTCCGGGAAACAAACTGAGGGTTACAGAAGGGAAGGGGGTGAGGGGATAGGGTAACCAGGTGATGGGTATCAAGGAGGGTACGCGTTGTGATGAACACTGGGTGTTGTATGCAACTAATGAATCATTGAACACAATATCAAAAACTTGATGTACTATACGTTGGCTAATTGAACATAATAATAATAACAAAATGTTAGAGGAAACATTTGAATAAATTCTATTTCTAAAAGTTGGTTTAGGAAATTTGAAATGGTATCCTCCATTTCTTTTGAAAAAACTTTCAAGGTGGTCGAAAACAACAGAAAGTTTTGTTGTGAGCAGAGGCATTCTGACTAGAGCCATGGATCATTCATTTTCAAAAATAGGCATTGTTGCATCTAAATTAGTAAGCATTAGAAACTGGGAGGGAAAGGACTTACTGATAAACTTCTCTAGTCGGTTTTCTTCTTTCTTTTTTTAAAGTTTTGATTTTAATTCCAATTAGTTAACATACAGTGTTATATTAGTTTCAGGTATACAATGTAGTGATTCAGCACATCCATACAGCACTTAGTGCTCATCACAAGTGCACTCCTTAATCCCCATCACCTATTTCACCCATCCACCGACTCGTCTCCCACCTGGTAGCCATCAGTTTGTTCTCTGTAGTAAAGAGTCTGTTTCTTGGTTCTTGATTTCCCTGTCTCTCTCTCTCCCTCTCTCTATCTCTCTTTTCCTTTTCTTTGTTTTCCCTGACTTGATAACAATAGGGAAAAACTTAATAAGATAGATTTAACAATCTGAAGCTCAAGAGGGACAACCAAAGTACTTTGCTTTATAGAACTTGAAAAATGGTTTTTGCTTATCATCGGTATTAGTAAGTTCTTCAAAATACAATCATAGATCAATTTAGTGCATTCCCTCCCCACTACTCTGAATGATTTGCAAAAGTCCAGTAATATGAGAAATTCTGTTCCTGAAACAAATATAGATGTGATTGAAATAAGTAAATAATAGGTATTATATTTTTAAAATGAGATTTTCAGTACATTAAAATTTGTATTGTACAAAGTTTAGTAAAGGAAAATAATAATTGTAGCTATTTTACAAGGATGTAAATATTTAAATGTATGTTTTAGTTTGAATCTCAGTATTTTTTTGTGTTTGCTTACTAATTTCTTATAAAGATCAATTGTCTCTCTCATTCTACAGCATCATTCCATCAGAAAAGCTTCATGACTTTATGATGCTCCTCCAGTGGTCAAGGTAGAGAAAAAAAATTAAAGATTTTTTTTTCTTTGTGGATTTAAATACCTATATATCTCTATCTATCGATCGATATTTTAAAGTTTTAGATATTGTCTCTAAGCTTCTAATTTCTGTCTTTCTCCAGATCCCCATGAATCTTAACAGTTTGCACCAGGGAACCTCTTACTTACACTTTTTCAGTATATGCTCTATACAAAGGCTCAGAAGGTTCTAGGGGGAGGGGGCGTGGGGGGGGCGCCTGGTTTCTTGTTTGTGTTTAATTTGCTAAAATCTATGCCCTGCCGTTGATACAATTTAGCCTGGAGGAAAATGTGAGGTTTATAATTATTGTGTCTGCAATTCACACAAAAGTGCCTTGGTATATTCAGGAATCAATAACTAGCTAAATCTGACAGTAATGGTGACTTGTATCTGAATGAATTGTGTAAGCTACAGTAAGAGAGATATGTTGCACCTAGGCTATGTTGAATATCAAGACAGCAAAGTTCGATTACATTCCAGACCTATTTAGAGTAGCAGACCATTTATTAAAATATTATCAATCCATTCCCGGTAAGTTACTGCCTTTTCTAAGTTCTAAAAGTCATATATTTATATGGAAACCATTCTCTGTATCAAAATATCTAATTGTTGTTAAGCTTTAAAGAGATGAGTTCCACAGAGAGGCTAGGTCTCAATACCCTGCGTCTGAGCCTTTTAAATATTTACCTGATTTTGAAATTTAAGGGTGATTAAGTTTCACTGATTTTCAAATAAATGCAGAAATTTGTAAGCAAAACATGTTCCAATGCTCCAAAATGCATTGAATGGGTGTTATTTTAACGTACCTTATATGTAAGAGATGACTGTCAGAAAGTAAGATANGTTTGACTAAATAAATAGATAGATGAATAGATGAATTGATTAATACTACACTATTAAGCTGCAATAATTACAACTGTTTATGAGTTTCTTCACTGATGCTATGTCCTGCATTGAACTGACATGTTAAGAATGATATGAATTTAGAACACTATGGTAATAGTATTTATTATTTCTGGTTGTTTACATTTTAGTAAATAAAACAATCTTTGGACAATGCATATGAACTTCAACATAATTATTGGTCACCTATTGGGATGAAATAAAGAAAATGAAATGAGGTTGGGCATTAAATGACTTTGACTAATTTCAAAAGCATGTCAGAAAAAGAGTTAATTACCACCTGTCTTATTAGCATATAAAACGGTATTCTGCTAAGTGAAATAAGTCAAGCAGAGAAAGACAATTATCATATGGTTTCACTCATATGTGGAATACAAGGACTAGCACAGAGGACCATAGGGGAAGGGAGGGAAAACTGAAGGGGAAGGAATCGGAGAGGGAGACAAACCATGAGAGACTCTGGACTCCGGGAAACAAACTGAGGGTTACAGAAGGGAAGGGGGTGAGGGGATAGGGTAACCAGGTGATGGGTATCAAGGAGGGTACGCGTTGTGATGAACACTGGGTGTTGTATGCAACTAATGAATCATTGAACACAATATCAAAAACTTGATGTACTATACGTTGGCTAATTGAACATAATAATAATAACAAAATGTTAGAGGAAACATTTGAATAAATTCTATTTCTAAAAGTTGGTTTAGGAAATTTGAAATGGTATCCTCCATTTCTTTTGAAAAAACTTTCAAGGTGGTCGAAAACAACAGAAAGTTTTGTTGTGAGCAGAGGCATTCTGACTAGAGCCATGGATCATTCATTTTCAAAAATAGGCATTGTTGCATCTAAATTAGTAAGCATTAGAAACTGGGAGGGAAAGGACTTACTGATAAACTTCTCTAGTCGGTTTTCTTCTTTCTTTTTTTAAAGTTTTGATTTTAATTCCAATTAGTTAACATACAGTGTTATATTAGTTTCAGGTATACAATGTAGTGATTCAGCACATCCATACAGCACTTAGTGCTCATCACAAGTGCACTCCTTAATCCCCATCACCTATTTCACCCATCCACCGACTCATCTCCCACCTGGTAGCCATCAGTTTGTTCTCTGTAGTAAAGAGTCTGTTTCTTGGTTCTTGATTTCCCTGTCTCTCTCTCTCCCTCTCTCTATCTCTCTTTTCCTTTTCTTTGTTTTCCCTGACTTGATAACAATAGGGAAAAACTTAATAAGATAGATTTAACAATCTGAAGCTCAAGAGGGACAACCAAAGTACTTTGCTTTATAGAACTTGAAAAATGGTTTTTGCTTATCATCGGTATTAGTAAGTTCTTCAAAATACAATCATAGATCAATTTAGTGCATTCCCTCCCCACTACTCTGAATGATTTGCAAAAGTCCAGTAATATGAGAAATTCTGTTCCTGAAACAAATATAGATGTGATTGAAATAAGTAAATAATAGGTATTATATTTTTAAAATGAGATTTTCAGTACATTAAAATTTGTATTGTACAAAGTTTAGTAAAGGAAAATAATAATTGTAGCTATTTTACAAGGATGTAAATATTTAAATGTATGTTTTAGTTTGAATCTCAGTATTTTTTTGTGTTTGCTTACTAATTTCTTATAAAGATCAATTGTCTCTCTCATTCTACAGCATCATTCCATCAGAAAAGCTTCATGAATTTATGATGCTCCTCCAGTGGTCAAGGTAGAGAAAAAAAATTAAAGATTTTTTTTTCTTTGTGGATTTAAATACCTATATATCTCTATCTATCGATCGATATTTTAAAGTTTTAGATATTGTCTCTAAGCTTCTAATTTCTGTCTTTCTCCAGATCCCCATGAATCTTAACAGTTTGCACCAGGGAACCTCTTATTACACTTTTTCAGTATATGCTCTATACAAAGGCTCAGAAGGTTCTAGGGGGAGGGGGCGTGGGGGGGCACCTGGTTTCTTGTTTGTGTTTAATTTGCTAAAATCTATGCCCTGCCGTTGATACAATTTAGCCTGGAGGAAAATGTGAGGTTTATAATTATTGTGTCTGCAATTCACACAAAAGTGCCTTGGTATATTCAGGAATCAATAACTAGCTAAATCTGACAGTAATGGTGACTTGTATCTGAATGAATTGTGTAAGCTACAGTAAGAGAGATATGTTGCACCTAGGCTATGTTGAATATCAAGACAGCAAAGTTCGATTACATTCCAGACCTATTTAAAGTAGCAGACCATTTATTAAAATATTATCAATCCATTCCCGGTAAGTTACTGCCTTTTCTAAGTTCTAAAAGTCATATATTTATATGGAAACCATTCTCTGTATCAAAATATCTAATTGTTGTTAAGCTTTAAAGAGATGAGTTCCACAGAGAGGCTAGGTCTCAATACCCTGCGTCTGAGCCTTTTAAATATTTACCTGATTTTGAAATTTAAGGGTGATTAAGTTTCACTGATTTTCAAATAAATGCAGAAATTTGTAAGCAAAACATGTTCCAATGCTCCAAAATGCATTGAATGGGTGTTATTTTAACGTACCTTATATGTAAGAGATGACTATCAGAAAGTAAGATAAAATTCTCAGGCCNGACTGTCAGAAAGTAAGATAAAGATTGAGATAGCTCAGTGGCTAAGACTACAAAACATCCTACTGGAAAGGAACACAATAAAAAAAGTTCCATTGTCTTTAGAAACCTAGCCTAAAAACAGGACAAAAGAAATCAGCATTGAAAATGATGAGAAATCTGTCTTCTGCCTGATAAAGTAGTAACTCCCAGTCATATTATGTGGGGTCAGTAGCAGCATGCTGATTTATGATCATCACTGAGTAAAAGACAACATGGATGTGTTTATCCACAATGATTCTGATTTAGAGCTACCAGATGTTGTTGGCACCTTTTACCATGAGATTTGGTTCATTTAGTCAAAACGATTAGTAGAAAAGCACATGCTAGAGTGCATCTACTATCCTGTAAGCAAAGCTGAGGCAATGATGGAGCAAAATAGCTTATCCACAGTAGTCAGCGGGAAGTTTTATTCTGTCACCTCTCTTCATTAATCTGTACACACGACTGCTTGGAGAGACAGTGAGTTGATTAGGTCTGCAGCACCATCAGCATGCAGACACTCATCACTACTTCTCATTTTCATATGACCCAGATGGTGTAGCTGCTTGACTGCAATTTTCTTTTATATGTGTTTTTAATAGGTTCCTTTTTTAGATATTGACTTTGCACCCTCTTACGGATATTTAAAACCAAGCTGAATTAACTTCTCTTTTAGTAACAACTTGAGGTAACCATACATTGAAAAAAAAAATACTCTTTCGTAATAAAAAGAAAAGATTGTTTTCTAATTATCTCTGTGCCTCAAGGAACCTCCTATGTTAAAATTACTAGTTAATTGGTTTTTGCAATGTCCTGAGGAAGCATAGTTGACATACATTCCCAGTATACAGTTGAGAAATGAAGGCAAAAGGTCACTTTAAGGAAGAGTTAAAACAATAAAATTGAATCTTATTAATCTGATCCAATTAACCAGTTTTGTAAGTGAAAACATGTAAGTGAGGATAATTAAAATCACTTGACAGAGGTTACACAGAGAATGAGTGGATTGCAAGAGTTAGGTTTCTGCCTTACCTTCTTGCTCAAAACTTAAAATTGTTTATCCTAGATATCAGTGGGATGCCCTGTGTCTTGAAACTTAGTGCCCTGAACCCAGTTTATGTGGGAATCCATTGCCTTCTCCATAAAGTCTGCAAATTCCCAAAGGTAAAGCCACCCCCAGAGTGTGTGCGCCTCAAGGGAAATATTTTTTCATGTATTTATGCAAGCAATTTGATTAAAAATCTATTACAGAAACCAGGAGACTATCTGAGGTATAGTGATTTATTGAGAAGGCTTGGAATAGAGAGTAGAGGAGAGGTACTTACTTGGTTCTTTATTGCCCAGTCAGTGTATGTGAAGATTCTTCACACTGTTCAGGCAACATCTTTGTCTATTCATATGAGTCCAGGAAACATGTTTTTATTATTAAATGTGCCCTTTCTAGTTAACTTAATTTATTCTACTATAAAAGGGTGCAATGATCTTTCTACTAATAATGGCATGGCTCTTTAGAAACTGTTTGTATTGAAACAAAGTGGATATTTATGCTTCTGTAGTTCCTTCATACCATTTATTTAATGGCAGTTACATCATTACTACAATGCTGCATCATCCATCATGCTCTTGTAAATGTTGATTTCCGTCAACTCAAAGATTGCTACCATGCTTCCCTGAAGATGACCATAAATGCAAGAAAATGCAGATATTAACTGTTTTCTAGTCATGTTGAAATACTATTTTACCTTTCATAATAAAAACACAGAATGACACATTATCCAACCATGATTTATCTCGAAATCTTTAGGCCATAATTGTTTCTAGAATTTAATATCTTTTAATGTTGATGACATACTAGCCTTCCAAATACCCACCAGCAGAAAAGTTACGTGACAAAAAATTTAAAAAAGATAGAAAAGTTAGGTGACAAGCCAAAGGAAAAGCAAGAGAGGGAGTTGTATTCTGTTTGTTTCACACCTGGCATGGCATAAGATCAACCTGGAAGAACAGAATAACAACATCAAGTATAGAAAAGACAGAACATTGATTGGAGTAATCCATTGACATTGAAGATGTGGTCACCTCTAGACTCTTGCCTGAGATACGGTGTGGATTATATAAAAGGGTGAGGTGGCCATCCAGATTTCTGGCTGAGGGGCTTCAGGGAAAAGTATGTATACCACCACCCCTACCACTTTGGAGTTCAGTAGACTGGAGGTGGCACTACAATCAAAATACTGTCTGGTGGGAACTTTTGCATGGAGCTCAAATCCAAAGATCAACATTGGACCATTGGTAGCCCACAGCCCTGAATTTTTCTTTTTTTTAACATGAGTGAGAGACACCCAAAATAGTGCATAAGCACCATCCTGGCAGCCCATTCTCACACAGTGTCATGAAAAACATACCCACAACCAGCAGGGAATCTCCGCTTCATAGACTATTCCCCAGAAATGGGGTTCACACTCCTGAAAGGGAGAGATAGGACTCAGAAAACTACAGGACTTAAAAGTTTTGATAAAGATGTGATAAATCATGTAGGGATCCCCTGAGACATGGAGTCCAAGGTGAGAATTCCACCTGCTAGTGTCTGAAGACAATACTACCCAGTAACTTATATTTGTCCTACCTTCCTCCTTCTCTCCTTTAAATATCTGCTGTTGCTGGGCACCTGGGTGGCTCAGTCGGTTAAGTATCTGCCTTTGTCTCAGGTCATGATCTCAGGGTCTTGGAATCGAGCTCCATATCAGGCTCTCTGCTCAGCAGGGAGTCTGGTTCTCCCTCTGCCTTCTCCCCCCGATCATGCTCTGTCCCTCTTTTAAATAAATAAATAAATAAAATCTTAAAAAAATTAATGCTGTTGCTGAATATTTGATTCCCCACTCCTATTTTGTTTCTGGCTATTGTTTTCATTGTTATTTATTTGATTTAATTCCATTTTACCATTGATGCAAATATAAGACATTAATTACTTGATTGGTAAAATATTTATTGGTCACTTTATATTTGTCATTAACAATTCTGGACCCTGGAAAAACAGCAATTACCCAAAGAATACTTCCTCACTTTACATCCTAGTGGGAGGGACATGTAACAACATAAAAGGATAAAATGTGTAGTACCCTAGATGTAAATAAGGCCTCTTTATAAGAGAAAAATAAAGATAACCATGGGATGAGATGTTCTTAAATCCAGTTTTAAGAAGGAGAGTCAGGAAGGACCTTGCTGGGATAATACTACAGTTAAGACTGAGGAAGCCATGAAGATGTCTGGAGGAAGAGCAACTGCAAAGAGCCTCAGGGAAGGATAAGCTTGCCATATTCAGGAAATAGTGAGAAAGCCAAGCTGTTAGAACAGTGTATGAGTGAAGGAGCACTAGAAGACAAAGTCTGAGAAGTCTGCTTCTTGGACATGAAACCTATACAGTCACACAGGATCCCTTACTCAGAAGGGTGTCATATTTATTTTAATGTTCTGTTGTTGCCATCTTGGAATTCTTACCAATTTTGTTGTTGAACTTGTGTTTTGTAAGTTATGTCTGATGGCAAGCTAGAACAGCATGCGGGCAGAGGAGATAGAGATAATATGCATGTTCACAGTTGTTTGCAGCAAATTCAATATAGCATTCATCATGTCCCATGGACACAGGTTTCTATTGGACTTATGAAGCTTGGGAATTCAGCAAGACTCGAAGCAAATATAAGGTAGAAGTGAAATATCTGTAACTCAGTAAATGAGGCACTGACAGCCTTGAGAAGCCAAACTTTCTTCTTAAACTAGAACTTGCTTTGAATGCAGAAAGAAGATAGTGGCGTTCTAAACAAAAACCAAAAAACATAGGCAACCATACAACTGTATATCTTTCTCATTTTATTTCCCTGTATTAGCCAGCTATTTACCTGACAAGGATGACATAGAAATGAAATAGAATAATAGAGCAATAGATACACCCTTAAACTTTCAGTCTTTCCTTACTGTGTTAGTTTTCCCCAGTACTTCTGTTATCTGGTAAGAATGAAATATACACTCATATAATGAGCTATAAAATATTGTGTAATTTCAGTGTTTCTGCACATGATTTAAATGCTCTGATATTTGCATTAAAACTGGCATTCACAATATAAAAATGGATAGTAAAGTATATGCAATAATTAAAATTTTTAATTATTGTTTCCTTAGAATGACATTAATTAATAAACTAACAAGTTGAGAGACTGTCAGAGGAAGAAAGATGAAAGTTTTATATTTAGGTATCTTTATTCAGAAATCACTTTTTCCTGATTTTGAACAAGGGGTCCATATTTTCATTTTGCACTGGGCCTCTCAAATTCAGTAGATGACCCTGCTGAAAAGTTAGAATTTTCAAGCCATATGGAAACTTTTCGGTAAATGCACTAAATTTTACTTTCATTCTGAGATAAGTAGTAAACATTAGAGCTTTGAGAAAAAAAATGGCAATATATTTTATGTTTTAAAAAATCCTCTGGCAGGATGGAGTACTTTTCCTAGGGGCAAGAATGGAAGTCGGAAGACCAAGCAAGAGTCTCTTGCAGTAATTCAGGCAAGAGAGGTGATGGTGGCTATCATTGGGTGACATGGGTAGTGGTGGTCAGAGGTTGTACAGGGTAAACACTATAGACTATCTAATTGAATGAAGTTGTCAAAGAAGAAATCAATAAAACTTCAAGGATGTTGGCCTGCTCAACTGGAAGCAAGTGGGTACAAATTACTGAGAGGTAGAAAACTGATACAGTAGTTTTGTCGTCGTTGTTGTTATATTCTGTGGGAGCACAGAATGTCAGCAGCTCTTTGTGAACATGTTAAGTTTTTTATATCCCTTAGAGACTCAAGGGAAGATTTCTGATAAGTAGATGGATATTGAGTCTGGATTTGAAAGGTCTGGACAGAAAATGTACATTTGTGAACCATTAGCCCATAGATTGTGTTTAATGCCATAGAGCTGGAGAAAATTGCCAAGAAATGTATGTCCTCTAGACAAGAGGCCTATGGAATAACCTCTGGACTTCTCCAGTATTTAAAGATAGAGCAGATAAGGAGGAAATGGCTAGAAAAGTAGGAAGAAAATCAAGATGTTGATGTCACTAAAGCCAATTGGAAAATAAGTTGATTTATCTGTTTATGTGCCTCTTCTCACTCAGGTAGGGAGGTTTGAGTTAATCACATTCATCAGTACCTTATAGCACACTATCGTGATTAGTTTCTGCAAAGTCCTGTTATTTAATTAATTTGTTTATTACTTTTATGCCATCACCTTACTCTCATTCCTCTGCTCCAATAGTGTATGTATACTTTCAGTGTTGCTGATTCAATGTGTTGTAAAGTGTGTATTAATTATCTGTGTTCATTGCATTTTTAACATTAACAACATTAGGTAAATGAGCATTTCTATAGCTCAATCTCTTAATTTTTTTAATAAGCTTTATGCTTTGAAGACCTTATCATCTTAAATGAAAATCTTACTCATTGCTCCTAACTGCTGCATCATACTCCATGATGTGCATTGTCAAAGAAAAATTAGATTTGACAGAATTTAAAAGGCAAGGAAGATTTTATTCAAGACTATTGCAATAGAGAGATCAAGCTGAACTCCCCCGGAAAAAAAGGCAGGAGAGTTTTTAAGCCTCCTGAAGTGAGCTAGTAGGAAAGTACCAGAGGCCATTAGAGGGGAGATTGATCAATGCAGTTAGGTCATCTGTGTTTGCTAATTGTCTCTATACAAATTAGGCTCCTGTCCTTCCATAGAGCCTGGAAGATAGGAACACTATCTTCTTTGATTACATTTCAGAAAGATGGCTCCCCAGATTCCTGAGGAAGACATTTCTAGATTGTAAAACTGACCACAGCATAGGAGACAATTTACATCTCAAAGGAAGCAAAGAATTTACAATCCTGAATTTTCTAAAGTAAATAACCTAGGAAAAGGGAAGTAGGGGCTTATAGTCATGAGGAAATCTCCCTAAAGTTTAGCCAAACTAAGGAGAAAATTAAGGTTGTATTGATCAGCATCCATCACATTTTAGCATCACATTTCATTTTTCAAAGATAAACAGTAGGTTACTTCCATCTTTCTGCTACCACAAATAATGGTGTGAAAAAATATTTGATTCCTGTGCACACCCACTAGCAGTGCATGAGACATCCTTCAACTTCACATTCCTAACACTTTCCATTACTAGATTTGCTATTTTACTTTTCTAATATGTAAAAAGTGATACCTTATTTTTTGCATTTATCTAAATGCTAAAGATTATTAACATCTTTTAGTATGTGTGTTAGTTTCTTATGTTTTCTATAAATTATCTTTTACAATGTTTGCCCATTTTCTTTTCTATTGGGTTTATTTTATTGTTATCGTTGTTATAAATTTACAGTTCCTCTTCTAGACTAACACATTGGCAATTTTAGAAATAGAAAGTATACTTTCCCCTTCTGTCTCTTATTCACTAATTTTGTCTCATGTCTGTAGGCACAGAAATTCTTAACTTTGCTATAATGAAACACAGATAATATATTTATCTTGATGTGCTCTTTTCAGGTTTTTATATAAAACCTTTCCCCATCCCTACATCACAGAAATATCATTCTACATTTTCATTAGCTTTTTGGTATTCCCTTAAATGTCTGTTTCTTTAATCTCCCTGGAATATAAATACATACGGTATTTTAGGGAAAAATCCATATTATCGTCCATATAATATGTCACCCATTCTATACCATAATAAAAGCAACCATTCTTTTTCACTTGTGTTTGTGTTTTCTTATGTATCAATCTGGTTGCTGAATTTTTATGGATTGTTTTAGCCCATTATACTTTTTCATAGTTCAATTGTTTTTCTTGCACTAATTCCATATTTGTAATACAATAATTTGTTCTGTGTCTTATTGTCTAGTAGAGCATGCTTATTGTATTCATTCAATTTTATAAGGTTACTTGGCTATTTGGGAATGTTAAATTCTTCATGTGTATTTTATAGTGAATTATAGAATTTGTCAAAAATTATAAAATGAGTTACTCTCTGTTTGCTTATCTTTCATAACCGTGACAATCTTCAAAAGAGCACTGATTGNTTTCATTCAATTTTATAAGGTTACTTGGCTATTTGGGAATGTTAAATTCTTCATGTGTATTTTATAGTGAATTATAGAATTTGTCAAAAATTATAAAATGAGTTACTCTCTGTTTGCTTATCTTTCATAACCGTGACAATCTTCAAAAGAGCACTGATTGTTTATTTTGAAAAATGTACCTTGATTAGGTTTGTCCAGTTTTCTCATAATTGGAGTTAGGTTTTGCATTTTTGGCAAAAATTCCACATAGGTTGATGTACTTTCAGTGTGTTTTACTAACAGGCTAGGGTATTGAGTCTTTTATTACTGGTGATGTTTACCTTAATCATTTGGTTACGTTACTGTCTGCCAAATTTCCCGCTATAAACTCATTATCTTTCTCTTTATAATTGATAAGTACCTTGTGGGACATACTTTGAGATGATACAATTCCTGTTTCTCCTCAAACTTCCAGCCACTAATTCTAGCATCTGGTGGTGAATCTTAACAACATTTCTACTATGAAATTTGCCTAATGATAATAATTTCCTGTTCTTCATAATTGTTTCATAATTATGTAGAATGCTAACATTAGGAAATTGAGGTAAGGAATATAAGGAAACTCTCTGTACTATTGTTGCAACTTTTCTTTAAGTCTAAAATTAGTTTAAAAATTTTAAACAATATAAAATAAAATGCTGGAATTTTACTTGAGATTATATTGATTTGATAGGTTAATACATTAATTTGAGGACAATTAGCATCTTATAATTTAGCTGTGAAATAACAGCTTATTCATTTGGTTGTCCCATCCAATAGTGTAATAAGACCATCTTTTGTGAGTGAAGTGTTTGGTGGATAAGAAAATGATAAACTTTATCAACTGCCATTTTTGTGCCAAAACAGGTAAGAACATAGGCTTGATAATTTTATCTAGCAGTGTGGAGATTATTGGTAACTTTACTACTAAGAGAAGTGTTGGTGGAATAATAGGGTTGACAGATCATTAGAACAAGTTCAACAGAGAAAAGGAGAAGAGTTATTGAAAATAGCACACACAATTATTTCAAGGAAATGTGTGTAGAGAAAGAGTTACAGATCAGTAGCTGGGAAGATACATGGTTTTGAGATGCTTATTTCTTGTTTTTTTTCTTTTATTGTAGCACAGATATACATAGCATGGTCCAATACTGATGATAACCATCTAGGAGAGAGGGGAAACTAATATGGGATATAAAGGGCAGAATTGGAGCAATTTCTTGAATAAGATGCAATAGAAAGTGGAAGCTGGGCTAGCTAAAGGAAGAAGAATGAGAATGGTTATTATTGTTAAAGGGTTTATTTCAGCCACATCCTGTTATCCTAGTGCAGCCATAGACTAAATAGAAATCTGGATTTGACAAGAGTTTGGGGTTTGTTTGTTTGTTTGTTTAAAGGAGCATAATAAAATAAGAGAGGATTCAAATTTTTGTGCATAAATGCTAGTTGGGGTTATAATAGCTTATTACAAAATTTAAGTTTGGAAAATGAGAAGTGAGAACACGGAAGGATTTTGGGACAATGAAGAGAGTGATCAATGGTGATATAAGTGTATTTTAAATACCATTAAAGTCAAAGGTTTATGGCAATTGGAATCGTAGAGGGAGGGAAATTTTCATGGCATTGAAGTTTATTTATAGTTTAATTTTCCTAATCAGATGATCTAAGCCACTGCCCAGGAATGTAGAATCAATTGCAATTTGTTCTAGTTTAAAATACCAGTTCTTTTTCAAAACATAACATTTTTGGGGCACCTGTGTGACTCAGTTGGTTAGGCATCCGACTCTTGATCTTAGTTCAGGTCTTGATCTCAGGGTCATGAGTTAAAGCCCCATGTTGGGCTCCACATTGGTTGTGGAGCCCACCTGGAATTAAAATACATACATACATACATACATACAAACAAACAAAATATAACACTCCTGTACTTCTTCTACCAAGTCAGTCTTTGTATAAGGTGTCGTCAAATAGATGATAGATAGGAAGATAGGTAGATAGATAGATAGCTAACTAGCTAGATAGACAAAATGTATAGATAGTATGTATCACATAGATCTCCTATACTTAAAATATTATAGGAAAATACCTTTTTATAACTTCCAATATTATCCATTTATTTATCTCCCTACTTACATGCCCACCTACCTACCTACCTACATATCTGTCTCCATGTTTTCTATTATGGAAGTGAATGTGCTTTATGTATTACAGATAACTATTACTTAGCCAGTTTTTTTCTCATATATTTTAGAAAATAACTAAAATATGTTGAATACAAATTTTCTGGCGAACTAAAATTTGTAAACACACACACAGACCTTGAAGATAGAATTGTCAGGTATAAATGTATCTGGGAATCATTCTAAAAGATGTATTTTTACTGTGTGCCCACATAATATTTTCATATCATGAGCACTATTACTGCCTTGAATTCTAATTATATACTTAGCTATCTCTCCACGCCCTCTTACTTTTATTCATGGTATGACAGTATCTTAATATTTGTAGCTCTAGCATTAGGCCAGTATTGTGCACATTAGAGGTGCTGAATATTTATTTGTCAGATAAATAAATTCATGAGTAACATGAATCAATTGAAAGAATGAACCCAAGAAATATTCTGAATAAATACCCTAAAAATAACATGAAGTATTTTATGCTTGTAAAACACTAAGATATGATAAACTAATGATGGCCTTTTGCCTTATTAAATGAATTAACTTTACTAAAAGTACAAGTAATAAAGTTTTATGATAGACCACGAATTCTTCCAAGTCCTTCGTTATTTGGGGAAGTATCAAATTAGCAGTTAGAAATTCTATCAACAACTTGAATAAAAACCAGTTGATTTGTTTTAAAAAGTATGTAACAGTGCCTAGTAATGCTTAAACAGTGTATCAAATCCTGCTGTGATAATAAAGTCACTTTTGGTCTGTTAGTCCTTGCCCTACTTAGTTCCTCACGTGAGATAGTTTCTTTTAAAGTTAACCTGGTTACTCTGAAATTCTAGGATCCTATCTGTTCATGCTAAAGATTTTTTTCTTCTAAAGGTAGGCCAGAATATCATTCAAAAATCCATACTAAGAAAAAGTTGGGTGTCTATATGTGCCTAAGTAGGATATAGTCATGAAGATGGCATGCAATTGAGAGAATAAATTCTTCAATGGGACATTGAATATCCCCAATGTTTGACCATTTAGCTTCTATCTTAAGGAGACATAAAATGGAGAAAAATAAAATAGCTATTTTAAGAGGCTAAATTTTTACATATTTAACAAATTATGTCATTGTATACAATCTAAAAAACCTCTAATTACCTATTCCTGAAAATTTACCATAAAATTCACCATAAACAAATAAGCTATATATTTCCTTACCTTTCACAAGTCTATGAGTGTAAACATTTTGCCGTAAATATAGAAAGGAAACTGACTTAAGAAGTGACAAATCAATTATACCATTCACCCATGGAGGGCAAGAACCAATTGTAAACCACTGGAAGATTGAAATCAGCAACAGGGGAAAGATTTACACATGGGAAATTTGTGAATGATTCAACCCATACCCCACCTTACTCTGGAGATGCAGTTGTTAAAAAGTTTATTATCATGACAGTGGTTAAGTTACTCATGTGCAAAAATATTATAGTAAGTGGCAAACTAGTAATGTGAAACTATAACTGTCTCTACAATAATCATGATCTTAGTCAGTCACTAGTTTATAATTACTAAAATTCTAGTAAACCAATGTGACTGTGTTTGGCTACAAATGAAGAAATGAAAGTTGATCCTTTAAAGACAGAACAAAAACACTATGTGAGTGAGTTGGAAGATAATAATTTGTCGATGTCTTGATTTCAGGAAAGATGAAGTTGAAGTACACAGTTTAAATGTCAGAAATGAACTCTTAATATGGGTCTGGCATCACTTGAATTCCATCTTTCAAACAATTGTCAAAGCGATCTCCCTTAAAAACGAAATCCATATAACTCCCACTTCAAAACCTTTGGATGTCTATTAATTCTTTACATATTGAACCCTGAGTTTGTTGTTGTTGTTGTTGTATTTATTTATTATTTATATATGTTGGCTTTAACCTTGTATTTTACATTTTAGCAGCAAAAATCACCAAGTTATTAATGTTCATGCTGTCAGTACCTGTAGTGATTCTCTGTTACCATCATTTTCTATTAGTTTTTTAAAATACAGTTTAGAGATAATTTCTCAGAAATTTTTCTGCTTTTAATTTGAGCTCTCATAATAATATTTGCTTATCTGCTTGACATTTTAACTCTCCACTGATATGTCACCCTACACTCTTCCCATCTTTATTAATGACATGCACAGCATCTTATTATTGGTAACCACAGTATTTAGGCCTGTATTGGATATGTGGCAGGCACTGAATACGTATTTGTTTTATGAATAAATTAATAGATAACATGAATGTCTAGAAGAACAAACTCAAGGAATAGCTTGTGCAAAAATCCTAAAAATAATATAGCATCTTATATTTGTAAAATACTAAGGTATGATGAAATGATCAACTAATGTCTGGTCTTTGGCCTACAGTTTATTTTTCTCAGTGGAAGGAAGACAACCAATTTTATGTTTTCTTTTAGATCGAAAATATGGGAATGAAAGGAACCACTATCTGACTTTATAGAAAAAGAAGGAGAATGCAATGCTAAGGGGGAGTTTTGGGTTTTTTAAAAATCCTTCTTTGGTATTATCTTGAAGTATGGGAGGGTAAAATTCTATGAGAAGGGAAGGAGTATGACACATTTTTTTTCTTTTTTATGTTCAAGCGTTTCTGTGTCATTAGATCTAGAAATTAAAAAACTCGGTGAAAAGAGCAACCAACCAAAATAATCATTGAACAAAGGGTCATTTAGGAATATGAAATTGGAAAAACAAGGCAACAGGGAAAGAATTCAGAAACCCAGGGGAAGAAAATAAGTTTTGTTTTTTTGTTTTGTTTTGTTTTAATAGCCAAAAGCAGCTTCTGTTTAAAGTGACTGTCAAGGGAAAGGACTATTAGTTCTGGAACTTTCTTCTTCCAGCCACGCCTATGGAGACCCCTGCCACATGGCTCACTAAGGAGTAGCTGTCCACACAAGAATGAACTGCTTGATTAGGTATAGATTTCTTGTTATGTTAATTAAATCAATTACCTGGTTCCCCAGCTGTCTTATGAAATTCACTCCTGGCAAAAGAATAGAAGTGGAAATTAAAAGCAAACTAACATTTTCATTGATTTTTTCTGAAAATAATACTACATATCAGTAAGCATTTTCATTTTGCAAACTGTCAAAGTGAAACATGATTTTGACAAGCAATACATGGTTCAAAATATTTGAAATTTTAATTGTTTTTATCACTAAATCTTTTCACCAGTGATTATGGTAAGAGTGCAGATAAGGGCTGTGTTAGAGGTATGTTCATTAAAGGCTAGGTTGGAGGTGTGGTCAAGATCATCAGAAAGGGAAGAGAATGGTAGAAATGATACATTAATGATTAACATGAAACAAAAATATTAACACTAGATACCACTCTAAACAACATAACTGACACAGAGACTCTCATGCAGAAAAGACTACTGGCATAAAATTGCTCCCTTACTAGATATTTTACCTGTTCTTTTAGACATAATTATAAAAAGCCAATAATAAGACTTTCCTGACTTAGGATCTTTGCAGTTAATGCTTCATCTTTCTGGAATGTTCTTCCCCCTGTTCTAGGCATGGATTCATCATAGCATCCAGATCTCTGCTCCAATGTCACCCATGAAAAGACCTACCTATCCACTCTAACTACTATGCAAAATACATTGTAAACTACAAATTTTGTGTCAGCCTAAATAAGAATGGCAATATCCACATTTTTGTGAGTTTGGTGATGCAATTTGTAGCATAATAACCTGTTCTTACTTCAGGGTTTTTTTGTTTGTTTGTTTTATATATTAATTCAAGATATGCTTCTCTGAACACTTACATATTTTTCATACTGTATTTGAGCACATTACTACTGTGTACATAAATAATTGGACTACATCTAAGGTAAACTACATGATTTTCCATTTCCATGGGTCCTTAGAACATTACTACACTATTTTGGCTCCCCCATTTAAGCTTACCAGCAATTTTGGATTGCTGTCATTTTTTCTCCTTGACGTAGTTCATTTAAGTTCCTTTTATTTGATTTTAATACTAAGAATGGGTTCAAATATTAAAAATCATGACCATAATACATATATAAATACTGTGCACACATATATTAACATGTGTGCATACTACATATCTACTCTTAAAATTAATATACTAATATTAGTTTGTATGTTATAATTATTTTTTAAAGATTTATTTATTACTAGAGAGAGAAAGAGTGTGGGGGGCAGGGATAGAGATAGAGGGAGAGAGAGTCTTAGGCAGACTCCACGCTGAGCTGGGAGCTCCAAACGGGCTTGATCTCACAACCCTGAAATCAGGACCTGAGCCAAAACCAAAAGTCAGACTCTTAACTGGCTGAGCCACCCAGGTACCCCAATTTATATGTTACTATGATTTCTTTCATATCTGATAAAAAGCTAAACAATATCTAATCAGTTATCTCATTAATTATTTCTGTAAACCTCTAGACTTTTTTCCCTTAAAACAAATACACTGTTTCTGGTGATTTATTAACATAAAGCCCTATAGTCACATTTAAACCCATCTTTGCCATAAAGATCATATAATGATAATTCACATAATACAACATGAAAGTCTTAGAACAGAAAGTTTTATGATAATAATTCTAAAAATATTTCAACTTGCGTCACCCATCACTGCCACTACAGCCACAAATTGTAATAGTTCGGAGGATAGTCTCAGTAAATCAGAAAACATTACCACTTGGAAATTGTCATCTAATTCCACAGGTCCGAAAACAAAGTCTCCTCCGTTAACAAGCTTCTAATCATCGAGCTACAATGTCAAAAAAACAATGTCACTTTTCGTTGTCATTAGGTTTGGACAACTTGCTAAAAATACGGAAGGAGTTTTCCAGTCTTATGTTCTTCACCATGTGAATGGCTTGTAAGTCACAGTATGAAAATTACTAAAGTCTAATAAATTGTATTACTCAGCTTTCACTAGCTTATGCTATAGTAACAAGCAACCTCAAAACTTGGTGAATTCTATTCACAAAGCTTATTTCTCACTGACTTTGCATGTTGGCTGCAGATCTGCTTTTTTATATGTCTTCTCAAATCTGAAAAGGAGGCAAAGGTTTTCACAGCAGAGGAAAAGCAAAACTGCATAAACATGTGAGTGCTCCTAAGCTTTTGCTCAGAAGTGAAGACTATCATTTCAGCTCATGTTTTATTGGCCAAAGCTACGACATGATGACGGCTGATCTCAGTGGGGCACAGAAGAAAAGTATTCTTATGGGAATGCACATTCAATATGTAAAAACACTAAAGTCCATGACTAAAAAATTATATCAAATTAAAAAAATGAATAATTGTCCTTTGTCTCTTAGATATACACATTAATTAATCCTAGCATTTCATTCACATACTAAGCCAAAAGATTTTTTAAAATAAACCATACTGTCTTCTTAGTTATTATAGTAAAATTGAAAATATAAAAGATTGAAAATTATTACATTTTTAAGAATCTCAAATTATAAAGTTACTCTCAATAACAAAGATGCATATGAAAAAACAGAAATATAAATATAATATATAATAAATGACAATTATAACTTCAGTAATGTTTTCATTACCATTTTGATATTTAACTTGGCAATTCTGTTTTTTATTGAAATATATTTAACATGTAACAATGTGTAAGTTTAAGGTGTGCAGCATGCTGACTTATATATTGTCATATGATTGACATTGTAGCAATAGTTAGCTCCTCATGTAATTATAATTTCTTTTTTGCCGTGGGGAGTAATTAAGGTCTAATTCTCTGGTATGTTTGATGATTATAATGTAATACATTTGTCTATATTCACTATACTGTGCGTTAAATCTCCAGAACCCACTTGTCTACTAATTGCAAATTGTACCTTTAAACAATGTCTCTCCTATTCCCCCACCCTCAGCTCCAGGTAACTACCACATTACTGTTTTCAAACTTGTTTTCACAAGTTTGCCTATTAATTAATTAATTAATTTGTTTATTTAGCATGGCTTTATTAAAGTTAGGCATTCAACATGAGAAAACAATCTTAATTCTTACGGTATTTTTTTCTGCGGTGTCTGATTAAGGATTGAAAGCACCAGTTCTGAAACCAGACTTCCAGGATTCAAACCTCAACTTTTCCATTTCCTATCTGTATGACTTTAGATAAGTATTTAGCTTACTAATATCTCAGCTTCCCGACTTGTAAAATAGGAAAAGCAAGAGAACCTACCTAATACAGTTACAGTAAGGATGAGATGAGGTAGTGTGTGTGAAGTTCTGTGAACAGAGCTTACAATATACTAATAACTGAATGTTCAATATGATTTTTTTTAATTTCAAGCTTTTATTTAAATACCACTTAGTAACTTGCAGTGTAAAATTACTTTCATGTGTAGAATTTAGTGATTCATCACTTACATACAACATCCAGTGCTTATTATAAGTGCCCTCCTTAATACCCATCACCCATTTAACCATCTCCCTGCCCACCTCCAGCTTCAGCAACCCTCAGCGTGTTCTCTATAGATAAGAGTTTGTTGTATGGTTTGCCTCTCTTTCTCTCCCCTATATTCATTTGTTTTGTTTCTTATATTCCACATGAGTGAATTCATATGGTGTTTGTCTTTCTTGTCTGACTTATCTCAGCATTCTGTCCTCAAGGTCCATCCATGTTATCACAAGATGCCAAAATTTCCTTTTTTGTCATGTCTGAATAATATTCCATTGTGTACATATACAGTAGTCCCCCCTTATCCATGGAGAATACATTCTGAAAACCCTAGTGGATATCTGAACCTATGGATAGTACCAAACCCCATATACACTATGATTTTATTTACACATACCTACCTATGATAAAGTTCAATTTATAAATTAGACCCTAGAAGAGATTCACAACAATAACTATAATAAAATAGAACAATTATAACAATTACAGTTATGTGAATGTAGAGTTTCTCTCTGTGTTTCTTTCTCTCTCAAAATACCTTAGTGTACTGTACCCACCCTTCTTCTTGTGATGATGAGAGATAATAAAATGCCTATATGATGAGATGAAGTGAGGTGAATGATGTAGGCATTGTGCTATAGGGTCAGGCTACTATTAACCTTCTGATGATATGTCAAAAGGAGGATCATCTACTTCCAGACCATGGCTGACTGTGAGTTGCAGAAATTATGGAAAACAGAACTGTAGATAAGGGGAGACTACCATATCCTCCTTGTCCATTCATCTGTTGATACCATCTTAAGTTGTTTCCCTATCTTGGGTATTGTGAATAATGCTGAAATAACATAGAAAGCATATATCTCTTTAATATCCTGTTTCCAGTTCCTTTGAGTATATACCCAGAAGTGGGATTTCTAGGTCATATGGTGTATTTGTATTAATTTTCTGAGGAACCTCCATGTTGTTTTCCATAGTGGCTGAAGCAATTTGCATTCCCACCAGTGGTGTACAAGTGTTCCCATTTCTCTGCATCCTCACCAACACTTATCTCTTATCATAATGATAGCCATTCTAACAGGTGTAATGTGATATCTCATTGTGTTTTGATCTCTATTTCACTGATGATTAGTAAAGTTGAGCATCTTTTCACATACCTGTTGGCCCTTTGGATGTCTGCTTTGGAAAAATGTCTATTTAGTTCCTCTGCCCATTTTTTAATTGGATTTTTTTTGTTGTTGTTATTGAGTTATAGACTCCTTTATATATTTTGGATATTAACCCTTACCAGATGTATGATTTGCAAATATTGTCTCACATTCTGTAGGTTTTGTTTCTTTTTCTCTTTTCACATCCTCCTAGTTGCTTTCTCTATGTATTATCTATGTATGTATTATTTATGTGTGTATGTATGTTTTATTTATCCCAAAATACATGTATGGTGGACATCCAGTTGTGTATTTAATTCTCTGTTTAAACACTTAAATTTAATTAGAGCCTCTTCATAATGATCTTTTATAAATTCCTCCGAGAATGGAAAGATTTTAAATAAAAATCAAATTCATTATCACCAAAAAAACACGTTGTGCTAAGTATGTTCTATTTGCAGCTACAGATCTATTCCTCTTCAACCTGCTATTGAACCCAGAAGCCTGACTAGGAAGAACTATATCAATGGGTTCTGTTGTCCTCTAACCTCCAATTTGGTTCAGCCACTGGAAAGCACCATTAGGAGATAAACAGTTCAAAGAGAATAAAGTTGGATTATTTTCTGCTGAGGTCCTTCCTGTTATGCTCATATAGAGTGGCTGTCTTCCCTATCAGAGGATCTTACCAGGTTGCCTTCTCCAATCAGCTCTTTCTGTCTTTTAGTAGCCCCTGTCTTCTGGCAGATTTTGGCACAATGGTGGTAATTCCTCCCAACTCTGAGCAGCCTTGGGGGTCCTCCATGATCTCAGATTAGTAGCTTCATTACCCCTGCCGACACACTTGCAAAATTATACTTCATTAAATTTTCCTCAATCACCACTTTTGACTGTGACTTCTATTTCCGTCCAGGATCCTCAATGATATTTTTATTCACAATTAAATAGTGCATTACTTTTTTTAACAGCCATATGTGATTATAAAAGAAGAAAAACAGAGCCTGTTATTAAAAATATACTATCTTCCTTATTTCTAAACTTTATTCCAATTCCAGCAAAGTTCGTTAACTGGTTCCAAAGAGTATATGAAAATCTAACATTTGGTAGTGACTGTCTACATGAATTTTATATTGCTTATTCTGTGGATAACCTTGACTTCTTTCTCAGAGACATGATATAAATATTATTCACTATAATCTCTTTGCTGCTTATTGGAGGGTAAAAAAGGAGAAATTAGTGAGAAGGAAAAGATGTTTATGAAGTATTGTTGCACGTACCTCTCACTTTTTTGAAAAGACCTACATTAGTAACTGTTTTTGCCAACGAAAAGAAATCTGAAGAGGTTATTCACTTTTACAAAAAAAGGCAAAAGAAGTGAAAATAGTGTTCAGCACCTGTTTTACAGTGAGTTGTTATCGAGGCAGCACCACACCCTGAGCAGTAAGAGTGGTTCCTCCAAGCCCCTTCCTTGGGAACTGCACTCAGCAGCTCAGCATCAAGTCGCCAGAACTCTGAACTATGTCTGAGAGGAAGCACCTGTGCTTTATCTCAATTTATGTTCTGCATGTGTTAGCAAGATGTGTCCTGAAGTATCAGAAAAGCCTAAGAAAGGTTATTTTTGACATCTGGGAATGCTCAAAAAATTTTCTGTATAGATTAATGGCAATTGCTTCTCTGTTTTATGCTATTCTGGGTTACAAAAGTTTTCATAGGAATGCTCTTCTTTTGGGGGGGTGGGGGCACCTATATATATTAGGCACTATGCTCAACACTTTTCAAATGCTATTTTATTAGCACACACTTTGCACGGTGAAATCTTTATTCAGCAAGCACAGCTTGCTTCTGAAAGTGAGTGCAGATACAAAGAAAAAGGATTAATTTGTTTATTGATTTCACTTAGAGTAATAAAAAGACCTTCAAACCTTGTGGGATATTCTTGTTGAAGCTACACTAGAAATGGGCCATCAGGCACAATTATTACTCTTATTCCTATTGACATGCACCATCAAGAAGAGTAATTTAGGACACCCTCAAGGTTACTAAGAAAGAGAATTATTTCATCAGGCTATGAAACTTATCTTAGCCATTTGCTTCTCATTACATTCTAACACACTCTTCTTTAACTGAAATAAAAGTAAAATTTAACTGTACATGTGCTTTCCCGTAGATAATTCATAGGAAATACAACTGACACACAATTATTTTCCAAATAGTACTATGTGAAAAAGAGGTGCTGTTATAAAAATGAATAAAATTAAAGATAGATGGCAGAGTCTATATAATATTTTCATTTTATTCATAAAATTTGATATAATGAAGCTAAATGCTATACATTCTTATCCCACTGTGTGTGTGTGTGTATTAATGATATTAAACAAGGGGGCTAGACTACCCAATAGAGCTTTCTCAATTAAACTTAAATTGAATCTGGTTGAAACTATAAAAGAAGAGCTAAATACATAGAAAAGTGTTCATTGTTTAATGAATTTATCACTTTCATTGACACATTCATTTTCATTTTGCAAACGTAGCTTTCAATTTTGACTTCAAGTATATTAAAAAAAAACAAATATGAAATACTTACAAGCTACAAAGGAAAATTCCAAATTCCTACTTTAAATTAGGAAATCCCTGGAAGATGCCTGGCTATTTGGCTACTATGATGCTGCTTATTAGCAAGAACAGTTTCAAACTAGAAATAATTCCTAGATGATCTCTTTCCAGAATTATTATTATCATTATTATTATTATTATTATTATTTTGTTTTTTGTTTTGGTTTTGTTTTACTTTTTTTTTTTTTTTGTATTACAAGTGGAAGTTGTAACTTACTGACGTAGAATGGAAATCTGGATAAGAGTGAACCATCAGATTGCAGAACTACAGTAACTGGGTGGCATTTGTGGCTTATGCTTGAATCCTTAGGAACAAATTCATGTGTATGCATGTAGGTGTGTGAAGAAAAGAGCCATCATTTGCTGAACTTCCATGATAATACTGCATTTAATAATGGCCCAGACCTACATGTTTTGATGAGCAGTGGGTATTACATGTAAGTGGTGAGTCACCAGATTCTACTCCTGAAACAATGTTACACTGTATGTTAACTAGCTAGAATTTAAATAAAAACTTAAAACATCAACAAAAAAAATAATGGCCCAGACCTTTGATGGGCTTATATCTTTTAAATGACACTTTATATTAGACAAACCCCTAGGTGGAGCACAGAAAGTCTCATTTTCATAGATTTGTGAGTTCCATTTTGTTGCTGTGACTGCCATGTTTAACATGTAAGACCATAGTAGGTAGCATTTTTATGGTGTATTATGAAAATAAAAATATTGCCTACAGAGGAGCACCCGGATGGCTCAGTTGGCTCAATTGGTTAAGAATCCAACTCTTGATTTCAGCTCAGGTCATGATCTTAGGGTTGAGAGGCAGAGCCCTGTGTTGGACTCTGCAGTGAGTGTGGAGCCTGCTTAAGATTCTCTTTCTCCCTCTCCCTCTACCCCTATACCCCACTCATGCGCTCTCTGTCTCAAAAAATATATATATTTTATATTTATATATATGAATAATATATATAATACTAATATTATATATATTGCCTTTAGATTCCAGTTTGATCATGTTAATTTTACTATCAAATTTAGTTTCTTAAAGTTACCCATGAAAAAAAGAAAATGAAGAAATTATGAAAAATAGTTTTTAAATATTTTTGAAAAATAAAAGGAGGGGTGCCTGGGTGGCTCAGTCAGTTGAATATTTGCCTTCAGCTCAGGTCATGATCTCAGGGTCCTGGGATCAAGCCCTGCATCTGGCTCCCTCCTTGGTGGGGTCTGCTTCTCCTTCTCCCTCTGCAGCTCTCCTGCTTGTGCTCTCTCTCTCTCTGTCTGTCAGATAAATAAACCAAATCTTAAAAAAAAAAAATTAAAGTAAAAGGAAATGTGTGTTGCCCATTTAAGGAAGAAATTACTCCAATTCTCTGCTATCTCTTTTAAAGGATAGAAGCAAAAGGAATATATCCTAACTCATTATGAAGCTAGTATTACCCTAATATTAAAGCCAGACAAAGACATTCTAGGAAAAGAAAACTACAAATATTCCTCATGAAAACAGGTGCAAAAATTATCAACAAAACATTCACAAATTACATAAAAAATGTATGAAAAAAGTATACACCATTACCAAGTGGGATTTATCCCAGGCATGCCAGACTGGCTCAACATTTGAATATCACTTAACGTAATGTATCACATTAACAGATTAAAAAAGAAAAACCATAGGCTAATAGATGCAGAAAAGGCACTTGACAAAATCCAACACAAATTCATGATAAAAACCCAGTAAAGTAGCAGTAAAGGGGGACTTTCTACAACTAACATCATAGTTAATGCTGAGAACATGAAGCCTTGTCAATAAGATCAAGTATAAGGCAAGTATACCCCCCTTACCACTCTTCGTCAACATCATAATGAAATTCCTTTCTAATGCAATAAGGGGAAAAAAGTATACATATTGGGAAGGAGAATATGAAACTGTCTGTTCATAGATGTCATGATCATCTCTATAGAAAATCAAAATGAATCAATTAAAAAAATTCATGGAACTAATAAGTGATTATGGCAAGATTTCAGGATGCAGGATTAATAGATGAAAGTCAATTGTCTTCCTATATGCCAGTAATGAACAAGTGGGATTCAAGATGAAAAACACAGTATCATTTATATTAGTACTCAAAAAAATGAAATGCTCAGGTATAAATCTAACAAAATATATGCAACATCTCTATAGGAAAACTACAGGACTCTGATGAACAAAATCCAAAAAGAACTAAGTAAATGGGAGAGATGTTCGAAGTTAATTGACAGGAAGACCCCAAATTGTCCAAATGTCAGTTCTTTCAACCTTTTCTACAGATTTAATACAATCCAATAAAAACCCCAGTTAGTTATTTTATTGATATGAGCAAACTGATTCTAAAGTTTATGTGGAGAGGTAAAAGACCCAGAATAACACAATACGAAGAACAAAGTTGGAAGACTGATGCTGCCCAACTTCAAAGGTTATTATAAATCTACAGTAATCAAGGTAGTGTGTTATTGGTGAAAGAATGAACAAGTAGATCAATGGAGCAGAATAGAGAGCTGAGAAATAACCCCCATAAATATAGTTAACTCATCTTTGACAATGGATCAAAGGCAATACAATAGAACAAAGATAGTATCTTCATCAAATTGTGCTGGAACAATTGGACAGTCACACACAGAGAAATGAATCTAGCACAAACTTTATACCCTTTATAAAAATTAACTCTAATTGGATCATAGACCTAAAGGTAGAAGGCAAAACTATAAAACTTCTAGCAGTTTATAGGAGAAAACGTAGATTACCTTGGATAAGTGATGCCTTTTTAGATACAACTCCAAAGATGTGATGTCCAAAAAGAATAATTGATAAGGCGGAGTTCATTTAAATCAAAAATTTCTGCTTTATGATAGATAATATCAAGAGAATGAGAAAATAAGCCACAGACTGGGAGAAAATATTTGCAAAAGACAGATCTGGTAAAGCATTTTTATCCAATATATATAAAGAATTCTCAAAACTCAACAGTTAGAAAATAAATAACAGGGTTTGAAAATGGGCCAGAGATCTTAAACACTTCACCAAAGAAGTGATGGCAAACACATATGAAAAGATGTTCTATAATATTGGTTCTTCAGTACATGTTTTCTTAAATATGTTTGACATACAATTCACGAATTTTCATCTTTTGCATAAAGATTTTCATCTTTTTAAAAGTTAATTAACTTATTTACTTGAGAGGGAGAAAGAGAGAAAAAGCCTGCAGGGGGCGGGGCAAAGGGAGAGGGAGAGTCTCCCAAGCAGGCCCCATTCTGAGAGTGGAGCCTGATACGGGGCTCCATCTCACGACCCTCAGATCACCTCCTGAGCTGATACTAAGAGTTCAATGCTTAACTGATTATGCCACCCAGGTGCCCCTTCATGCCATCTTTGAATGTTCTTCTAGGCCAGTTTTGCTCTTTAATAATAGTAATGACTGTTCAAATCTGCTATTCCCTTTTTACTTTGCTTAAAATTTTGTCCTTAATCTAACTTTTTATCAATGATGAACCCACACTGATACATCATAATCACCCAATGTCCATAGTTTACCTCAGGATACAATGACATGTATCCATCATTATAATATCATATAGGGAAATGGGAATTTTTTAAAAAAATGTGACGCCACTACATATCTATTAGAATGGCCAAAATCTGGAACACTGACACCACCAAATGCTGGCAAGGAACACATGCTGGATCATAGGTTAAGTGTATGTGTTTAACTTTTTAAGACTACCAAACTCTTTTTTTTTTTTCAAAGATTTTATTTATTCGACAGAGATAGAGACAACCAGCAAGAGAGGGAACACAAGCAGGGGGAGTGGGAGAGGAAGAAGCAGGCTCATAGCCGAGGAGCCTGATGTGGGGCTCGATCCCATAACAGTGGGATCACGCCCTGAGCCCAAGGCAGACGCTTAACCGCTGTGCCACCCAGGCACCCCCCAAACTCTTTCAAAGCAGCTGTACCACTTTGCATTTCCATTAGCAATATATGAGAGTTCCTATAGCTCCATATTCTTACTAGCATTTAGTTTTTGTTATTTATTTATTTATTTATTTATTTATTTATTTCAAGTTTTTATTTAAATTCCAGTTAACGTACATGCAATATTAGTTTCAGGTGTAGAATTTAGTGATTCGTCACCTACATACAGCACCCAGTGCTCACCACAACAGATGCCCTCCTTAATACCCATTGCCCCTTTAACTTGGAATAAAAATGAGCTTATTGATTATTGTATAGAAATTCCATCAATCAGTTAATGTATAAATGTGTATCTATTACCACAAGAAACAATATGTAATTATTAATGACATTTGTGAAAGCAGTTACCTTAAGATCTTTCATAGCCATTTTTAGAAATACTATCAATTCTTTTTTTTAGTTTTATTTTCTTTCAGGTTTTTATTTAAATTCCCATTAGTTGGGGCGCCTGGGTGGCACAGTGGTTGGGCGTCTGCCTTCGGCTCAGGGCGTGATCCGGCGTTGTGGGATCAAGCCCCACATCAGGCTCCTCCGCTGTGGGCCTGCTTCTTCCTCTCCCACTCCCTCTGCTTGTGTTCCTTCTCTCGCTGGCTGTCTCTATCTCTGTCAAATAAATTAATAAAATCTTTTAAAAAAAATTCCCATTAGTTAACCTAGAGTGTAATATCAGGTTCAGAAGTAGGATTTGGTGATTCATCACTTGCATACAGTACCCAGTGCTCATCACAGCAGGTGCCCTCCTTAATACCCATCACCCATTTAACCCATCCCCCTCCCCATCTCACCTCCAACAACCATCAGTTTGTTCTCTATAACTATGGGTCTGTTTTATGGTTTCCCTCTCTCTTTCTCCCCCCTTCCATGTTCATTTGTTTTGTTTCTTAAAGTCCACACATGAGTGAATTCACATGGTATTTGTCTTTCTCTGACTGACTCATTTTGTTCAGCAAAATAGTCTATAGATTCATCCACACTGTATTTTTGTAAATATTTATGGAAATGACAGATTAAAGTTATTATACTCACTCTCCCTTACATTGTCACGTGTGTAAATCTATTTCCCCTCTCAAAGCAATTATTTGAAAGATCGTAAGCATGACCAGACACAAAGGTAACTGCTTTCAGAAACATCATTAATGATTACATATTTTTCGTTGCAGTAATAGGTGCACATTTATGCATCAACTGATTGACAGAATTTCTATATAATAATCAATAAGGTCATATCCCAACATATCTAGAATCCTTTCTCTTAATTGAAAGTGAATACATATGTGCATACACACATACAATATAAATAGCATGCTTGTTCTTTTTACTAACATTATTGACGTTGTGAATTAGATAATAGCAATTTAAAGATTCACATGGTCACTGATGATTTATTAATTGAGGGGCAGCCAGAAATAATGGCGAAATGAGTATCCTTCCATATGACCTTGCAAAGGTCAAGGGCAAAGCTAACACCAAATGATGGGTTCCGGTCTAATAAAAAGGTATAAAATGAACTTCACACTCCGTATCACCAATTCTATTTTCTGAGCCATTACTTCTGCTTTACGTTGCTTCTGTGAGAGATTATATTCTCCTGAGGACTTGTCTACTTCCATCATTTCTCTATTTACTATTCTCCAAGCAGCTCTCCTTTCATTTTTAAAATTTTATCTTCTGATTATTTTTCAAGTTTGTATCCTCTTAAATTTCATTGAGACCATAAAATAGATTTTACTAAGTTACTTTATCTGTTTTCACCTGAATTCTTGTTATCTTATATAATCATTTGAAGACACAAATTATTTTTCCCCTATTTGCCTATTCTTGAATATTATTTCAGGCCTATAGTGTGTCTATAAATGGGGCAAAGATGCTTCTTTATTGCCCCATTTAGTTCCAGGTAGCTATTCACAGCTTTCACATTTCAACTTGGATGTATATTTAATATAATGAATATCACTGTTAAGTGTTCCTGAGGAGAATGGGGAGAAATCTAGAACTATGAGCCATTTCACTTGTACACCTTAATTTCTGTGTAGTCTTTTTTTTTTTTTTTCCTTGAAACTTGTGAATCAGGTTAGGTCAGTCTCTGTTTCAGATGTAGCTTTTTTTTTTTTTACAACAGGGGCAAACTTTCCACATCATGAAAACATGTCACCTCATTGCCATTTTTCAATTTGATATAGCCCCTTGAATTTATCATCACCCATAGCTGATTTTAATATTTAACTTTTAGCAATAAAATTTGTGTTGTTCTCTGTCTCCCCGCTTTCCTAGCTTCTAGTCTGTCACCTTCTAAGTGAGGGGAATGTGTGGGAATCTTTCAGATCTACTCCACTTCTGGAAATGAAACAGAATGTTGTTGTCCCTGAAGAGATTGTCACAACTTGATCTTTAATATATTCCTCCATCTGGTTCTCCTTGTAGTGAACAAAAATTAAGTTGTTCAAGTTTTCTGGCATATGTATGGCATTCTCCATTTTTTTTTTGAAGTTTCATAGTTTCAGGTGTAGAATTCAGTGATTCAACACTTTAATACAACACCCACTGCTCATTAGGACAAGTGTACTCCTTAATCCCCACCACCTATTTCACCCATCCCCCCACCCACCTCCCATCTGGTAACCATCAGCTTGTTCTCTATAGATAAGAGTCTGTTTCTTGTTTTTTTCTCTGCTTTTCCCCTCTATGTTCATTTTTTTTTCTTAAATTCCACATATGCGTGAAATCATATGGTATTTGTCTTTGAGTTATTTCGCTTAGTTTTAAATGCTTAGGTATATTCTTTTGTTTTTATTTACTTGCTCATTCTGATGGGAATATAGAAAATGAATAATGCACCTTCACGAGAAGACCTTTATTTTGATAAATACTCCTACCAAACAAATAAAAAATGCTCCTATGAAAATAATTTTAACCTGATAGACAAAGATGACCTAGAAAACATTGCACAGATTACATGAAAGCCCAGGTTATAAAATTGGTGATTTTTTTAAAAAAGTTTAACTAATTAGAATATTCCTTTTTATGGATCTTACTTTTCTATATTTTCATAGCTTTAATTTTTCAAATTTTAATCTGGCCTGTGGACACTAGTTTTCTCACTCTCGATTTAAGAACATAAAATTGATTAACTTATTATTAAACAAGTAAGCAATGGTAGTTTTCACTCTGTCTGAGTAAGACAAACACTAGTTGATCCTGGAAGTGCTCTGTCCATATCCCCTAAATGCTTAGTCTTGTAATATATGCTATTGGATTTTTTAGTGCCACCTGGCCCTCTCTACCTGAGACTTTTTACCTGGTTGCTAGGGCTAGTATTGCCCCTATACAGTGGGACTGCAAATGAGCATTCCAATCCCCTAGAGCTCACCCAATGATAGAGAGATAGTTTATAAATATTCCAGCTCCCTTGACTCAGGTGTGTATTCTATACCATTCCCTATGCTGCTCTGCTGGGATAAGGCCCAACTTGCTCAGAGTGGAAACCTGTTTGAAATCATTCTTCATTGACTTCCTTTTCTTTCTAGTTTTATCTTCCCACTCTCCATGAGTATTTTCTGAAATTACTCCCAAATTTTCACTTTATCCCTGTCTCAATGATCTGCTTTTTTTGGAACCTAAACAAATAAACAAAAAGCTCCACTAAATAGTGCTTATATATACAGAATTAAAAAGAAACAAAACAAAACCTTTCCAACATGATCAGTAGATAAATACACCTCAGATTTATATTAAATGTCATGTATATTGATATTCAATATCTTTTTTAAAAGATTTTATTTATTTGAAAGAGAGAAAGAGAGCTAGAGAGAGGGGGAGAGAGAGAGACAGAGCCCAAGCAGAGGGAATGGCAGGCAAAGGGAGAAGCAGGCTCGCCACTGAGCAAGGAAACCCATGGGGGACTCAATCCCAGGACCCTGGGATCATGACCTGAGCCAAAGGCAGACACCTAACTGACTGAGCCACCCAAGTGTCCTTCAAACCATATTTTAAATACTGATTTAAATAGAGATGAATGCACACATGATTCCATTCTTATATATTTTTAAAAATTTTAGTAGAGGTAGTGAGAATACAGGTTAATTTCTTGATCAAAAAATGAAGCAAGACAACAGATAAAACTAAAAATATAACTGGGGACCTCCAGATTCATGAACCAATTTTTTCATCATTGGACAACTTGACTTTCATAGAACATTAAAAGCTTTAATCAGTACATTGCACTAAATAATTATTTAAATTGATCTTTGTTCTGGCCTACTAAGGAGTTTTGTTTTTTTGTTTTGTTTTGTTTTGTTTTGTTTTGTTTTTGCTTTTGCTTTGCTGAGGGGCAGGGAGTTATGTTTTGGTTTGTTTTGGGGTTTACTTCTTTCTTACTTTTAGAAAGTATAGCCGGTCTTGAACTTGTAAGTGTACTTTCTTGCCTAAATTAATTATGTAGAAATTACAATATGTTCCTGTAGATGTAACATTGTAGATATATGTTGTTATGTACAAAACTAACTCTCCAGAGCCAATATATTTAAAACGGGATATGGGTAGGGTTAGAGTTCAGGTTAGGTTGTGTGCCTGGCATCCTGCAGTTCAGAGATCTCTCCAGAGAATAAAACCCAAGTCTTCGCTGGGGAGAGTAAAGAAATAGCAGCCATTTACCCAGCTGAGGCAAAGAGTGGATTTATGGCTCTAAATACTTTTTAAATTGATATTCAGTTGTTCTTTCTATATTTATTACTATGTTCAAAATCATTTTAAGAAATAATACCATTTCTTAAATATTTGGGATCTTCTCCAGAATAATAGGCTGCTTCTCAGCTTTCTTATCATGTATTCAGAAACGCACTTTCTCAGATCTTGGGCTAGGGTTTGGGTTAGGGTTAGGGTGAGAATATGTGCCTGGTCTCCTGCAGGTCAGAACCTCTCCAGAGCATTAGGTTTAGGGTTAGAGTTAGGGTGAGGGTATGTGCCTGCTATCCTGCAGTTTAGAGACCTCTCTAGAGGGTCAGTTTTTGGGTAATGTTAGGATTAGGGTTAAGAGTTACAATTTGGGGGGCGCCTGAGTGGCACAGCGGTTAAGCGTATGCCTTCGGCTCAGGGCGTGATCCCGGTGTTATGGGATCGAGCCCCACATCAGGCTCCTCTGCTATGAGCCTGCTTCTTCCTCTCCCACTCCCCCTGCTTGTGTTCCCTCTCTCGCTGGCTGTCTCTGTCTCTGTTGAATAAATAAATAAAATCTTTAAAAAAAAAAAAAGAGTTACAATTTGGGGTAAGGTATGGTTATGTTTATGGTTAGGGTTCATGTTAAGTCNGTGTTCCCTCTCTCGCTGGCTGTCTCTGTCTCTGTTGAATAAATAAATAAAATCTTTAAAAAAAAAAAAAGAGTTACAATTTGGGGTAAGGTATGGTTATGTTTATGGTTAGGGTTCATGTTAAGTCTTACGGTTGGGTTTAGGGTTAAGGTTATCACTAGTGTTAGGGTTAGTGTTTGTTCCTATTATCCTGCAGTTCAGAGATCTTCCTAGAATGTTAGGTTTAGGGTCAGAATTAGGGTTAGTGGTTAGCTTTAAGTTAGGTGTTGGGTTAGGGTTAGGTTAAGTGTAGGTTTAGGGTTAGGATTAGGGTTTGAATTTGGTTTAGCATTAGTGTGAGTGTATGTACCTGGTATCCTGCAGTTCAGAGACCTCTCAAGTTGACTAGGTTTAGGATTAGGGTTATAGTTCAGGGGTAAGGTTAGGTTTACCATTAGGGTAGGGTTAGTCTTAAAGTTTAGGGTTAGGTTTAGTGTTAAGGTTATGATTAGCATTAGGCTTAGGGTTTGTGCCTGGTATCCTACTTTTAGAGATCTCTTGAGAGAACAAAGCCCAGACTTTTGCTTGGGTAAGAAAACTTGGCCACCATCCACCAAGCTGAGGTAAGAGGGTAATAGGGCTCTAAATACTCTTTAAATCAATACTCAGTCGGTCCTCTTACATTTAATCTCTTGCTTCACACCCATTTTTTAGAAATACTACCAATTCTTTATTTAAATTTTAATTTCTTCCAAGTTTTAATTTAAATTCCAGTTAACATGGAGTGTAATATTAGGTTCAGGTGTAGGATTTAGTGATTCATCTCTTTCATACAATACCTGGAGCTCATCACAGCAAGTGCCCTCCTTAATGCTCATTTCCCATTTAACCTATTCCTCTGCCCACCTCTCCTCCAGCAACTCAGTTTGTTCTCTGAAGAATCTGTTTATGGTTTGCATGTCTTTTTTGTTTGTTTGTTTCTCCTATGTTCACCTGTTTTGTTTCTTAAATTCCACATATGAGTGAAATCGATGGTATTTGTCTTTCTTTCACTGACTCATTTCGCTGAGCATAATACTCTTTATCTCCATCCACATCCTTGCAAATGGCAAGATTTCAATCTTTTTTATGGTATATAACTACAAGTACATTTTTCAAGACATAAAAACTCCCTGTTATATAGAAAATTAGTTTACCAATTTCTATGCCATAGCTGAAGAAAATGAAAGTATTGGGAGTTATTTATGAAAATATTAAGAGCACAATGTTTTATTCAGATTATATATGAGTTTGCAAAATAACAGTGCACAGTTAATCACAGAATGCTGGCATAGCATGGAAGTCTTTATGCTATATACTTTTAAATTTTCTTATTCTATTTTAAAAGTTGACTATATCTATGTTTTTATTCCAGTTGAAAGCAAACATAGTGTATAGGAAAGAATGTCTGAAGTCTATTTTGGATCTATTATCATGCTGATCTGTTTTTACAATATTCCCTTCCGAGAAGTCTTTTTTATACGTTCTGTGAATTTGCATTTACCTCAGAATTTTATTATTGTTGTGAACTCAGTTCAATCACTATATACCTGGATAGGTAAACAAAATACTGTTTATTTGAAAATAAAACAGTTCAATGTAACAATAATCTTGAACTTTATCATACTGAGGTTGTGTTTAATGTTATGTATCTCCTTATAGATATTATTAATCCAAATGAAATAGCTATGAAGCTACAACATCAATTGGGGAATCTGCATTGGAATCTGAAAAGCAGTGTAAAAAGATATGATTTCACTGATCTTTATTGTAATCCACAATTTACTGAGTGATTATGTAAAGATAAAAAATAAAACAATGTCTGTGAAATTGTCTAGAATAATGCTTTGTGCATAATAGGTATATAATAAACTTTAAATCTGTAGCACATGTTGCCTAGAAATCAGGGATAGAAAGTAAATAGCACTTGTTCTCCTCTATCAGGAAGACAATTTAATTAACAACACAAAAAATGTGTATAATTTTAATCACTTATGTAAGCTAGTCTTTGCTATTATGCTATATGACTTAGACTAAAGTAAATTCTGCAGTCTTGGAAAGACTGTAGTCCTTTTTTTGTTTGTTTGTTTTTTTACCCTGTTTATATATGTTTTGTATCTAAGTCTTACATCTGAAACGTGCGTGTGTGTATTATATTCCATTTTAGCACCTCCTCCCAAACACTTGGTGTTGTTACAGTCTGTATGACATTTGCTGTACAAATGCTCAGTAGTGATGACAGTGATAGAAAAGGTTGTAAAGAGTGGTAACTTTGGTAGAGAGCCTGCACTTGGCCATGGAGATTGGGTGCCACTGAAATAAAACATTCAGGGGGTAAGTATAAAAGCATCCCAAAGAAAAAAACAGTATGACAAATGAAGGAAGCAGGTGTGTGTGTGTGGCATGCCTGGGAAACAGTGATTACATAGATTTGGATGAATTTAAGACAACTAAAAGAGAAAATGGGAGAAGTACTTCTGTTTATAACACTATAATACATACACAAAAAAAGATGTTCAAATGATCATACTATAGATAAAATGTATAGAAGTCTTCTTCTGGTGAATGAACAGGGAGGGCACAGCCTAGGCTTGGCAAAGAAACTAAGCAATTGGATTCACTCATTAATTCCCAACCATTCTTTTCTGGTGTGCACTAGAGAATGGAATGATTATGTAACTCTATAATGTTAAAATCTGACAGCTCTCCTAAAAGTCTTTCTGGCACTGTATTTTTAAATGGTTCTGCTTCACCAGCTAGGAAAGGCATCAGAAATCTCTAAAATATAACCATTCTCATTTTTTCATATCAGTAGTTTTTTGGTGAAAATCATAGCAAGCCCAGACCTCATGCTGAGGACATCTGCATCTGAACATCATAAAGCAGCCTTGAACCATAGCAAAACTTAGTTCAAAATTGGCTACCACATTGATTTGAATGAGTGCACTGCATTGGTTTTCTGTTTTCTTCTGTTTTTTATCAATCTCCAAAGTTTGATCTGAGGGCTATTTCAAACCATATTACAAAGTTGGTGAAGTGTGATTATTCAGATCAAAATGTAAAAACTAAATTTATAAATAAAATTAAGGGTGAGATTGAGAGAGACAACCTTCATGTAACCCCCGCCCCTTCTTTCATTTAGTGCATCTATTGTACAGAAGCAAATTTTATAGAAAATGTAGAGAACATATGAAAGTATTTATAAAGGGGATTTTCAAAAGGCTTAAAATTACAAGTTGACATCTTATCTTGAGTCATAAGTTACATATCTGAATGTCAAGTATTTAGATATTTTCTCTTCTTCTTTATAAGTATTTGAATTATTGAAGAAATTTTACATCAAAAAATTACTTTCTATTGTACTTTTTGCCCTCTTTACAGACCAGATAAGGTTCTGAATACATGACCCTGCATAAAACTCTTGACCTCCTAGTACTTTTCACTGAAAGCTTAATGAAAGTTTCTCCACCAGACACTAAACTTAATAAAAATAAGGGAATCACCCATCTGGATCACTCCTTTATCCCAGAGTAAGCCAGTGTCCAAATACAGAGCACAGGCATAAATATTTATTAAATGAACACACCTGTTAAGTAATTATAAAAATATTGAGTGTTATAAAAATGCATGATATAAAGAATTGTTGTGGGCAATGGGAATAATTGGACCAATAGGAAATCACAAAATGAGACTTGAAGTATGAGTAGGGCTTAGCTGTGAAGGCATTATTGAACTTACAGAAGGGCATTTTAGGCTGAGAAAACCATTATACATTCTGTAATTTCTCAATCTGTATGTGTGTGTATGATATGTGTATGGGCCTAAGTATGTGGATATATGTAAAAATAATGTATGTGCATAAGACATTATATAATCTATAAATAATACTTAGGGGTATGAGAATCCCTTTTATTATTTCTTTGTCTTATCTTGCCAAGGGTCTTCGACACACATTTGGGAACTATTAAACAATAAGTCTTTAACACAACTCTAAAGACCTCTAGAATTAAATGGAGTCATCACAACACTTAATTTTAGAAACTATTTCCATCTGAGACTTGTCTGCCCTGGATAACATGTTAGTGTTTTCGCCTGTTTTCTGTTTCTTCTATGTCTTTATCCTTGGCATTTCTTCTGCTCAAGATTTTTCAAATGGGGACATCTCTGGACATATCCGGGCCATGTTTACTGTTTTGTGTAAATATGTCTATCTCTTGTTCTGTACTTTAAAAAAATCCATCTCTTTAGTTTCTTCCCATCTATTTCTACTGTTCCAACTGTCAATTCTGAGGTATGAGTTTTTTAATCTAAATGTCTGATCACATTTTAAAAAAGCTTCAATCCTGAGTTTCAAAATTGTCAGGAGATATTTTTACCTCCATGAAATGCTATTGTGTCAAAATCAAATGGTAAAAAATAACAGACACAATGATGGAGAATATGTAGAACATGAATAGAAAAGGACTGAAGGCACAGTTCTGGGGATTATCAACATTTCCATGTAGGGAAAATGAAAACTGTAAAGGAGCTAAAAATAAACTAATATAGAGTAATATGGCAAACCTGAGGAATCATGTCAGAGAAAGAAAGGGAGAAGACGGTTACCAGAAAGAGCAAATCTATCTGCCTGTCTTTTATCTATCTGTTTAATCTATCATCTAACCATAATTTTACAATCAAGAAAGTTTTCCAGTAGCTTTAACAAATAGAGAATTATGTGTGATCCTGAGGAAGGCTTCTAAAAGAGGACTGGAAGTATGGAATTAGAATTTGTGAAGCTATGAAGTAAATGGATGAGGAGATAAGAAGGCAGAATAGATTTACTCTTCTAGGAAGTTTGGCTTTAGGTTGTCTTTGATACAATTATAAACAAAAACATCAGGAAGGAACACCAAATTCAACCTTGTGCCTTGCCTTTCCTAAAGAGAAGCACATAAGTGTTGAAGAACATATCATGTTTTCAAGATGACAAGAGTTGGGGCACCTGGGTGGCGCAGTCAGGTAAGTATCTGACTCTGGTTTTGACTCAGGTCATGGGCTCAGTCAGGGTCCTAAGATGGAGTCCTGAGTCTCTCTCAATAAATAAAGAAATCTTAAAAAAAAAAAAAAGAAAAGGTGACAAAATTGATCAGAGTGACATTCTGGAGTACTAAAACAAAAACCACAAGTTATCATCAAGAAATTACAGTAAGTGGAAGAATGAAGGAGGGGGTAAACAGAAGGGGGAGTGAACCATGAGAGACTATGGGCTCTGGGAAACAAACTGAGGGCTTCAGAGGGGAGGGAGGTGGGGGATTGGGATAGGCCGGTGATGGGTATTAAGGAGGGCACATATTGCATGGTGCACAGGGTGTTATATGCAAATAATGAATCATGGAACATTACATCAAAAACTAAGGATATACTGTATGGTGACTAACATAACATAATAAAAAATTATTATTAAAAAAAAGAAATTACAGTAAGAGCTAGGCAGGACTAATGCAGATAAAGATGAGGCTGGGAAGAAATTAAAAGGCCTGTTCATAAAAAGTCTTACATCCCCTACTAAGAAACTTTAAATTTAATAATAGAAATATTAGTATCAGTCAACATATAATTATTTTCTGTCAGACACTATTTTAAGGTTTTTACCCATGCTACTTATTCATGTCTTCAAAAAACATTTAAGATTTTATTTATTTATTTATTTAGAGAGAGTAGGAATAGGAGGAGGGGCAAAGGGAGAGGGAGAGAAAGAAAATCTCAAGCAGACTCGGAGCTGAGCATGGAACCCCATTCAGGCCTCAATTTCACAACCCTGAGATCATGAACTGAGCTGAAATCAAGAGTTATCCACCTACCCAACTAAGCCACCCAGGAGCCCCTAAAAAATATTTTAAGTTGTATGCTCAGACTATAGACCCTGAAAACAGACTGCCTGGACATTTTACTTACCCTCTCTGTGTCTAAGTTATCTCATCTTTAAAAGTAGAATAATTTTATGTACTTCATAAAATTAATATAAGATTTAGTTAAAGAGTGCCTGGTTTGCTCAGTTGGTTGTGGAGCTGACTCCTGATTTTGGCTCCGGTCATGATCTCAGAGTCATGGGATCAAGCCCCGCATTGGGCTCTGTGCTCAGTATGGAGTCTGCTTAAGATTCTTTATCTCCCTCTGCCTCGGCCCCCCTCATAGTCCCCCCAAATAAAACAAAATTAATAGATAAATAAATAAATAAAATCTTTAAAAAAGATTTAGTTGAGAAAATACATACAAAGCACTTAGAAGAGCATCTATAGTAAATACTCAAGTATTTACAGTTACAAATATACAAATTTTATGACTTAATTCTCTATATTAATTAATTAATTAATTAATTGACTGATGAAGTTTATTTAGAAAGTAGCTGACAGAAGATAAGGTTATGTCTAGTTCTAAAGGCCATATTCTTAATATATGAAATTCATATTAAAATGACAAAGATAAGAAGAAGTAGGTTTTTAAGGAAATAAAAATTACTTACTTGTGGACATAGTTATTTTGAAATACCCCTGTGACTACAAACTATAATGTATTAGACACTTAGATGTTCAGGTCTGCTATTAAAGACAGTGATCTGGGATAATAATAGAGATGTTGGAATTGTCAGCATATAGATGGTTCTGTTATTACGGCTATGTTCTAGGCAAGATTGACCATAGACTTTATTTCACACTAATGAAAAACATGTGAAATGGAGGTTCATGCAACACCAACCTTGTGAAAGAAAGAAAACATTAGTAAGGAGCTGGGGAAGAAGTGGCCCAAACCTTAGAAGTAGTTCGGTTGAATACTTCCATCTGAGTTTGGCTGTATCTCTAGATTCAACCACCCATTTATAGGAAATACAGATGATAGAGAGCATACCATCAGTAATATCCAGGCTGTGGGAGACTCTAAGTTCAAATTCCCCAGTTACTTCTCCAAGTTAATTGCCAGGGTTGGAATGGTAAGAGAGAGATACGGAGAAGAAAGACAATAGATTCAAAGAACCATAAAGACAGTAATAGGTTGCAAACTATGAACTTTATCTGAATCTAGCCTCAAGCAAATATTTGTAATTTTTTAAATGACATTTGTAAAGCAGTTGGAAATTTGAATACTGACTGGAGATACTGATCTTAAATATTGCTAATTTTATAGGAGTGTAAATTTTTTTATCATTTTCTTTTATTTTTAAAGAACATTTATCTTTTAGGAAAACATGCTGATGAAATATTTTCTGATATATGCCATATGGGATTTGCTTTAATAACATGGGCAAGGAATGTTGGGGATATAATGAGATAAGATTGGCTATGTGTTAATGACTGTAAATGCTGGGCGTTGGATACATGGACATCCATTATACTATTGTCAGTTGTATATGCTTATGTTTGACTAATATATGTATTCAATATAATGTATTTATGTAGCATATATTCAATGTAATACATTTAAAGTAAAAATTAAAACAAAAATCACCACTTTACAGAGAAATAAATGTAACTTAAAATGTAAGCTGAGGGAGGAAAATGTTTCAAGAATATGAGCAAGACTGCGTCAGAATCAGGGTAAAGGTTCAGGCTGGAATTCAGTGAATTTGACAATATTGAAATGATTGATAGCTTTTCTATTTTTTATTGGTAGCACAATTCTCCCAATCACATAATCACACATTCTTATCATAGTCTTCAATTTCTAATTCTCGTTCAAATCCCACATTCATTACTCCCTCCCTCAAGTTTAAAAATTATGTAGAGGATAGCTTTCTTTCACACATCTCATACATTTCAGGGTATTCTTTTCTTTCATGAATCTTCTTTTCTTCCTATTAACATTTGTCATTATAGCTTGCTTTTGCTCTTATGAACCTTGGTAATTCACTCTACACCTTCCTTCCCTCCAGCGTATACTGCAGCAGTCCTATCTACTAAACATGGTATCAGTTATTTAACCGTGGGGATCCAAACACCTTAATTTATCTTATGAGTGTTCCACTAAGAAATAATTAAGCCTCTTTTACGACATCATTCTGTGACTTTTAGTCATGTTTCTAGACTTATTCTTAAATATATGTGAATAAAATAATTTCTTGATTATAATTTTAGTTTTTATTTCTTTGAATTTTGTTGAGAAATAACTATACTCATTAGTTTTTTATTAAGTTTTTATTTAAATTTATTAAATTTTATTTAAATTCCAGTTAGTTAAATAACTAATAAATAATATTAGTTTCAAGTGTACAGTTTAGTGATTCAACGCTCACATACAATACCTGGAGTTCTACTCATTAGTTTTGAAAGTGATGTCTACACTAACATAGCTGTAGAACTATTTTCATCTCCAGCCCTGAAAAAATGAAACCCTCCCTAACATGAAGGCATTGGCTTCATGCTAACCTAGATAAAAATTCTGCTGTGATTAAAAAAAATGTAAGTTAAGAATAATAACTATTATCTCTTTTAAGTTCAAAGGCATCATAATGTTTTTTAATTTTAAGATTTTTAATTTATTTATTTGACAGAAATAGAGACAGCCAGCGAGAGAGGGAACATAAGCAGAAGGAATGGGAGAGGAAGAAGCAGGCTCATAGCGGAGGAGCCTGATGTGGGGCTCTATCCCATAACACCGGGATCACGCCCCGAGCTGAAGGCAGACGCTTAACCACTGTGCCACCCAGGCGCCCCAGACATCATAAATTTTGAACTGCTACAAAGAATAGCATTTTCTCAGAAACTTCAATAAATTTAATTAAGCATTCGAGATCAATTTAAATTTTTTGTCTTTGTATTTATATTCTAAGATGATTTATTATGTATTACACATGGACGAGCTCATACTAGAACATTGTGTACGTATTTCTTACCAACTGTCAGCTACGGAATTTTGACTGTACAGATAGCCCGAGTTTATTATTAGCAATAACTAAAGGTCATTTTTATTGATGATAGATGTTCTTTAACTCAGTGACTTACCACAGTTCTAAGTTTCTCCTCTGGTTATCCCATATCTTT
>NC_048226.1:79828717-79843508 GCF_002007445.2 Ailuropoda melanoleuca
CACACACACACACACACACACACACACACACATTATATATATAAATGCTCATTTTTATCCATTCATCAGTCAATGGACATTGGGCTCTTTCCATAAGTTGGCTATTGTAGATAATGCTGTTAAACATCAGAGTTCATGTAACACTTTGAACTCATATTTTTGTATTCTTTGAGTAAATACCTGGCAGTGCAATTGCTGGATCATAGGGTAGTTCTATTTTTAACTTTTTGAGGGACCTCCATACTGTTTTTCCAGAGTGGCTGCATCAGTATGCATACCCACCAACAATGTAAGAGGGTTTCCCTTTTTCCATATCTTCCCCAATAACTGTTGTTTCTTGTGTTGTTAATTCTATGTCTCTCTAATGTCTTTCTCCAATAGAGGCAATCTCATGCCATTGTTACTTCTATGCTATCATTTAATAGCTAGTTGATCATATGCAAATACCTTAACTTTCCTAAGGCTCATTTTACTCTTATGTAACAGAAAAAGTATTAGTAAGATAATACATGAAAATCATTGTAGTGCCGAGCCTGAAGAGTGCTGAATAAAAGTTAACTGTTATTATTATTGTAGTTGCTATTAGAGTCCAGTAGGCAAATAGATTCCTCTATTGTTTAATTCCGTTATACTTACTCTGTTAGAATAAACATTCCCTTGGTGCCTAGAGTATTATTGATTTTCTACTTTATGCTTATTTTATTTGAACCATAATCTTCTATGTCTTAAAATAAAAGAATATTTTGTTTTTCCTTGAAGACAAAACATTTCAATCAGTCTATAAATAGACAAGGGTCAGAATTAAGTTAGATAATTCTAAGTTGTGTCTAGAGTTAGAACTGAAACATACAGATACCAATTTTACATCCTCTACTCCCCAGTGACAAAGTTTTATCTCCACCACTTTATTTATTTGAGTGTCATCCATATAACAATGAGACATCTATGTATTCACAAGATGGTATCTTCTAAAACACCAAAGTGACAATATGGGCCACTATCTACATTCTTTTTTTCTATTTATTACTCCATTGTAGTGTCCATGACATCTGACATGGTAGCTCCTTAAATGAATGTGTGGAATTTCTTGCGTAGAGCTGAAAATATGAAGTAAATGAATGGGTGGAGGGTGTTGGAAGAAATTCCTAAAGAAACTGGCATGGGATCAATGAAAAAAGCACTAACTGAATATATACCATGTGCAGCTACTCACTTTATATATATTAAGATAAATAAAGAAATGTTCGTAAGCTTTTTAATCCTCATCCTTTTATCATCACCTCATTCCTTCTTCTTATCCCTGAAGGTGAAATTTTGTCACCAACGTGCATTAATTGTGGCCTTGACTAATTCATTTGAACTTACTAAATCTTAGAATAATACAGAAATTAGAATAAAAAATTCCACCTCAAAAGTTTCCTAAAATAACTAAATGCAACTCAGTATTTATACGGTTTCCCCCTTAGAGTGTCTGGCATTTATTATCCGTTAGTTTTCTTCTCTTTGTATTTGAATTTGACCAATTTAATTTAGCATGGCTGTCTGGAAGGGGTGTGAATTGTAAGAAAGGTTGTGTCAGTATGTAGAAAGATCATAAAAAGTAATAACAACTGATAAGTATTAAATCTTGGTGATGTGCCAAGTAGTTTTCTAAGTCTTTTACATGTGCTTATTCAATCCTAATAATAAAGCCATTGAGCTAGAGTAAGGTGAAGCAAGTTGTCTATGACTATGTAGCTATTAAATGCAGACATGGATTCTGATCTTACATGGTCCCATCATAAGTTTTTAAATACCGGGTGCTCAGTCAGCATAGAAATATAATTCTAACACTGTGTTTATTTGTTTTAAACTCTTACCATGTATTGTAGACTGTCGTTAATTTTAAGAATGTAGTACTAGAATTTATGCTGACTTTTTGTGCTTAATGCTTATGTGAATTAATATCTTTTTAAAAAAGGAAATACCTATAAAAAACTTAAGAATACTATTTTACCTATGACCTTTCTAAGTTATATATTTTTAATATATTAAGTCAAAGTAGATATGCTTGAATCTTATAAATATAAACATCAGTGTATCTGGGGAGGTGTATTTTGGCTGGATTTTTCATATCCCCGTGTTTCAAAGTCCCCATGTTTATCACATTAGTGTATAACCAAAGTAATCCATGTACTCTCATAAATTCATTTTGTGTTGGTTGAATATTCTTGAGACAAGAATCTCTCTTTGGTTGTCCTATAAATGTAAAATATTTTTATATTTAACAACTGCATATTTCTGATGTGACTGACTTATTACAAATTTATAATTATTATAGTGTGATTATTTTTTATTTTTCATGTAAAAATGTCCCCATCAGTAATACACCTGCACATTTACTTTCTTTAAAATAAATTAGATGGGCACCTGGGGAATATTCAGCTATATGCTCAAGCAATTTTCAGAGAGTAAGTAATAAGTACTTTTTAGCCAATAACATGCACATTATTTCATGGTCTGATAGCTACATAATTTTATACTCCTTCCTCTCTGTCTCTTTTTATAGATCAAATTTAGCAAACCATTAGGACAACATGTAGATTTCAGATCTTTAGTTACACAGAGTCAGTTAACCAATGGCTAAGACCTTATTCAGCACTTAGGCTCATTCTTTACACTATCTATCACTACAAAATCTTATAAAAATCTATTTCAAGGCTATCAAACTTAATCAGTGAGGCATTTTTGAGCCAAAACATTATATTGCCCACATCTTAAGCATGTCATTAAGAATAGAACACAGGCTCTGGCTGCTTTCATTAACAAAAAAAAATCTTATTTTGATCATATACATAAGTAAAGCAAAAGATCGCCCTGAGCCATTTTGGTTTTCTCTCTTGCCATTAAAATCTTCTACTGACTTCTGACTCTTCTTATGCAATTCTGTTATACACACATGTTAACATTCATTTAGTATGAGAATGGATGGCATCATTTTGAATTACTTCTCCGTGAGGTGAACGAAATACAACATGTTTTACAGAAGCTAATAGTCGTATGCGGTTTGCTAACACAGTGATGTATCTGGTATTTCCAGCAGTTGTTTACCGCTGGTAAGCCCATTAATTTTTGCCTATTATTTATAAATTTTCTTCTCCGTTACTCTACTCTTCCTCTCTCATATGCACACGTGCAGTGTAAATAATGCTAGAGTGAGATAAAAGTCAGTTTAGGTATCGGTTCTGCCATTGACTGTCTTTGAGACTGTGGACAATTTAATAACTCAGATTCATTTTCCTCAGCTGTGAATTGGAATAAAAATGTTCCTCTTATGAGTCACTGAGAGTATCTAATGGATGAATATCAACAAGCACGCAGTATTTAGGTTCATATCATATTAGGTAAAGTTGTATAAATTATATAAAATCTACTATGTGTAATCAGAGCTTCCAGATTATTAACCTTTTTGGATGGTATTTATTTCAATAGTGCAAACATATTTTTGTTCAGTAGATCTGTAACTTATAAACATGTATTTAAATCTCCCAAAAATATATTAACTATTGCCAAAAAATTGGACTATAAAATCTAAAAATGAAGGAGTAGAGAAGAGGGAAAAGTTAACAAGTAACTCATTCCAGCTCTATGTGGGGGATGGCTACCTGAGTAAATGACATTAATCAGACCTCCATAAGTTGTCTTTAAATGAACTTCTTTATAGACATGTTAATGCCATCTGCTAGTGGAAAAAGGGGGTTTCTATCTATAAAATAATTTCACAGGATCTTCCTGCTCAGAATAAATAGATTATTTATAGATAAACTACGATTTATTTATCTGAGGGGCATGCTGGTTGAAGAGTGGAAGGTGGCCACACACACAAAGATGTTCTTTTGGGTAATTAATGGTGTATGAAATGCAACAATACTCAAACTAAAATTGCTCCATTTAATAAACTTTTGTTTGAAGATGACCTGGATCCAGATCCTCTATCACTGTTTTCTCAGTGGCCTTAAGCATTTTAATAAATTTCTCTTAGACTTTGAAGTTTGAGTATTCAAAACTACATATGTGAAATATCTGTTACATAGTAGATTCTCAAAAAATAAAACTGAATATTTCAATAAATTCTATTAAAAGCCAAAATGTGTCTAATGAAGGGAACAAAAAGAGATGTTCTGCTGGAAATTTCACCTGATGGATTTAAGCCCTTCTAGAAAACAGTATGTCCTCTATGCCTTGTGCTTATTTGTAACCTTTAAGTCTTTAGGGAAGTTTAATGCCTTTGTGATGTGTGTTTTGACGTGACAATTCAACCTTTTGTGTTAACACAGCATCCTATCTATCATCTATCTCTCTGTCATCTGTCTCTATCTGACTTCAAAAAACCCTTATCATTGGTCATAATATAATACTGACAACAATATATTGTTTCTCAACTTCCCATATCATTTTTGTCAAAATTACTAGGGTCTCCATTCCATAACTCCATCAGTTATGAATCTTTTGTTACCAAATGAATCATATAATTAGTCTCTGAAAAAAACAGCATTGAACATTCCCAAATAATAGCTGTCTCACCATTAAAATTAAGGCATTCCTGTAACCCTTTCCATATATCCTACTATATTTTTTAAAATGTAATTTAAAACACACACAAACACTGCTTTCTTCTCTAGTGTGACTGCTCACTAATGTGAGTGATTGAAACTTTCTCATAGCTCCCAAATGTACCCTGATGGTAATGAGCTCCCTTTTATTTCAGTTTATGTTCATAAAAATCAAAACACATGCTTGGCATGGGTAAAGTTGTCCTTTCTTCTTGCTTACTATAGTTGATGGAAAGGAAGGGAGTGGAGGGAGAAAAAGGAACTTTACAGAGAATCTTCTAGGTTCTAGATTGACAGTGTGCAGTATGGCAGCTGCTAGCCACTTGAGGCTATTAGAGAACACTTGAGATGTAGCTAGTGCAAACTATAGTTTGCCATAAGTGCAGTGCACACATTGTATTTTGAGGACAATACAAAAACAGAATGTATAAGAACTCATTAATGTTTTATGTTAATTGTACTTGGGTGATAATATTTTGGATATATTATATTGAATAAAATATATTGTTATAATTAATAATTCCCATTTGTTTTCACTATTTTTAATGTTATTATTACAAAAGTAAAAATTACATTTGTGTCTTGAATTTGTAGTTTATATTTTATTTCTTTTGGACAGCACTGTTCTAGGTATTTTACAACAACACTCTGAGTTACGAATAAATATAAGTTTCCTACCTGTATCATGGAGCTTGGGAATTTGGCATTTAAGATCCTGCTTATATTAGTTCTGTATTGTTACATAACAAAATATCACAGACTGAGTGATTTAACCAACACCCATTTATGATCTTGAAGAATGAACAGTCCACTCAAAATTAAAAATAGATATTCCACAGGCAAATGGGCTGAAGAAAAGTGAATTTTATAAAGAGTTTAAGAATTTCTCCTGCTTTGCCATTCTCCAGTTGTACCCCATGGTGACTGCTCATTCTCACTGAGGCAGTTTTCTCCCTCAGTTCGGAAATGAGTGTAAGAACGCAGTGTCTTTTGGCATCATAGGATTTTATAAGGATAAAAAGCAATGGGTATATGTATTTTGTAGAATTTTTATGCACAATAGAATGTATGTATATGTTATATACACATAAACCATAAAGTGCTTATAAAAATGAAAGTGATTACTGTAATTTAGAATATACCTTTTTTTCCCCTACCTTTTATATTCTTGGCCACTATGTTTTGCCAAGTCCTTTTAGGTAGTTGGCAATATTTCTAAGACAACATTACTGTCCTCATGGAACTTAAAGAAAGAAAGAAAACAAAACAGGGATGTAAATGAACCAGGCTGAATCACATTGAAAATTAATTGTTCCTTCAGACTTTGTATCTTAAATATCAAATCTTCTCCTCCACAAGACATGTAAACTCATGGTACAATCTGCATCTCTAAGAGAAACTCAGGTTATACTTTATCTTCCTTCATACTTGGCTGTTGAACTTAACTTTTGGGGTCATCTGTAAGTTGAAGACCTTTTCTTGCACAAGAGTTAGCAGATCTAAGGCTGCTGGCTCTGCCTTCTGGAGCAGTGTTGTACTTAAGACAGCTCAGAAAGAGAGTTCTGGAATCAAATTTCTGCTTGTTTGGTGTATATTACAGGCAAGTCATTAATTCATTATTTTTTATCTGAAAAATTTCTCATGGAAGTATTTTAAAAGAATATGAAAATTAATATTGCTTATTAAGATGTTTAGTTTTAGGAAGAAAATATATATGAATATATAACCATTATTATTTTCCTTTTTCCAAACAATTTCAACAGATATTTATCAAGCACTGAGGATATGCTTGGCACAATCTAGATGTTGGAAATATTTTAAGAATTAAGACAGATACATTTCTTTTCTTGCCTTCATGGACTTACATTCTAGCTAAACAATGAAACAATAAATGGTGGTCATAAATGGTCCATACCATTAAAGTAACGGTTTTACCAAAGTAAAAGAGGGTGAAGTAGATACTGAATGTCAGGGTAGGGAGCTGCTATTTTAATGAGATCTGGGAGTAATCCCTCCATATGGTGACATTTGAGCAGAGAACTAAAAGGAGTGAGGAAATGATCCATGTAGGTATATGGAGAAAGAATGTAATAAACAAAGGCAAAGGGAGCAAAGGCCAAGAGGGAGTCTTGTTCATGGCCTAGATTTTGAACAAATAGCAAGGAGTCCATTATGACTGAAAATTAAAAAAGCTTTCATCATAGAAAGAGAAGGTGAGACTAGGGAGGTTGAATAATCACTGTGATGCAAAGTCATCGGACAAATGACCTGAGAAATTTGTCATTGTACATCGTGGGTAGTTACCTTTTATTATTTTATTCCAATTATTTTGCCTCTTTAATTTTTGTCAGCAATATTTTGTAGTTTCAGGTCTTGTATATATATATTTTTGACATTTTTATTCCTGAGAGTATCATACTTCTATCATTATTGTAATGGTAGTTTTACTTCAATTCTTAGTATTTACTTGGAATATTAAAATATGATTGATTTTGTTGCTTGATTTTGTGTCCCACCACCAAGTTAAGTAAATTATTAGTTTAGTTCTTTTTCTGTAGAATCATAGGATTTTGCACATATGTTGTAATGCTATCTGTGATAAAGTTTTACTTCTTCCTTTCTAATCTCTATTTTGGGGGTGTATTTCACTAACTACAGCCTCTATTACAATGATTATAATGTTGAATAGAAGTGGGAGAGCAGACAACCTTGACTTGCTGCTGTTAAAGGAGAAATATTTAAGTTTAGTATTAACTTTGACATAAACGGGATGTTGCTTTAAAATGCCGTTTCTCAGATTGAGGAAATTCCCAACTGTTTTTAGGTTGCTGAGATTTTTTAATCAAGGGTGGTTATTAGATTTGCCAGTTGTTATTCTACACCCCTTGAGATGATCAGAGAGAGAAAGAAAGAGAGAGTGAGTGTGTGTGTGTTTTCCACTTGAGTCTATTAAATATATTGACTTACATTGACCTTAAAAGGTGGGGTGTCTGGCCAACTCTGTAGAGCATGTGGCTCTTGATCTCATGGTCATGAATTTAAGCCCCACACTGGACATAGAGTTTGGTTCAAGAACCTTCCTTTCTTGGTATAAACCCACTTTATTATAGTATATTAACAGCTAATTTTCTCCGAGTGCTAGCTTTTAGTTTCATTCATTTTATTGTTTTTCTGTTTTTATCTTATTGATGTTTCTCATCTTTTTTTTTCTGCTTTCTTTGAATTTTCTTTTCTTCTCTAGCTTTTTTTAGCATGTAAAATGAGGAGACTGAGAACTTTCTTCTTATTAGGGATTTTTTATTGGTTCTAAAATTTTTTGTCTGATTACTAACTTAGATGAATCTCATAAATTTTGATATGCTATGTTTCCATTTTCTTTCAGTTCACTTTATTATATTTAGTTATGTATTCTTTTAGACTGATGTTTTATTTAAAAGTGTATTATTTAATTTCCTAATATTTATGTGGGGATCTTTTGGAAATATCTATTCCTTATTTCTAATTTAATTCAATCAAATTAATGCTAATATGATTTAATTCTATTTTGATCATTACCTGTTTTGAAATATTTAAATATCATGAGACTGACTTTAAACCCAGAATACGATCTTTCTTGCTATATAATCTCTATGCATTTGAGAAAAATATGTGTATTCTGCTGTTGTTGAGTGAAGTATTCTACAAATGTCAGTTAGATAGTGTTAGTTGATGATGTGGTTCAAGTCAAGTCAAGTATTATCAATTTAGTTGTGTTTAAATATAATGTACTATCTTGTGCTATGTTGTGCTATGTTGTTTCCTAGTTGTCTAACTAGTGATTTTTCATTTTTCTTTTTCTTCTTTTATAGGCAATTTTATTTTATTTTTTCCTGTGTNTATTTAGTTATGTATTCTTTTAGACTGATGTTTTATTTAAAAGTGTATTATTTAATTTCCTAATATTTATGTGGGGATCTTTTGGAAATATCTATTCCTTATTTCTAATTTAATTCAATCAAATTAATGCTAATATGATTTAATTCTATTTTGATCATTACCTGTTTTGAAATATTTAAATATCATGATATTTATTGAGACTGACTTTAAACCCAGAATACGATCTTTCTTGCTATATAATCTCTATGCATTTGAGAAAAATATGTGTATTCTGCTGTTGTTGAGTGAAGTATTCTACAAATGTCAGTTAGATAGTGTTAGTTGATGATGTGGTTCAAGTCAAGTATTATCAATTTAGTTGTGTTTAAATATAATGTACTATCTTGTGCTATGTTGTTTCCTAGTTGTCTAACTAGTGNTCAAGTCAAGTATTATCAATTTAGTTGTGTTTAAATATAATGTACTATCTTGTGCTATGTTGTGGCTATGTTGTTTCCTAGTTGTCTAACTAGTGATTTTTCATTTTTCTTTTTCTTCTTTTATAGGCAATTTTATTTTATTTTTTCCTGTTTTTTTGAGATGTAATTAGTATACAACATCATACAAATTTCAGGTGTAAAATGTGATGATTTGATACATGTGTATATTGCAAAATGATTACCACAATGAGATTAGTTAACACTTTCATATTTTCACATAATTATCTTTCTATGTGTGTGTTGAGAACATTGAAGATACACTTTCTCAGCAATTTTCAACTACATAATACAGTATCATTAACTATAGTCACCATGCTGTACATTCAGTCTCCAGAACTTACTCATTTTATAACTGGAAGTTTTCATCCTGTGACCAACATCTCCCTCTCTCTTCCATCCCCAGCACCTGGCAACCAGCATTCTACCCTCTATTCCATTCTTTTCCTTTTCTATCTTCTTTTGGATTTTGTTGATCATTTTTAATAACTATGTTGTCATTTTAGCTATAGCCGCAATTTCTTTTTTAAATGTTTGCTTTAAGGTTTAGTAAATGCATTTTAATTCATCACATTAAATGTGAAATAAATTAAAATTACATTATGCCTCTTCTCGTGGAGTGTAAGAATCTCCCAATTTAATTCTAAACTGCCTTTTACCCTTTGTGCAATTGCTATCAAAAATTTTACTTCTACATATGTAACAAATTGTATAAAATATTGCCATTATTTATGCATTAGTCAATTACCCTTAAACAGTTTTAAGTGGGGCAACTGGGTGGCTCAGTCTGATGAGCATCTGCCTTTGGCTCAGATCATGATCCCAGGGTCCCAGGATTGAGCCCCACATGAACCCCATATTGAGCCTCACATCTAGCCCCACACCTGGCTCCTTGCTCAGCGGGATGCCTGTTTCTCCCTCTGCCTGCTGCTCCCCCTGCTTGCACTCTCTCTCTGTCAAGTAAATAAATACAATCATTAAAAAAAACCCACTGTTAAGTAAAAAAGTATTTTATAATTACACACACATTTACTGTCTCCAGTGATATTCATTTATTTTGAATAGAGATTTCCATATTGTATCATGTTTTACCTGAAGGACTTTATATAAACTGTACCATCCTGCAGTTTATTATTTCTTTTAACATTGTATATCTGAAAAAGTCTTTTTGCTACTTTTATTTTTTTTAATTTTTTTGTATGTGTCAGAGCCTATTCTTCTTTTTTTTTTTTTTGATGTTCAGTTAGGCAACATATAGTACATCATTAGTTTTTGATGTAGTGTTCAACAATTCATTAGTCCTGTATAACACCCAGTGCTCATCACAACTCCTGCTGTCCTTAATACCCATCACCAGATTACACCATCCCCCAACCCCTCCTTTCTGTAATGCTCAGTATGCTACTTTTAAAAGAGAAAAAAATATGTTTGCTGGTTATAGTAATCTAGTTTAAGTGTTATTCTTTAGCAATCAAAACATCGTTCCATGATTCTCTGTCTTGATTTGATATTAAAAGAAGTCTGCAGTCATTATTTCCTTTGCTTCTCTCTGAAGTATTTCTTTTCCTTCTATTTCCTTTTGACATTCTGTTTAATTACATGGTTTTAAGGAATTTAATCTTATATAACATGGTGCAATTTGTGTTTCTTATACTTGGACTTTGTGACTGCCTTTGTTTATGGTTTTAATAAAATATGAAAAGATGACAACCATTAATTCTTCAAATATTTTTATTTGGAAATATTTCCTTTGGAAATCCAAATTATACATATATTTGATAGTTTAAAGTGGTCCCACAGCTCCTTGATAGTCTGTTTACTCATTCTCAGCTTCTTTTCTACTTCATTTTAGATAATTTTTATTGGTTAACTTCAAGTTCACTAATCTTGCCATGTTTTTGTTTCCTGCAGTTTTTAATCTTTTATTTATTTCATGCAGGATATATTACTTAGACCGTGTACTTCCCATCTCTAAAAATTAATTTTATTGACTTTTTATTTTTTCAATACTAATATGCTCAATTTGCCATTTACCTTATTGAACATATGAATTTTAATTACAATAAATCTTCGAATGTCTTTGTCTAGGAAATCTATAATGCTAATTCTAGGTATGACTCTATTGATTTTTCTCTTCAGTTTATGTTTCTCTGCTTTTTGAATGCCTGGTTAATTTGGATTAGGGATTGGATATTGGGAATTTTTAAATTTTACCCTACTGGCTGCTAGATGTTTCTGTATTTCCAGAAGTCTTTTTGAGTTTTGTTCTGAGATACACTAAATTACTTGTAGACAGTTTGTTTCCTTCAAGGCTGGTTTTTAGGTTTCATTTTATAGGACCCAAGCAGCTATCAGCCTGTTACTTATTTTTGCCACTACTGAGTCAGTTTCCTTCTGTGGTTTGTAGTTGTTGTTGTTTTTTTTTTTTTTCCTCCAAACAATAGAGACAGGAAATCATCTCCACTTTATGTAACCACGTGGATTGTTTCCTTTGCTCTGCTTGAGTGGTTAGCTTCCTGGCCTTGTACAGCTTCTTCACACTCAGACACTGATCAATCCTTAGCTAAAATCTTGAGCGAGGCCTCTCTCTCCCTCTGTCTTTCTGTAACATTTTATTTTCCAGTGTACTTCCCTACAAATTCTATATGCCTTGGATTTTCCAGACTCATATTTATCTCCTGAACTAGTAAGATTTCTGAGCTCCGCTTTGATTCTCTTTCTTCATTCCGCAGCCTGGCAGCAATTTCCAAGCCATATGCCCAATCCAGAACTAGTATCATTTGTTTCCTCTTTCACCAAATTCAGCCTCCTGATTTGCCTACTACCTAATATATAAAAACCAAAGGTAGTTTATTTTTGATATTTTGCCTAGACAGTAGGAGTTTCAAGCAGGAGAGTTAATCATATCCCTCTTTTCTGCATTGACCTGAAGTAGAATTCCTCTTTTATTTGTAAGCTCAAGAACTAAATTTAGAGGCACAAGCTGTTTCAGATTCTGTGTATATTTAAGGAATGTAATAGAGTAAAACTGTTGATAATGTCTGATGCTCACCATATCAATGATGCACTAATATTCCACATACAGTAGCATAATTAATTATTTTTATATATTACTGTTTAACCAATGGCATTGGATTTTACAGAAATATGTAAGATGTAAAGGGCAAATAAAAATAAAAATAACTGTGACTCAAAAATATATCAGAATGCAATCACCTGGTTAAGACCAGTGTAAAAACAATTAAAAGTACCAAGCAGTTTCTTTGAAAATATACATCAATGTAGCAGATGCTGAAATTGGAAACAACTTTTTTTAAAACTCACTGAAAGAAAATGGAAAGGAAAAAACTTCACTTTAATTCCACTGGGTAACATAAAAATACATTTTACTGTCAGATTATTTGCAAGTTTATTTAAAGATACCATCTCTGTGAATATTTATGTACTGTGAACATGACTCCTCTTCTAGTAGTCAAAAATTTGTGTTCAGCTGTCAGTCAGAGTGGCTACTTCAAGATATCCTGCTTTGAAAAAGTCATTGAAAGTTTTAAAATCTTTCTTCAAGGACATCTTTTTATAGAATGCTAAAGGGCACCCTGGGAAAAACCCACAAGATATATCTTTCCATTCCCTCTTTCGAGGATAGTAACCTCATAAGCATCGAAGCAAATTTCAATTACTATTTTCATGTTACATTTTTGGGGAAGAGTAGAGACTTGATCCTCAATAATATTTCAAAATAGAGTATCTTTTCACATGAAAAATCCTCTATCATGCTGTTTTGTTTAACCAAAAATAAAATATTAAGAATCACAAAAATTAAATGAAACTTCTAGTGCTATGGCTTACTCTTGAGTTACATGGAATCAATTAATATCTCTGAGATCTAGATTGTTTACTTACCTAACACACAGGTTTTCCTTTGACAATTTTTTAAACACTTACTGTTTTAAAATTTCAGAATGGTTTTAGATTTACAGAAGAATTACAGAGATAGACTCTCCATGTTCTCCACACCCCCGTTTCCCTAATATTAGCATCTTAAATTAGTATGGTACATTGCAATTAATGAAATAACATTGATAAATGATTACTAAATAAGTTTGTAATATATTCATATTTCCTTAGTTTTTACCTAATCTCATTGTTATGTTCCAGATTCTTACTTAGGATACTGCATTACATTTAGTTGTCATGTCTCCTTAGGGTCCTCTTGGCTATGACACCTTCTCAGACATTTCTCATTTTTGATGACTTTGACAGGTTTTTTGACCTTGACAGTTTTATGGAGGACTGGTCATATATTTGTAGATATACCTCTTTTGGACTTTTTCTGATGTTTTCTCATGATTAGACTTATTTATTTTTTTTCAGTGGAAGTTCATAGAGGCAACATAATTTTCATCACATCGTATCAGATATATACTATTAACATGGGGCTTATTGCTGATAATCTTAACTTTGATCAACTGGCTGAGATGATGCTTTCCAAGTTTCTCCACTGGAAAGTTATTAATTTCCCACCTTATCATTTTTAACTATGGAAGAAAATCACTATGTGCAGCCCAATTTAAGAAGTGGAATTATAAACTCATATGCTCATGAATGAGAGAGCAACTGCACAAATTATTTGAGATAATTCTGCATGAGAGATTTGACTCTTCTCCAAATATATTTACTTAATAATTTATTTATATTAGTATGGACCCATGGATATTTATTTTATAATTTGATTAGAATTCATTGCTACATTATTTATTTTGTTTCTTAAGTTGTTATATCTTCAGTCATTGGAAGCTCTTTCATTTTGCTCCTATGTTCCTTTGATATAATCCCATCATAACTGTGGGTTCATTTGTTTGTTTGTTCAGCACTTTTTAACTATCTGGAACTACACATTTCTCTGGGATCCTCTTATATATTTACTGCTTAAGTCCTTAATTCACACATTTCTCCATGGAGTTGTGTTACTTGTTAATTGGTACTAGTTGGATACTTATGTCTCCGATACTATCACCACATGGATCATTCTATTGTTCCCATGTTGCTTGTCTGTAACCTCTCACTCTAACCCTGGCTCCCTCCATCCATCAATGTACTTAATTGGTCAAGTGTAAATATATAGTGACTCCAGAATTGTCACCCAGACCCTTTGGGTCAACTTTATTAACTTTTGTGTAGTGCTTATATATAGCTTATTTTGCCTTTAGTCTTACAGATGATATTCATTTCCAAGATAATTTAGGTGAGCACCAGTTTCTGCACTTTCTTCAGGTAGGTTGCAACATACATTGGTAAATACAATTAGATTCTTTAGTCATACTCTGAATTCCCTCCTGAAATTTCTTGACCTCTTTTTTTTTTTCATTTCACACATCAGCTTTTGCACCTTATGTTATGAAGGGCCATAAGTTTTGACAAATGCCTACTGCCACATATCCCCCAATAGTGAATCATACAAAATACTTCCAATACCCTAAAAACAATTTAAAATTTTTCTGTGCTTCATATATTCAACCTCCTGCTGAACCCTGACAACCATTGATCTATTTATAATCTCTATAGTTTTACCTTTTCCAGAAGGTCCTATAATTGGAATTATGCAGTACATAGCCTTTATGGAATGGCTTTTTTACTTAGTAATACACATTTAAGATTCATACATGATGTGATGCAACTAGTGAATCATTGAACATTACATCAAAAACTAATGATCTACTATGTGTTGGCTAACTGAATTTAAATACAAAAATTCATACTTGACTTTGAATGGCTTGAAGTTTATTCCTTTTTATTCTTGAATAATATTTTGTTATGTGGATGTACCAGTTTATTTATCCATTCCCC
>NC_048226.1:79850439-79878093 GCF_002007445.2 Ailuropoda melanoleuca
CACTTTAATTCCACTGGGTAACATAAAAATACATTTTACTGTCAGATTATTTGCAAGTTTATTTAAAGATACCATCTCTGTGAATATTTATGTACTGTGAACATGACTCCTCTTCTAGTAGTCAAAAATTTGTGTTCAGCTGTCAGTCAGAGTGGCTACTTCAAGATATCCTGCTTTGAAAAAGTCATTGAAAGTTTTAAAATCTTTCTTCAAGGACATCTTTTTATAGAATGCTAAAGGGCACCATGGGAAAAACCCACAAGATATGTCTTTCCGTTCCCTCTTTCGAGGATAGTAACCTCATAAGCATCGAAGCAAATTTCAATTACTATTTTCATGTTACATTTTTGGGGAAGAGTAGAGACTTGATCCTCAATAATATTTCAAAATAGAGTATCTTTTCACATGAAAAATCCTCTATCATGTTGTTTTGTTTAACCAAAAATAAAATATTAAGAATCACAAAAATTAAATGAAACTTCTAGTGCTATGGCTTACTCTTGAGTTACATGGAATCAATTAATATCTCTGAGATCTAGATTGTTTACTTACCTAACACACAGGTTTTCCTTTGACAATTTTTTAAACACTTACTGTTTTAAAATTTCAGAATGGTTTTAGATTTACAGAAGAATTACAGAGATAGACTCTCCATGTTCTCCACACCCCCGTTTCCCTAATATTAGCATCTTAAATTAGTATGGTACGTTGCAGTTAATGAAATAACATTGATAAATGATTACTAAATAAGTTTATAATATATTCATATTTCCTTAGTTTTTACCTAATCTCATTGTTATGTTCCAGATTCTTACTTAGGATACTGCATTACATTTAGTTGTCATGTCTCCTTAGGGTCCTCTTGGCTATGACACCTTCTCAGACATTTCTCATTTTTGATGACTTTGACAGGTTTTTTGACCTTGACAGTTTTATGGAGGACTGGTCATATATTTGTAGATATACCTCTTTTGGACTTTTTCTGATGTTTTCTCATGATTAGACTTATTTATTTTTTTTCAGTGGAAGTTCATAGAGGCAACATAATTTTCATCACATCGTATCAGATATATACTATTAACATGGGGCTTATTGCTGATAATCTTAACTTCGATCAACTGGCTGAGATGATGCTTTCCAAGTTTCTCCACTGGAAAGTTATTAATTTCCCACCTTATCATTTTTAACTATGGAAGAAAATCACTATGTGCAGCCCAATTTAAGAAGTGGAATTATAAACTCATATGCTCATGAATGAGAGAGCAACTGCACAAATTATTTGAGATAATTCTGCATGAGAGATTTGACTCTTCTCCAAATATATTTACTTAATAATTTATTTATATTAGTATGGACCCATGGATATTTATTTTATAATTTGATTAGAATTCATTGCTACATTATTTATTTTGTTTCTTAAGTTGTTATATCTTCAGTCATTGGAAGCTCTTTCATTTTGCTCCTATGTTCCTTTGATATAATCCCATCATAACTGTGGGTTCATTTGTTTGTTTGTTCTGCACTTTTTAACTATCTGGAACTACACATTTCTCTGGGATCCTCTTATATATTTACTGCTTAAGTCCTTAATTCACACATTTCTCCATGGAGTTGTGTTACTTGTTAATTGGTACTAGTTGGATACTTATGTCTCCGATACTATCACCACATGGATCATTCTATTGTTCCCATGTTGCTTGTCTGTAACCTCTCACTCTAACCCTGGCTCCCTCCATCCATCAATGTACTTAATTGGTCAAGTGTAAATATATAGTGACTCCAGAATTGTCACCCAGACCCTTTGGGTCAACTTTATTAACTTTTGTGTAGTGCTTATATATAGCTTATTTTGCCTTTAGTCTTACAGATGATATTCATTTCCAAGATAATTTAGGTGAGCACCAGTTTCTGCACTTTCTTCAGGTAGGTTGCAACATACATTGGTAAATACAATTAGATTCTTTAGTCATACTCTGAATTCCCTCCTGAAATTTCTTGACCTCTTTTTTTTTTTTTCATTTCACACATCAGCTTTTGCACCTTATGCTATGAAGGGCCATAAGTTTGACAAATGCATACTGCCACATATCCCCCAATAGTGAATCATACAAAATACTTCCAATACCCTAAAAACAATTTAAAATTTTTCTGTGCTTCATATATTCAACCTCCTGCTGAACCCTGACAACCATTGATCTATTTATAATCTCTATAGTTTTACCTTTTCCAGAAGGTCCTATAATTGGAATTATGCAGTACATAGCCTTTATGGAATGGCTTTTTTACTTAGTAATACACATTTAAGATTCATACATGATGTGATGCAACTAGTGAATCATTGAACATTACATCAAAAACTAATGATCTACTATGTGTTGGCTAACTGAATTTAAATACAAAAATTCATACTTGACTTTGAATGGCTTGAAGTTTATTCCTTTTTATTCTTGAATAATATTTTGTTATGTGGATGTACCAGTTTATTTATCCATTCCCCTCGTAAAAAGGCATCTTNAAGTTTATTCCTTTTTATTCTTGAATAATATTTTGTTATGTGGATGTACCAGTTTATTTATCCATTCCCCTCTTAAAAGGCATCTTGATTGTTTCCAGTTTCTCATGATGAATAAAGTTGCATAAACATCCACATAAAAATTCCCATGTGGAGATAACTTTCCAAATCACAAGGTAAATAACTAGGATCTCAATGTACNTCTGCTATGAGCCTGCTTCTTCCTCTCCCACTCCCCCTGCTTGTGTTCCCTCTCTCGCTGGCTATCTCTATCTCTGTTGAATAAATAAATAAAATCTTTAAAAAAAAAAGGCATCTTGATTGTTTCCAGTTTCTCATGATGAATAAAGTTGCATAAACATCCACATGAAAATTCCCATGTGGAGATAACTTTCCAAATCACAAGGTAAATAAGTAGGATCTCAAAGTATGGATTTTACAGTAAGACTATGTTCAACTTTGAAAGAAACTGTCAAACTATTTTTCAAAGGGATGTAGCAATTCCATTCCCACCAGGTATGAATGAGAGTTCTTGTTGCTCTGCATCTTTGAACAATTTCTGTTATCATTCTTTTAAATTTTAGCAATTCTAATAGGTGTGTAGTGATATGCCATTGTTTTAGTCTGCATTTCCTAATGACAAATAATGTTAACCATATTTTCCTGTGTTTATCTTTTGCTTCATATCTTCTTTAGTGAAGTGTCTATTCAGATCTTTTGTCTATTTTTTCACTGAGTTGTTTGTATTCTTATTATTGAGTTTTAGGTTCTCTCTATATATTTTGGGTACAAGTCCTTTTGCAAATATTTTTTTCCTGTCTATGTCTAGTTGAAGAGTCCAGCTCTTGTTTAAAAACCTATGTGTGATTTTTCAGTCCTGACCATAAGCAATTACAGAGGCTCAACCTCGCAGACCTGATGGGGAAGAGTTGCCCTCCCCACACCAGACTCTGTACAGAAACAATGCATTACAGTCTCTAAAGGAAACTTAGTCATGGACTCAGATGCCCCTGGCCTGTCATATTCTTTACGTATTTACATCCCTAGCCCTTGAACCTGCATTCTTAATCTCTTCATCTGAAACCCTGAGCTGAACTCTTCTTAGGCACCTTTGCTGAAACCTCTCTATACAGGGAGAAGAAGGAAACCTTGAAGACACTTTTCCCCCACTTTGACTCAGTACCCAGTAGTTTTATACTCCTAGACTTCTGCCCTTATCCTCTCTCCAGCCCCAGAGTCCATAAACCCGCCAGGATCCTTTATTCAGGGCTTCCTTACCAGTGAGATGACCGCCACATCTGCACTGATTCACCAGATCCTCAGTGGTGTGCTGTTTCATGGGGAAAATGGAACGGGAGAATGAATGGGTGCTTCTTCTGCCTTTAGAGCACAGGACAGCTCCCAACAACACAGCATTATCTGGCACTAACTGTCAATAGTGCTGAGGTTGGGAAACTCTGCTAGAGTGTCAATTGTGAAATGCAAATTGATTGTTGTGTATCTTTGTTAAATGGTCTAAAATTGTATTTTCTAGAACCTCTAGAGTTCTGTGGGTTATCTCAATAATTTAGCCAGGGCACCTCTTCCGTCTACTCTTTGATAAATTGAGATTATTAATGAGATATTATGAAAAGATTTTAATCATTCCCGAGTGTCTATTTCTTCCTTTGTGCTTCTAATAACAGAACCACCACTTAACTTTAGGAGCAACATTGTTAGAGATAACATTTCCTAGCTGTCTGTATATATTCACAAGTGATTAGGTTTGATCAATAGATTATTATCATAGGTGATTTGTTCAAATCCACTTGCCCTGAGCTACTTTTTCTTACCTTCTAGTTGGACGGAAACAACCTTCAAAGTCATGTCTTGTGGGTGTGAGAACCAACCTACAACATGACCGCTCACCTTATGACTGTTAATTTGAGAAAATAACTTTATTTTGGTTCATCAGCAACTTAATTTAATTTCTCACAGAGATGAAATACATGCTTCTTGATAAGGCGACTGTCTCTTAAAATCATGNTGCTTCAGTCCTTAATTCACACATTTCTCCATGGAGTTGTGTTACTTGTTAATTGGTACTAGTTGATACTTATGTCTCCGATGCTATCACCACATGGATCATTCTAGTGTTCCCATGTTGCTTGTCTGTAACCTCTCACTCTAACCCTGGCACCCTCCATCCATAAATGTACTTAATTGGTCAAGTGTAAATATATAGTGAGTGACTCCAGAATTTTCACCCAGACCCTTTGGGGACAACTTTATTAACTTTTGTGTAGTGCTTATATATAGCTTATTTTGCCTTTAGTCTTACAGATGATATTCATTTCCAAGGTAATTTAGGTGAGCACCAGTTTCTGCACTTTCTTCAGGTAGGTTGCAACATACATTGGTAAATACAATTAGATTCTTTAGTCATACTCTGAATTCCCTCCTGAAATTTCTTGACCTCTTTTTTTTTTTTTCATTTCACACATCAGCTTTTGCACCTTATGCTATGAAGGGCCATAAGTTTGACAAATGCATACTGCCACATATCCCCCAATAGTGAATCATACAAAATACTTCCAATACCCTAAAAACAATTTAAAATTTTTCTGTGCTTCATATATTCAACCTCCTGCTGAACCCTGACAACCATTGATCTATTTATAATCTCTATAGTTTTACCTTTTCCAGAAGGTCCTATAATTGGAATTATGCAGTACATAGCCTTTATGGAATGGCTTTTTTCACTTAGTAATACACATTTAAGATTCATACATGATGTGATGCAACTAGTGAATCATTGAACATTACATCAAAAACTAATGATCTACTATGTGTTGGCTAACTGAATTTAAATACAAAAATTCATACTTGACTTTGAATGGCTTGAAGTTTATTCCTTTTTATTCTTGAATAATATTTTGTTATGTGGATGTACCAGTTTATTTATCCATTCCCCTCTTAAAAGGCATCTTGATTGTTTCCAGTTTCTCATGATGAATAAAGTTGCATAAACATCCACATAAAAATTCCCATGTGGAGATAACTTTCCAAATCACAAGGTAAATAACTAGGATCTCAATGTACGGATTTTACAGTAAGACTATGTTCAACTTTGAAAGAAACTGTCAAACTATTTTTCAAAGGGATGTAGCAATTCCATTCCCACCAGGTATGAATGAGAGTTCTTGTTGCTCTGCATCTTTGAACAATTTCTGTTATCATTCTTTTAAATTTTAGCAATTCTAATAGGTGTGTAGTGATATGCCATTGTTTTAGTCTGCATTTCCTAATGACAAATAATGTTAACCATATTTTCCTGTGTTTATCTTTTGCTTCATATCTTCTTTAGTGAAGTGTCTATTCAGATCTTTTGTCTATTTTTTCACTGAGTTGTTTGTATTCTTATTATTGAGTTTTAGGTTCTCTCTATATATTTTGGGTACAAGTCCTTTTGCAAATATTTTTTCCTGTCTATATCTAGTTGAAGAGTCCAGCTCTTGTTTAAAATCCTATGTGTGATTTTTCAGGCCTGACCATAAGCAATTACAGAGGCTCAACCTCGCAGACCTGACGGGGAAGAGTTGCCCTCCCCACACCAGACTCTGTACAGAAACAATGCATTACAGTCTCTAAAGGAAACTTAGTCATGGACTCAGATGCCCCTGGCCTGTCATATTCTTTACGTATTTACATCCCTAGCCCTTGAACCTGCATTCTTAATCTCTTCATCTGAAACCCTGAGCTGAACTCTTCTTAGGCACCTTTGCTGAAACCTCTCTATACAGGGAGAAGAAGGAAACCTTGAAGACACTTTTCCCCCACTTTGACTCAGTACCCAGTAGTTTTATACTCCTAGACTTCTGCCCTTATCCTCTCTCCAGCCCCAGAGTCCATAAACCCGCCAGGATCCTTTATTCAGGGCTTCCTTACCAGTGAGATGACCGCCACATCTGCACTGATTCACCAGATCCTCAGTGGTGTGCTGTTTCATGGGGAAAATGGAACGGGAGAATGAATGGGTGCTTCTTCTGCCTTTAGAGCACAGGACAGCTCCCAACAACACAGCATTATCTGGCACTAACTGTCAATAGTGCTGAGGTTGGGAAACTCTGCTAGAGTGTCAATTGTGAAATGCAAATTGATTGTTGTGTATCTTTGTTAAATGGTCTAAAATTGTATTTTCTAGAACCTCTAGAGTTCTGTGGGTTATCTCAATAATTTAACCAGGGCACCTCTTCCGTCTACTCTTTGATAAATTGAGATTATTAATGAGATATTATGAAAAGATTTTAATCATTCCCGAGTGTCTATTTCTTCCTTTGTGCTTCTAATAACAGAACCACCACTTAACTTTAGGAGCAACATTGTTAGAGATAACATTTCCTAGCTGTCTGTATATATTCACAAGTGATTAGGTTTGATCAATAGATTATTATCATAGGTGATTTGTTCAAATCCACTTGCCCTGAGCTACTTTTTCTTACCTTCTAGTTGGACGGAAACAACCTTCAAAGTCATGTCTTGTGGGTGTGAGAACCAACCTACAACATGACCGCTCACCTTATGACTGTTAATTTGAGAAAATAACTTTATTTTGGTTCATCAGCAACTTAACTTAATTTCTCACAGAGATGAAATACATGCTTCTTGATAAGGCGACTGTCTCTTAAAATCATTTTTGTACTACAAGATGAAGATCAACAGCATAACATGATATACAAGGCACTTTGTGACACAACCCCTGCTTGCAAGTCTTGCTCATCCTCATTAAACTTTGCTACTCTACATGTCAGAAATACCAAATGTAACGAGCTGCCTCAGCTCTGTCCATTTCCATCCTATTAATAAACTTAAATTGTCCAGTCACCTCATTCTCATAGTCTCACTGCTTGAAACTGATTTATAGTTTTTTTAAAAAGATTTTATTTATTTCAGAGAGAGAGACAAAGAATGAGCAGGGGGTGGAGAGAGAGGAAGAAGGAGAAGCAGACTCTCCCCCACCCCCCCACAGGCTGAGCAGGGAGCCCGACACAGGACTGGATTCCAGGACCCTGCGATCATGACCTGAGCCAAGCAGAAGGCAGATGCTTAACCAACTGAGCCACCTAGGCATCCCTATAACTACTTTAGAGTAGAATACATACTCAACACATTTTTTCTAAATAATAACCCATGCAAAGTTTCCAAAATTATACAATTAATGACCAAACCAAACAATACTTGTAGTTTAGATATTGAAAAAAAATAAACGATTGGTTTTATGATCTTGAATTCTCTTTTTTTTTTAAGATTTTATTTATTTATTTGACAGAGAGAGACAGCCAGCGAGAGAGGGAACACAAGCAGGGGGAGTGGGAGAAGAAGAAGCAAGCTCCTAGCGGAGAAGCCTGATGATCACGCCCTGAGCCAAAGGCAGATGCTTAAGGACTGCGCCACCCAGGCGCCCCTATGACCTTGAATTCTTATCTTAGAAAGTATCATTAAATAAAATAAGAAAGAATCAGTGAATAAATAGTTAATTATTAAGTTAACTCTGGTATTATTTAATAGTAATGTTTAAAAACAAACTGAACTTCAATTACAATACACATCTGGATTTTGACTCTATCTTATTTCTAGATTCCACTTTTAATTTCAGTTTGCTACTTATGGTGATGATTTACTTCTAATTCCATCTAATAATCTGATACACAAACTCCCTTAGATCAAAAAGTTATTTTCCTTTTTAATTAGTTTGGGTACAGGATTAGGATGCTTTTGAGACTGCATGTATTCAATTTACTGTGAATATTTTAGTCAAATAACTATTTTATCAATTATGGATTATTTGCCTGAGACCTTAACTGTAATGCATTTTATATGTTATTCAGCAAATATGAACCTTCTAAGTGAAAAATTTTACAGTAAGAAAAATATATAAGAAGTAGGTTCATAATGCCTATACTCTAGGAGAAATTTATTGGTGAGGATTGTTTTTTTAAAAAACTGGTAAAAATTTTTAGAAAATAAAATTTCTTGACTGTGATGACCAAAAAAAAAAAAAAAGGCATGGTAACTATTGATAAATATATTATGTGTTGAGCCTAATAATCAACCAGACACGCATAGCTTTTATTTAGCAAATTATGTTACTGGCCCTTCGTGTGACCATCATAAGCATAAAAAGATATCATTGCTGATTGATATATAGAGATAATCTGAAGAAGCCCCTCTTCGTTACAGTTATCAGAATGTGTAATTCAAACTGGTGGAGAAAATGAATCTATCAGTATACAAGAGATTAATCATCCTAGGTTTGTAGCAAAGAATGAACTGTTATTAAAAAGAAACAAACATAAGGAAATTAACTTATCTCACACTTTTCTTATGAATACAAGCACAAGAATATATTAATTATTCTTCATGCTTACCATGAAAGGGAAGTTACAGGAAATTCAAATATATCTGGAATTTCAAACACATTTCTGTAAGCCACAAATGTTATTAGAAGAGTGAGAGTCTCTCATTAAAAACTTAGAAGATAAAGACATGGTGCTTGATAATAAAATTGCAAATAAAATCTAATTAGTGAATATGCTAATTCTTCTTCCCACCTGTTCACATTAACAGGAAATGATATTAATGTTGTCAATAGCTGAAAAGGGATACAATTAACTTTACATTATCATATCAAAAGAATTGAAGTAACATTATAAAACCTAGCTTTTTGTATATGCATGAAGCAAATGTAATCTCCACTGAAAAGTGGCTTAAAAATTTTAGAAATAAAGAACTGTCTGAAATTAGAAACAGTATTAATTCAAAATCATAAATGTTTCCTCTTTGTTGAGCAAAAAATGAGCAAAATGCAATTCTTGGTAAAACAGTGATAGATTTCAGAGCACATTTAAGAGAAAGAGAAAAAAATACCACAGAGACATAAATGTAATTTTCACACCCTCTGAAGAGCTTTGCACAGCATTTTTAGTACAATTTCTGTATTTCATTTCTCTCATTAAAGCCATGTAGCTTAGCAATAGTGTCATTTTGAATAAGTATATTTCCTTTACAACAACCTAATGCAGATTTTATGGATAATTTATTTACATATATTTCCTTTGTGTCATCTTGTATTTATCAGAATTTAATTTAGCTTATGATATATATTATACATGATAAATTAGATTTTTTCTTTTGATGTAATTCACCTTATATTGAGTTCCAATTTATCCAAGTAAGAAATGACTTTCAATGATGATATCCCTGGCATAGAAAATCTGTTTGGCATATGCAATTACTCTAACTAAATCATCTCAGGCATTCTTTACAGTTGAATCCAAAATTCCTGTACAAAATTTTACAGAGTAGACCGAACTCACCATAAATATTTAAGATCACTTTCTATCTTTTGAAACTTTAACTGGTATCAAAAGTTGTCATCTGCTGATGTAGAAAAGTAATGAAGGATCAAATACCTTTTTTGAGGATATATACTTCAACCAAGCTAAATTCTGTTCATCAACAGCGTGAAATAGTAGTAGATATAAATCACTGAAATACATCATATTAAATTCTAAGAGCTTCTTTAATGAAACTCACATTGTAATTCTTAATGCATAACTCAGAAAAATTTAAAAAATTAAACTGGTATAGTTGCCAAACCCCTTAGACGTGTCCAAGTCTCATTAATTTTGGTACAATACCATAATCTTTTTAAGACTTTGTTTGATGTTTTAGCTAAGAATCATTCTTAAAGTGAATAATACTCTAATGGAGAATGTGTGTTATTCTTTAAGGAAAATTGAGAACAGTAGAAAATTAACTTCTATTGCTAGATAATGAACAATATAACAAAGTTTATATTAAGCAGTAATCATATGCGTAATACTCTGGTAAAATTAAAAAGACCGGGGGAAAAAAAATAAATGCCTGCATTGCTGTTGAGATAATATTAAACTTCATGAATAAATTAAAAAGCAAAGCAAAAATGTGTGATAGGCATTGAATAAAATATAAACTTTCATTAAAATAAATGAGGAAAGAAGTGAGCAACTTAAGTGTTGGTATGGAAACCTAGAAAAAGGTCTAGATGTTGGCTTCCCAAAGTGTGTGCATCTTTTATCCCTTTTTGTTTATTATATATGACTAAGTGTGCCCTTTTCCCTCAAAACTGGTGGTCCATACTTGTGTGATCATGACTTCATTCTTGTTCAAACCTCATTCCATTAATGTTAGTTGTCATCTTTTATTCCTCTCTTTTTGTCATAATTAATAATTGTCGCAATATATTACTTTATTTTCGTGTTCCTCTTTTCAAATTTAAGCCACTATTACTGAAATACATTCATGAGTATTTTGAAATCTAACTATATCTTTTATTTAATCTGCTAACCTTATGGTATAGTTACTATGCTATAATCCCATTCTCATTGTTTGTCAAAGTTCCTAGAAAAATTGTGGACACTTCATTAGTCTTGTTTCTACTAGTTCCTTAAAGACGCACAATATGATTACTATATTTTCACAAGATTTGTTATACCAAATCAATCACACCGCAGTCATTAGAGATAGTGATGTAAGAAATTATAACTATATACAATCAGATAGATATGGAAAGAAAATCAGAGGATTTTTCATTCTAGAGATCAGTCATTTAAAATTTAAATCTTGCTCTTAAAAACACCTATAATTTCACATTTGTATATAAGACTTCTCATTTTGTATAAAGGATGACATGCACTTGACCTCCCTTTCCACTTATGCTTTTTCTGTTCCCCTTGCAAAGAATTCTTGGGTCAATACTCTATTTCTACCTATTGAAATATTAACCAACTTCAAGGACCAAGCTTAATTATATTATCTCCATAAATGTTTTCCAGATTCTTCCTTTGAAAATAAGTATCTTCTTTCTGTACTTTTTCTGTTTTTACTCAATGACACTATTTACTTCATTATGTTTGAACTGTTTGCATATGTCATCTCTTCCTCTATGATGTCAGCTCCTTGTATTATGGGAATTGTATGAGTTTGTTTTGAATAGACAACCAGTGGATTCTGAGTTCAACAGCAGCACAATCATGCCCAGACAGCCAATTAACATTAAGCTTTGGTCAGAGTATAAAGAATGTATGAAATTTTAGATGCATGAGTAGAAAGTCATCAATAGTAGATAAACTGTACTTGAAGTGCACATTTGCTTATGCCATAGTTAATATTTCCCCCATTGCCAGATAATAATAAAAAATTCTCTAAGTACCTATAAAGTTTTTCTTACTAAACGAACTGCTGAAAACCTCTACTAATGATTAATAATAGTGGAAATAAAGGGCATACATTTTTGTTACTGGCATTAACAATAATTCTTTAATGTCTCCCCATTCAGAAAGATTCTGGTTTGGGAGCTATATGATATATACCATACATGCATACACATTCAAATGCATGTATGTAGTATGTGTACATGTGATTCAGGGTTGAGTCCTGATAAGGGTTCCCTTGCATACAAAAAAAGTGCTTGTGTGGTTTGAACCACCTGCTGTGCCAGAGATAGCACCCAAACTTTCTTATCAGCATATCTAGATGTGGAACAGAAGGGGAGAGGGGGGACGCCTGGGTGGCACAGCGGTTAAGCGTCTGCCTTCGGCTCAGGGTGTGATCCCGGCGTTATGGGATCGAGCCCCACATCAGGCTCCTCTGCTATGAGCCTGCTATTTCCTCTCCCACTCCCCCTGCTTGTGTTCCCTCTCTCTCACTGGCTGTCTCTATCTCTGTTGAATAAATAAATTAAAAAAAAAAAAAGAAGAAGAAGGGGAGAGGGGAGTGCAAAAGCCTGTGAGGCTTAAAAGCTGTCATCAAACATAAAAAAGTGGAATCAGCCATTTTATTACAAAGTAAGTGTGTTGTCTTAGCTTCTGCTTCTACTGAAAAAAATATATTTTCTGAGAAAATCAATAATTTTATCTGATATTCATATTTACTTGATTGTTTCATGTTATGAATACATTTATTTGCATAGTCATTTATGATCTTTAAATTCTTTTTGTTCTATAGTAATTTTGCATTTAGAATCCTTTATTTTGTGCACATAAAAGTTTGCCCTCCTTATGTACATAGGTTTTGTTATATAAATATTTTTTCAAAGAATTTACTTTGTATTACACTATTCTTTTGTTGTATTTTTTTTTACTTCTATCATTCATTCTGTTTGTTTTATCTTTAGGCATATTGAATTGTGTATTGATGTGTTTTCTTATTGTCTTTATTAATATTAATATTTGAAGCTATGAATTTTCTTATAAGTTCAGCTAAATCAAATTAACTGATTTATTTTACAGTTCCATTACCAGTATGAATTTTAGCAGTTAATGATATTCTCCTCTTTTAGTGATTCCAATATAATATGGCTGGCTTAGGAAGAATCACTATTATAATTTTAAATATCACTAAATTTAACAAAAAGAGATTCTGAGAAAGAAGAACAAAGCAGGAAGGCTCACATCTCCTAAATTCAAGTTGTACATCAGAACAGTATGGTACTGGCATAAAAATAGACAAAAAGACCAATGGAACAGAATCAAGAGCCCAGAAATAAACCAAAGTATATATGGGCAACTAATATTTGATAAGGGAGAAAGAACACTTAACGAAGAAAAGACAGTCTCTTCAATAAATGATGCTGGGGTAATTGAATATTCACATGTAAAAGGATGAAACTGGACCAATAACTTATACCATGAACAAAAATTAACTCAAAATGGATTAAAGACTTAAATGTAAGATCTGAAACCTGGAAAACTACTAGGATATATGAAGCCCCTGGGCATGCATCTTGGTAATAATTTTTTGGATATGAAAGCTAAAACACAAGTCACAAAGTAAAAAACAAGTGGGGCTATATGAAATGTGAAAGCTTCTGCACAGCCAAAGAAACCTATCAACAAAGTGAAAAGACAACCTATGGAATGGGAAAAAATATTTAGAAACAGTATATCTGATAGAGGGTTAATAACCAAAATATATAAAGAACTTACACAATTCAATGGCAATAATAATAATAATAATAATAATAATAATAATAACCCAATTTAAAAGTGGGCAAAGGACCTGAATAGACATTTCTCCAAAGAAGATAGATTGGAAAGGCAACAGATACATGAAAAGATGCTCAATATCACTAGTCATTAGTGAAATGCAATTCAAAACCACAATGAAATATAACCTCATGCTTGTTAGAATGGCCATCATGAAAAAGACAAGAGATTACAAATGCTGGCATGCATGTGGAGAAAAGGGAACCCTTGTGTACTGTTAGTGGGTTTGGAAATTGGTACAACCACTATGAAAAATAGATCAACCATATGATCCAGCAATTCCACTTCTGGAAATATACCCAAAGGTAACAAGAACGCTAACTTGAAATCTGCACCCTCGTGTTCACAGCAGCATTATTTACAATAGCCAACACATGAAAACAACCTACATGTCCATTGATAGATGAAGAAGTTGTAGTGTATATATGCAATGGAATATTATTCAGACATAAAAAAAAAAAAACAAGAAAACCCTACCTTTTGTGATAATGTGAATGGACTTTGAAGGTGGTGTGCTAAATGAAGTAAGTCAGAAAAAGACAAATACTATATGGTCTCACTTATATGTGCAATCTAAAAACAAACAAAAACTAAAAACAAACTTTTAGAAAAAGAGATCAGACTTGTGATTACCAGAGGCAGTAGGTGAGTTGAGGGGCCACTGGGGGGAAGGGGTCAAAAGGTACAAACCTTTGGGGCGCCTGGGTAGCTCAGTCGTTAAGCGATAAGCGTCTGCCTTCGGCTCAGGGCGTGATCCCAGCGTTGCGGGATCGAGTCCCACATCGGGCTCCTCCTCTGGGAGTCCTGCTTCTTCCTCTCCCGCTTCCCCTGCTGTGTTCCCTCTCTCGCTGGCTGGCTCTCTGTCACATAAATTNGTCTGCCTTCGGCTCAGGGCGTGATCCCAGCGTTGCGGGATCGAGTCCCACATCGGGCTCCTTCACTGGGAGTCCTGCTTCTTCCTCTCCCGCTCCCCCTGCTGTGTTCCCTCTCTCGCTGGCTGTCTCTCTGTCACATAAATTAAAAAAAAAAAAAAGTACAAACCTTCAATTATAAGACAAATAAGTACTAGGGGTGTAATGTACAACAATGTAGGTTTTTGGAAGTCAAAGAGAAAGAAAACATTTCCTTTTACAGAAGCACTCAGTGAAGACTAACTGGTTTGTCATAAGATAGCTCAAAGAGGTAAGCTCTCTTTGCTGAAAATAAGCTTCATGAAGACAGGAGTTTTAAATCTGTTTTGTTCACTGAAATATTTTCACCAGTTAGAAGACAAGGGCTCCCCAAATGTACATTATATGAATGAGTGATGATGACAGCGATGATGATGATGATGTTAGTCTTTTGACTAATACTGGACTGGTGGTCCAAATGCTGTAGTTTTCATTTTGTATCTTGCCATATGGTTGATAAAGGTTCCCTTTTTATTTGTCCTTTTTTTATTTTTAACCTTTTTTACTATTCAAAGTTACATATAGAATCATTCATTTTTGGTTATTATTTTATAATCTGCACATAATCTCTTTTATGTTAAAGACTTTTTAAAAAACATTTTTTTCAGAGTTTTGTTTTGCCTTGTTATGTACCCAACTTTGTTGTCTTCTTTCATTCACAAATTAAGATATTTGGTATCAGCAAACATATAGAGTCATGGATTGGAATACTATTATTTCTAAACTGGTGGGATCTCAGATTTTATTTAGACTACTTACTGCATAATTGTTGAGGCTTCTTTTGTCCAGGTAAGACTTTGAATATGATATTGTGAACAAAATGTAATAATTACTTAGAATTTACTAACCAGTCCAATACTAATTTGGCTTAATCTAAGGAAAAAGTGTTTTGGTGCATATTTCAGAAAACTAAAGGTCTTTTATTAATACAAGTCACATGGTTACAGTGACTATAAGGAAAATGAACTATTCCTGTGTAGTTATAATATAATTTTTATATTTTATTAATATTTTGACAATAGAAATGGAATAATAATCCATAGCTGTTATAAAAATAAGGTAGATGATATAATGAAAAGGAAAGGAATAATCTCTACTTTTTAATGGAAATATTTAGGAAAAACTCACTATGTGTAATTTTTTTTATCAACTAGTACAGTTGNGCCAGAGAGAGAGGGAACACAAGCGGGGAGAGTGGGAGAGGAAGAAGCAGGCTCCCAGCAGAGGAGCCCGATGTGGGGCTCGATCCCGCAACGCCGGGATCACGCCCTGAGCCGAAGGCAGACGCTTTAACCGCTATGCCACCCAGGCGCCCCAACCTCTACTTTTTAATGGAAATATTTAGGAAAAACTCACTATGTGTAATTTTTTTTATCAACTAGTACAGTTCTCTTCTCTGTGCCAACCTAGAGCAAGACAATTGCCTTTTCAAAATTTCTAACCTTCAGATATTTGCATATAATTATTTTTTCCCCAGGGGCTCCTCCTTTTTAATCAACACTTCCTCATTGCCTTTAACTATTGCTTTATGGCATCCTTAATTTTTAATTTACAGCGAAGCATATGTATGTGTATAAATTAAAATGTGCACATCCTTATGTATTCATGTGCAATCTAGAAAATAGGAAAACTTTGGGAAAGAAAGATATTTTTTAGGAAGAGGAAGAGATGCCATTTGTAGCATCTTTAGAATAGGCCATGGGATTTTGCTTCCTTTTAATAATGAACGCCAGTGAAAATTGAATGTGATGATTTTTGAAACCTTCTGAGGGAATGAAATGAATTATATGGAATTTTGACTCATACCCTGTTCTTCACAAATAAGGGAAGATAAAGTACTCATATATAGTAGTAATTTGTGTTGGATTAATGGGCCTTTAAAGGTCTCAATATGATGCCTTCAACTTCTTTAATTTGTTGTCATTTTAATTATTGTTGCTTTGGTTTTAATTTTATATAGATTATTTACAGTTTAATGTAGTCAAGTTTCCAATATGTGTTGTTTCTAGTTTCTGTGGTATGTTAGTAAAGGAACAACAATTTCAGATGATCTTTCACCTACACTTACTATTAGTACATCAATGTTATCATTATTTTGATATTTTATCTTTGCTCTAGTTTAGAAATAAATATTGTGCATTGGAGATCAAGTTGTGCTTTGTTCTATATGGCCATTTATTGTTTCCAACTACATTTGTTAAAGGAAACCTTTCCTCTCAATGAATCATCTTTACCATGAATAAAATTGCCATAGGTAGCAGGACCATGCTTATCAGTATTCTGTTTCATTTTAAAACCATCTATATTGGTTCCACACTACAGTTTTTTGATAGGCTTTTAACTCAATTTGGTAATTTAGTTAAGAAAACCTGTTTTTTTTAAAAGTCATTTTAATCTTCTGTTCAAAAGTCCCATTGTAGCAGGTGCTGTCATGGCTCCACCCACATATTGTCAAATCTTTTTGCCAAGGGCATCCTTTCAGTTCCGCTTCTTTGATTGAAGAGCATCCTTCAGTTTACCAGTGACTATTGTGTTTGTATGTTTTGTGCAAGTGACCAGGAATTTATGTCACAAGTGATAGGTTATAACTAAAGCCTGACAGGTTGGGGGAGTGTTGATACTCCAAATCCCTTACTGCTGATTAGGACAATTCCAAGATGTGACCTGCACTGTTTCCAGAGTATTCATCCACAGTTGAACCATCGGTACTCTCTTGGGACTTTAGCTGATATTATTTCCTTGCTTGGATATTTCCCATTCTGGTCCTTTTTTTTTTTTTTTTTTGCTTTTCTCTGCTAAGAGAAAAGTTGGCTAACTTTTCTGCTAAATTTTCCTAGGAACTAATAAATTACTTCTGCACAAAACACCCTTCCTGGGTTGGCTTCCAGGTCACCCAATTTATGACCTATTTAAAGAATCCAGTTGTGGTGATACAGATATCAGACAAGTAAGAGTTTTATGTTCACAGAAGTTATGATTACCATTATGTCACTTGTTATCAAGCTTACTTATTGTCAGACTTTAGGGTCCTGGGTATATTCTATGAAGTGGAATATAATAGTAAAGACAATAGATGATGATTCCACTTTCATAGATTTTCCATTCTGATTGGGAAAGACAGAAATAAGTAAATACATATATGCATGCATGCATGCATACATAAATACATAAATAAATAAATGAGACAGAAAAATACCCTAGTGATGAAAGCTATGCAGAAAATTAAAGTAGAATGTCAGAAAGGAGATGGAAGGATGCTTCTAATTTAGTAAGCAGAAAGGACTCTTTAAAGGTGTTAGGTTACATTGAAGTTGAGATCTAAAATGGCAGGATGATTTTAAACATCTGCAGATCGGGAGTAAACATATTCTAGCCAGAAGGGACAGCTGGTACAATCAATGGCCCAAACACAGAAGGGAGATTTGCCAGAACAAAATTAAAAGTGGCCAGAGCATTTAGAATAGGATAAGTTAACCAAAAAAAAAAAAAAAAGCAATTTAAAAAAATGAGTAAAAGACAATCTGAGTCATTATTAATCACGACCCTACTAGTCATACCAGGTACTTTTTTTTGTGAGGGTGGTAGAAAGGCAATGAATATTTGAACAGAGAAGTGATTTAACCTGTTTTTAATGGAAAGATATTTTAAACCTTCTGTGGATAAATGATTCTAAATTAGTGTCTTGGGTTTGGTTCCCTAGAAACAAAAATGAGAGAAGCAGGTTTGGGCAGAGGGAGAATTTAAATAATGATACAGATGCAACGAAGGCTTTAGACAATCCCACGTGGAACTTGGCAACAGGTCTTCTTGAGTTGTCCCAAAGTAAAGCAATGGTGTTGGGCCTTTGTGCTCTCAAATCAGACAGTCATTAATTGCAACCTTCCACCATTGGAAAAGCACCTACCTTTGACTAAAGAACACATCTGTAAGCCATCAACAGTCAATGTTCCCAGCAGCTGGGGAAAATATATGCCATAGTTAAAAGGGAAATCCCAATGTCACACCAGAGCATGTTCTTTTTTTTTTTTTTTAAACAGCCAGCGAGAGAGGGAACACAAGCAGGGGGAGTGGGAGAGGAAGAAGCAGGCTCCCAGCAGAGGAGCCCGATGCGGGCCTCGATTCCAGGACTCTGGGATCACGCCCTGAGCCAAAAGCAGAGGCTTAACAACTGAGGCACCCAGGCGCCCCCAGCGCATGTTCTATACATGAAAAGAATGGAGGTAGAAGACCAGTAGTAGCCTAGATAGATGATTAACTGGCCGGGGGCAGTGCTAGTAGAGACAACTGTTAGATTTGAGATATATTTTGAGCCAAATTCTAACTAATTTGCTAATAGATTTTGGAGAGTAGTAAGAAAAATAAAAGAGATATGGGTGACTCCATTTTTTTTTTCTTTTTCCTTTTCTATCCCTGAACAATTGAATAAATGTCAATATGGTATAGTAATATGGGGTAAAATGGCAAAAAGCAAGAGTAAATCAAAAGTTTGCTGTAGGATATGTTGTAGTGGAGATGCCCATCATAAGTCCAATGTTAAATGTGCAGTGCATTATGCAAATCTAGAACTTAGGGAAGCACTTAGAGATATAAATGTGCAAAACACCACAAACAAATTGTATTTAAAATCATGGGACTAGATAAAATGACCTAAGACGATGCCTCTGCAGCTTTTCTTAATCCACGTAAAAAACATTTGACTTCTTAACCCATATTCATGTATAAATACTGAAATAAAATTTTCACAAAATTGCTTGCATTGATTACACAGGATTGAATATTTGAAAGGACTCACAAGACTTCACAGGCTGAATACTTATTAAAGCTTTGATACAGTTAAAAAATGCAGTACAACAGGAGAAAGAATGTGCAGGCAGTTATTGGTGGCCTGACAGATTTCTAGGCACAGCTCCCCAGGGTCCTTTAGAAGCTGCACAAGATGCACTTCATCTTTAGTTTATGAACCACCAAGACATGCACATGGTATCTTTGTTTCAAGGGAGTGCAGGGAAGTTTCCACTGCCAGGCATTTCTTATACTTTACTGATCACATTCCCAAGACCGATTATATAAGCAGTTAAGCGAAGTGTAAACTATTAACATAAATTGATAAATAATGTAAACAAGCTTGTCTGTGGTACTTTCAGGGAAATGTTTCACCTTAATTTTTTCACCCAGTATACATTATTAGTTATAAAACTCATCTTGCTCTTGACCATGAGTTGATACACGATTCCAGGCATACTCAGAATTAAGCATAGAGCTGTCCCAGTCCAGCTATAAAGCAACACTTTTCTCATGCTCTTACTATGTGTGATATTCACGGACATTTTTAATGCAATTCTCATTTTATTTCATTATGAGCAAAATGTGGTCATGATTCATTAAACTGATTTCATGACTCTTTCTTTTTAAACTTCAATTAAAAAAAAAAACTAATCTAGGGAGACTGTGGAGGGAGAAGGGAAGAGGCTCTAGGGACAGGAACCTTGGAAATATCAACACCTAAATGTTGGAAGGAGGAAGAGGAAATAGGGAAGAGGGGAAAACTGTTGAGAGAAAACTAAGATAGGAAGAAATACAAGAAGACTGTGGTATCCTGGAAACTAAGAGAAGAAACAAGTCTAGAAGAAGAAATGATCAACTGAGTTGAATGTTACTGAGAGACATAGGAATCTGTAAATTAAAAAAAGAGCATTAGCGTAGATGAGAAAGATGTCACTGATGATCTGGACAACAACTGTGGGAATGGATGCCTGTTTGGAATGGATTGAAGAGAGAATGATAGGTAAGAAATCAAAGACTGGGCTAACATCTTTAAAAGTGATTTACCCTTGGGGCACCTGGGTGGCTTAGTCATTAAGCGTCTGCCTTAGGCTCAGGGCATGGTCCCGGGTTCCTGGGATCAAGCCCCATGTAGGGCTCCCTGCTCCACTGGGAGCCTGCTTCTTCCTTTGCCACTCCCCCTGCTTGTGTTCTTTCTCTCACTGGCTGTATTTCTCTCTGTCAAATAAATAAATAAAATCTTTTTTAAAAAAAGTGATTTACCCTTAAATGGAGCAAGGAACAGGGCAATAACTGTATTGGGTCTTGAGGATCAGAGCATGTTTTTAACAGACTAAATAACAGCATGCTTATATGACAAATGTTGATGATCCAAAAGAAAGGAAAAGTTTGATGATTTAAGATGTAGGGGAGTATTGCAGGAAGGGAGTTATTGTTGAGAGAAAACTAAGATAGGAAGAAATACAAGAAGACTGTGGTATCCTGGAAACTAAGAGAAAGAAAGACGGGGTCTTTTACCCCATGTGGAGCAAAGATAGTTTATCCATTTCAATGGGAAGCAAGAGACTCTACGGCAACAGATGTAAAACAGTATAATGGATGGTGTGAAAATGAGAGCTTCTCTGGTGACTGCTAATTTCACAGGTGGATTTATTCTATGAGAGACATAGGGGCAAGAGCATTAGATCTGAAGAGAGAAGTAAAATGCAAAATATTTATCTGAGAGAGTGAAATAATAAATTACTAGGAGAATATAATAGGTTTTCTGAGTATCACTGAGGTTCCACTTCAGATTTCTCAAAGTTGAACCAGTTGTGTTTTCAACAGCCATTTTCAACTGTTTGGCTATAGACAAAGAGTTAATCAAGGGCTGGTTGTAACTTGGGATGAAAAGTCTCCTGGGAAAGTGTGGTTGAAGGAGAGAAAAGTAAGAGTTGAAGACGTAGATATAAAAACAAATAGAACTTTCTAATCTAAATTGAGTTAAGTAGGTAAAAAAGGATGTGAAGGCAGTGTGGAAAAGGAAAAATGATGGTGGAACAAATATGATTTAATAACATACAGGTGGGGACTTTAGAACAAGTGAACCCTGCAAACAAGAGTAGGCAGAGAGTAGAAGTCCTAAAACAGAGATTTGGGAAGAATGGTACAGTTATCTACAATGACAGCAACAATAGAATTACTGTGGTTGTCATTGGGAGAGACGAGGTGAAGAAAGAGATAGTTGGAATTGAGAATATTAAACATGAGAGTTCAGAGTGCTAGAAAGATTATCTACATGGATTTTGACATTTCCACAAATGAAGACTGAGATTAGAAAGTAGAAGAGAAGGAGAAATAACTTTTGCACTTATAGCAGTGGTGTACCCTGACTTTTGAAGATCAGGTATGAAATTTTGCCAGTCTCCAACATATGAGCTCCAGACTGCTGCCTGAAAATCCCCTGGTTTTGTGCTGCTGGCAGCTGAGATACTCAATAGTTTTCTTCAGTTGTTCCACTTCCTGAACTCTCATATACAAATTAGCACATTTTTCTAGTCCTCCTTGAATGGAAGAAGTAGCATTTTATGAATGCAGTCCTGTTCCCTACATTCCTGATTTGAAAAGTTTCCTACATGGAATGATCAGAGCACTTCTTGGCATTCAAAACTCTCATGGAACCCTGATGAGGACAACTTAAAATCAAAACTCCTCAAAAGTACATGCAAGTTACATGATTATTAATGTCCATCCTACTTTTTCACCTGTTAACTCTTACATCCCTTCTATTCCATTCTTCTGATTCCCAGTGTGGTGAAAATCTTTGTACATTGATCTAATTGCTAATTCATCAGCCTGACTTATGTCTCCTTCCTTTTAGACATATTTTTACCTCCTAAAATATTACTTCGTTTTGTTACCTGACCAATTTCTACCATTTTATAAGATCCAGTTCAAATGTCATCTCATCTCATAATTGTTTACCCTAATTTCTCTATTCTAATTTCCTTATATGTACCTAAAATATATTGATATTCCTGCTTTTGAAATGACTTTCTTCATGACATACTGATTTACATATTGGTGTTTTGTCTAGCATGCAATTTTATCTAGAGACTTTTTTTGTCTTTTTTTTGTTTTTATATCACTTAATATCATTCCTGAAATATAGTAACTACTTACTAAAATGATTGCTGAGTATGTGAATGAGTTAAATGATCATTATGCTTTATGGCAAATGTCTTATATGGGCAGCATAATTTCATGGTATATGTAAACTTGAAAGACTTAAGTCAAGTAAATTTGAGGTCTTTTAAAAACATATGTTTTGTTTTTATTTTTCAACAAGCGGTATCAAATTCAATTAAAAAATGTCAGCTCTCAAATACAGTATTGTTAGGGGCATTAACAATTAAGCAGCCATTTTTTTTTTACAAGGTGGAATCATTGAAATTGCCCTTTTCATGGTTACAAATGGCTGACTCTTAGCCCTTTTATACATTTCAAACTAAATATCTCTCAGTCTAGAAAAAAATCTGCAAATACAATAAAACTTTATCAAGCTTACAAAACTATTTAAATTCTTTAGCAAATTTTAAATGTGCACATCTGATTTATGACATCTGATTTATGTCAAATATCCTTTTGATGGGGGTGATATAAATATCCTATTGCCTTTTTTTACCAAATTTTGCATAGTAAGGATCTCACATTTGAACAATGCTGAAACAGCATAATATCAGTGTAATTGCATTGACATCATAACAGTTCCTTGGCAGCAACTGTGCTCTCAATAATGCAAATATAGTGCATAATGAAGGTAGAGGATACCACCATGATCAGCAGAACGCCTACTCTGGAGTCTATACAATGTCCCTGTATTATTGCTATGAGAGCAATGATTGCATCCTGCGCCTTCTGAGGACCGCATTTAATGGGCAATATGTGAGTATCATAAATGATGGAAATTGACATTTGCAGCAGCTGTGTATCTTCGTTTCTTCAGATGTTTATTCATAAAATACATATTGCTCTTGTCAGTCTGCCCAGATACTATGAATACACAGCACAGAAGAATAGATTAGAAAAAAGTCAATTAAACAATTTGCTGTGTTTGAAACTGTTTTAAAGTATAAGCCATTCTTAGTCTTATGAACTATTTGTCAATTTATAGTGAATAAAATGACAAATTATTTATTAATTAATTCTAAATGCCTTTTTTAATACTCTAATCCCACAAAATAATTCTACCTCATAGTCATATATTGACAGTTTCCTTTCCGAGAGACATATCTAAGTTAGTTAATTTTTTTTTTATGTTTCTCTTTTCTCCTCTGTAAACTGAGGGAGATGTGCTATGTAATTAATATGGGGATTTTTGGATTTAGATGAGATAATGCAGTGCAGTTTTGTTTTAACTCCATGCAGATACTTAATGAATTTTAATTTTTATTATTGTTGCTATTATTTTTTGTCAATCCTGACCTACTCTCTTAGAAACATATATAATTAAATGACATCAGTTAATTTAGCATGCATATCAGTAATCTAAAATGGAATGTCTATAATAACCAGGGCCTTTGTCTGCCTTGTTTATCACTGAATTTCCAATATCTAAAAGAGTTCCTGGCTTACAAATAGTATTTATTTTATATTTCTTGAATGGATTAATAAATTCTATGTAGCATGTATAATTTTAAGCAAAATCTCAAATGAGTGATTTCAGGTTTCTAATTATACCTAGCTCCTCATCTCTTGCATGTATGACTCATAGGTACAAAGCACTCTATGAAGTGACTGATTATATCTTTGTAAGAGAGACAGAGACAAAAGGGATCAGTTTGTTAATTTTTCTAGTCATTGTTATCTAGTTACTTTAATTGCCTTCAATGACTTAAACTTCATAGATCTCATTAATCATGAAATAGAATTAGAAAACCTAGAAGACTTTCTGTATCATACTGCAAAAATAGATTATAAATAATCCAGCTATGTTGCCAGATACAAGATTTCTAATAAATACTTTCTTTTTACAATAATTATATTATTATTAGGGAGCCTAGGTGGCTTAGTCAGTTCTTGGTTTCAGCTTAGGTCATGGTCTCAGGGTCGTGAGGTCAAGCCCCAGGCTGGGCTCCACACTTAGCAAGGTGTCCGCTTGAAATTCTCTCTCCTTATCCCTGTCTCTCTCCTTTAACCTCTCCCCCAACTCCTGTGTGCACTCTCTTTCTCTCAAATAAATAAATAAATACATAAATAAAATCTTAAAAATAATTATATTATTATTAATAGTAGTATTTTGTGCAATTTCTATAAACAGTGGCAAATGAAAAGGGATTGGTTAAAGCATGTATTTGAATTGTGATTGTGCTGAGTGACCTGTTGGCTCTTCTCCAAGCTTGAAATTCTAAGTCCTTTCCTGTTCTGATATTTTAATAGTTCCTTGAACTATTAGTTACAATAAGTTTTACCTTCTATCTAAATCCTAGTCATTTGCTTTTAATTTGATATCAATATAGCATAAGATCTTGATGATATATCATTTATGTTTATAACATTGCTTTTCTATGAACAAGCAATTATTTCTGCATTGCAGAAGACAGTTGCCAACATCAGATGAATTGAAAATCTAAAATCTTTTTTAGATATTTTAGAGTCTAACACATTTAATGTGTTCCTATTATAACCAAATTCTCTGTATAATATTCCTTATTAACCTTAACAACAATCATTCTCAAAAGATAAACAGTAGGTTGTGCCATATAAAAGTGTCCATATTTGATTTTAATATATATATATATACATAAAAGAATTAAATAAGACATGATTACTTTATATTAATATTAAAAATGAGGACTTGGATGCAAAGAGATTAAGAACTTTCTGTTATCACTTATTTTCGAGAGTTATTACTTATTTTGGTGGAGTATTTAAAGCCAGTTCTGTCATGCTTACTATTCCTTATATTATTCGTAGTTGATCAAACAACATTTCTTAGCCCATATTTTTTTCTTTACCATCAAAGATACATTCCTTTGAATTAAGGATTTTCTTTTCTCAGGACATCCTTAAAAAAATGTTTTTTTTCTTAAAGCAACTTTTATAGAAAATGATAATGTAAGAACCCAGTATCAATAGTTACATAATAGTTATAAAATATCTTTGGGATTTTTCATCAAAATCATTTCCAAGAAGTGTCTAAATAAGTAATTCTAAAGAAGAGAATAATAGACTAAGAAGATAAGTGCAGAAAAGATTGTTTAAAAGTATTTTTTAAAGCAAGAAAAAATTTCTTAAAACTAATATTATCTGTAGCCTTTAAGGGGAAATCTTCAGAAGGAGTGGATTAATAATAATAATAATAATAATGGGTTCACATTGACAATCATTGAAGTATTATGAAATATAATAATTATGAAACAGGTAATTGTTTAACCAGTTACTTCTGGTTGAAGGGGAAAAAAATCACATTTTACAGTGAACAAATCAATAATAACAGATATTCACTCAACAATACTCTTTCTTCCCCTTAATGGGAAGACTGAAAGTTTTATACCCACTAGTATAGAACTAACTATTCTCCTTTTTGCTTTTATGTTACAGGCATCCTAAAATTCCAAATATCAGAATATATCATACTCAAAAGACATCTTTATGCTCCCCAAAAGGATGACAATCATAGAGCTCTTTAAAAGTATTATTGAAGCATAGGGGCATTTTTCAGTTTGATTTTGATTTTCTTTCGAGGAAGGTAGTTACTGGCTTATTCAGTATCAGAAAGCAAAAATTTGAAACACTGCATCTTTAAAAAAGATTCATTCCCTTATATTAACCCATCTGATCTATATTTCTATGGAAACAGGGACAGAAAGTCAGGCAACAACTGAGTGAGACAGATTTCAGATGTTGATTGCCTATGGAAAAATTCAGGTTTAATGTACAAAATAATACAAAATGTTTATAGACTTTTCTCAAAAGTCAGAGAGCTTTTATAGATACTCAGTTTATAGATAATACAAAAGACTGAAAAGTAAGGTTATATTTGAATTTACATCATTTGTGTATTTCTAAGTTTAAGTGGCTATCTTTAACAAAATATTTGTAATTGTGGTTTTAATACATAATTGAATTCAAAATAGGTTGTATTATATATGAGTTGTAGGTATGTAAATATATATATGCAAATATATATAATTATATGTATTTGCATATTTATAGTTACACTTAAAATAATTTGTTCTTATTTTATTTTTCCTTTACACCAGGCAATAATTAAATCTTTCTTTATGCATAACCTTTAGGTAAAGGATATAGGTAATTTAAAATTTCTGCTTTTGCTCTCATATGGGATAATCTTACATTAGCATAATATATGACAAATACGACAAGCAGCCTCTGACCATAGTCAGCTGAGCTTTCCCGGCTTGAATAGCTAAGTGATCTTGTACTCTTAATTGACAATAAACAATTTTACAAAATACTGAAAGCATACAAGGTCATTCTGTGACCTTGATGGAGTGAGACAGAAACAAGACCCCTCCATAACAATGAGCACAAACAAAAACTGAAGCACTACCCAAATCACACAAATGATCTAAGATCCACCCCACCCCATTCATGGTGATATAACTCCTGCTTCTTTCCCACATAAAGTTTAGCTCCCCTTCATTTCCTCTGCCTTTTACATAAAAATTGGTAAGATACTCAACTAGAGGAATATCCTATTCCATACCCTATGCAGAGCAACACGTACTTCCTAGAAACCCCTCCAAAATTATATGACACTAGTTAAAATCCTCTAACAAGTCCCTTACTAATGCCCTAATGCCCTTTCACTGAGACACCTCATAGATCCATATTGTTGTCTGTCTGATTTGTTGCAATGAGCCAAGAAACCCAGCTCTCTTCTACTCTAGGTGTGTTGCAGGTGGTTTTTGACTGGAAGGAATTGACAAATAAAATCATTTAAAGATGTATGCAATTCTTGTATACCATTAAATATCTGGTAGCACTGTGCATTTTTCTCAGAAAAATAATGTAAAGCAAAGAAATATATTGAACATCCGTTTTCTGTCAAACATCTTCTTTGGCAATTTGCATATTGAATCTTCTCAAGCATCCTGTGAAATTTTGCAACTTAAGGAACTAGGTCTGTGTAAATAATAGAATCATTATGTGAATTAGTATTTTTCTTTTTTTTTATAATTAATTTTATTTTATTATATTATGTTAATCACCATACAGTACATCCCCTGATTCTGATGTAAAGTTTGATGCTTCATTAGTTGCGTATAACACCCAGTGCACCATGCAATACGTGCCCTCCTTACTACCCATCACCAGTCTATCCCATTCCCCCACCCCC
>NC_048226.1:79878341-79950931 GCF_002007445.2 Ailuropoda melanoleuca
CAGTCAAAACTAGAGGCTCTGACGGCCAGGGTCACCGAGGCAGAGGAACGCGTTAGCGAATTGGAGGATGGGTTAGTAGAAGAAAAAACGAAAATAGAAGCTGGTCTTAAAAAAATCCACGCCCACGAATGTAGATTACGGGAGATTACTGACTCTATGAAACGATCCAATGTCAGAATCATCGGCATCCCTGAAGGGGTGGAGAAAAACAGAGGTCTAGAAGAGATATTTGAACAAATTGTAGCTGAAAACTTCCCTAATCTAGCAAGGGAAACAAGCATTCGTGTCCAAGAGGCAGAGAGGACCCCATCCAAGCTCAACCAGGACAAACCTACGCCACGGCATGTCATAGTGCAATTCGCAAATATTAGATCCAAGGATACAGTATTGAAAGCGGCCAGGGCAAAGAAATTTCTCACGTACCAAGGCAAAGGTATCAGGATTACGTCAGACCTGTCTACAGAGACCTGGAATGAGAGAAAGGCTTGGGGGGGCATTTTTAAAGCTCTTTCAGAGAAAAACATGCAGCCAAGGATCCTTTATCCAGCAAAGCTGTCATTCAGAATTGATGGAGAAATAAAGACGTTCCAAAATCGCCAATCATTAACCAATTTCGTAACCACGAAACCAGCCCTACAGGAGATATTAAGGGGGGCTCTATAAAGGTAAAAAGGCCCCAAGAGTGATACAGAGCAGCAAGTCACAACCGATACAAAGACTTTAAAGAGAAATGGCATCATTAAAATCATATCTGTCAATAATCTCTATCAATCTAAATGGCTTAAACTCTCCCATAAAACGCCACAGGGTTGCAGATTGGATAAAAAGACATGACCCATCCATTTGCTGTCTACAAGAGACTCATTTTGAACCCAAAGATGCATTCAGACTTAGAGTAAGGGGATGGAGTACCATCTTCCACGCAAATGGACCTCAAAAGAAAGCTGGAGTAGCAATTCTCATATCAGATAGACTGGATTTTAAACTAGAGGCCATAGAGAGAGATACAGAAGGGCACTATATTATTCTTAAAGGAAGTATTCAACAAGTGGATATGACAATTATTAATATATATGCCCCCAACAGGGGAGCAGCAAGATACACAAGCCAACTCTTAACCAAAATAAAGAGACATATAGATAAGAACACAGTAATAGTAGGGGACCTCAACACCCCACTATCAGAAATAGACAGAACACCCTGGCAAAAACTAAGCAAAGAATCAAAGGCTTTGAATGCCATACTCGACGAGTTGGACCTCATAGATATATATAGAACACTACACCCCAGAACCAAAGAATACTCATTCTATTCAAATGCCCATGGAACATTCTCAAGAATAGATCATGCTCTGGGACACAAAACAGGTCTCAGCCAATACCAAAAGATTGAAATTATCCCCTGCATATTCTCAGACCACAACGCTCTGAAATTGGAACTCAACCACAAGGAAAAACCTGGAAGAAACTCAAACACTTGGAGGCTAAGAACCATCCTGCTCAAGAATGACTCGATAAACCAGGAAATCAAAAAACAAATTAAACAATTTATGGAGACCAACGAGAATGAATACACAACGGTCCAAAACCTATGGGATACTGCAAAGGCAGTCCTAAGGGGGAAATACATAGCCATCCAAGCCTCACTCAAAAGAATAGAAAAATCTAAAATGCAGTTTCTATATTCTCACCTCAAGAAACTGGAACAGCAACAGAGGGACAGGCCTAACCCACTGACAAGGAAGGAGTTGACCAAGATTAGAGCAGAAATCAATGAATTAGAGACCAGAACCACAGTAGAGCAGATCAACAGGACTAGAAGCTGGTTCTTTGAGAGAATCCATAAAATTGATAGACCACTGGCAAAACTTGTCCAAAAACAAAGAGAAAGGACTGAGATTATTAAAATTATGACTGAAAAGGGAGAGGTCACGACCAGCACCATTGAAATTGCAAGGATTATTAGAAACTTTTATCAACAGCTATATGCCAAAAAACTAAACAATCTGGAAGAGATGGAGGCCTTCCTGGAAACCTAGTATTTTTCTGATAAAGAGTTTCACACAAAGCAACACAGATGTATATTTCCTATTTTTATGTCCCTTATATTGAATGGATACCTCAGAAAAGCATCTACCACAGAGAGAAACCTCTTCTAACAGTGTCCTTTTGGAATTTCTGTGCTACCCCACCTTTTTAGTTTTTGGATAACCTCGCCTAATCCAGGTCTCAGCTTTTATTTCAGACCATTATAGTTCCAAAGTGAAATTTCTGAATTTGGGGAGATACCTTTGACAGATTTTGTAATGGTTAATGACGGTTTAAGAAAAGGAATTGTGAGGGACATCTGGGTAGCGCAGTCCTTACGCGTTTGCCTTCAGCTCAGGGCGTGATCCCGGCGTTCCGGGATCAAGTCCCACATCGGGCTCCTCCGCTGGGAGCCTGCTTCTTCCTCTCCCGCTCCTGCTGCTTGTGTTCCCTCTCTCGCTGGCTGTCTCTGTCAAATAAATAAATAAAAAATCTTAAAAAAAAGAAAAGAAAAGGAATTGTGAATCATTTCTTCTTTTTCTATGATCTTTTCTTTTTCCTCCAGGCAGTGTCAATGTAATTACTTAATTTGCCTATCATTTCCAAACTGAATTTATATCTAAAATTCATATGTATCAAGTACCAGTATAGACTAGGATGCTTTCTGAATTCTGTGAACTACCATTAATTAAAATTCTATTTTTGGCCAGTTATATTTATTGCTTTATATTTCTAAAAGTGTTGAATTTCAATTTGGAGCCAATGGTATGCACATTTATACATGTATTTTATTAATTTGTACAATTTATTAATATATAATGATTTTCAGAACACTAATGTTTAAATTTTAATTGAAGTTGATACTGCTACCCTAATTTTTATGTATTAAATATTTATATTATATTTTTGCTGAACTTGTATGGCATCTCTCTTACTCTGAAAACACTTTATCTCCAGTATATCTTACTCTTGGTTTTCCATTATTATATCATTTATTACATTTTCTCATTTACTGGCTTCAGTTTTTCTTCTGAAACTGTATTTGAACATCTTAGGAATCACACATTATTCCTTTTTACTTATGTATATTTACTCCTTCAATGACTCATCCAGGATTATGACTTTAAAAGTCAGTGTACTTATTGACTTTGAAATTTATGTCTCTAACTCAGATTTTCTCCAGTGACTCTTTTTTACCCAAAAGTGTCATTCTCTTTCTTTCATTTCTACTTGGATGTTTAGTATCTCAAACTGAACAAGTTTATTTTTTTAAGGTTTTGAAAAAACATCTTTATTCTTCTTATTAATGATAAGCGAATTTCATTATAAATTAAATTACACATACACTGTATACTCTGGATATTTGCAATACATGTAACAGTTACTATATGTGTTTAACTTTGTTTAATCTATTCCTTTAAAAAACACTGATCAAGTGTAAAAAGTGGATTTCTTGGAGCATATTAGAATATTGATGAGAATGATTTAGTGAAGTGGGCAAATTTTAATATTCCAGAAAAACAAAAAACGAAGATTCTGAACAGGATCCAAAATACAAGTAAGAGAATTGATCTTTGATAAAGGAGGAAAAATGCATTTTCTGTATAACAGAAGAGAAGGATAAAGTAGGGACAGATGCAGATATTATTAATGTTGGTTACTGTGGTGTTTGAAATTGGAGGAAATTATCATTTGTTAGCTGACTGTTTAATCGTTGTGAAGTGTGAAGTGCGGTCATCAGCTGAGGGCACAGAAGTAAAGGAGAGTGGCCAAAATATGAGAATGAGGGGAAAAAATAATAATAATCATTTCAGAAATTAAAACTTTATAAATGTAAGAAACAGGGGAGTAATGAAAATTCAGTTTGATGTTTGCTGTTATGTTTTTATAATAAATACATTGTGTATAATTCACTCACACAGACCAAAAAAAGAAATTATTGTACAAATACTAAACATTTGGACAATAGGAATGATCAGACAATAAAGTACTAAAGATTAGTAAATATGAGCTATGTTCAATCACAGTTATTACATGAAAATATAAATTAAAATAGGTAATGAAATATATTAATTACAGTATTATAAGTATATATGTATTTCCCTCTTCCTCTCCCTTTCCTTCTCTCTCTTTCTGTCTCTCCTTAACCATGTATTTACCTCAGTATATTGTAATGAGACAGGATTTTACATGTTATTTGTAGAAGTGTAAATTAATATAATAATTCCAAAATGGATTTGATTACTTCTTACAACCTGATCAAAGGGTATAACCAAATTCAAATATGTTTTTTTAAAGACATTCATTTTAAAATCATTTATGATAAAAAAAATTGGAAATTCTATAGTACAGCCATAAAGAAATGAGTACATATATAATGGAATATTTATATAATGTTGACAAATATCATTAAATACATACATGAGAATATTTGAGGAACTGGAGGTGATTACACAATCTTAATCAAAAACAAAATCCAGAGGAAAAATTCAAAGCTACTAAAAAATAAGGAGAGAAACAAATTATCATGCCATGAACTTTAGAAGGAAGTGGCCAGTAAAATATTTAAAAAGTTTCTAGTTTAGGGATGCCTGGGTGACTTAGTCAGTTAAGTGTCTGCCTTCAGCTCAAGTCATAATCCCAGGGTCCTGGGATCCAGTCCTGCATCAGGCTCTTTGCTCAGTGGAGGGCTTGCTTCTCCCTCTACCTGCTGCTCCCACACTGTTCTCTCGCTCTCTCTGACAAATAAATAAAGAAAATCTTTTTTAAAAATTAAAAATTAAAAAATAAATGAATAAAAAGTTTCTAGATTAGTTGAGGGTCTTACCACACTTCTCCCAAGTCCCAGAAGCAATAGTTTTATAGCAACAAAATCTTGAATCTTGTACTAATAGACCCATTTAAGGGGCAAGAGAACTAAAAAAGGAAGAGCCTCATGGTTTCCTTGAAATATTAGCTAGTCTTGTAAAAAATTCAAGCACTACAAAGTGTATACTACAACTTGCCTTACCATTCTCACCCAAAAACATAACTAGCTCATTGCCATCGTCAATGTATCTTTCCTAACATAGTTCTATGCATTCTTCGAACATTGCTTTCAGCATATTTCAATTCTGAGTCTTTACATTGTATAATGTCCTAAAGATGTGTGGATTTTTATTCTACCATACATCTTTTAACTTTCCAACAATAATTTGAAACACCTAATTATGTATACAATCCCAATCTTAAAGTCATGGTACTGGATAGGACCTACAGATTATCAAACTCACTTTCCATGAATTAAGACATAGAATATAGTTCTGTCTCCCAACTTCAAAAACTTTGAGTTGGTTCCCATTGGCCTTGAAATAAAATTCAAAAGTTTTACTGTGGCCTGTGATACCCTGCATGAGCTGTTCTGGTTATTTTCCCAGGCTTTCCTGCTGTTCTTCATTCTCATTCAGAACAACCCAACCAAAGTGGCATGCTTGAGTTTATCCAACTTCCTAAGCTTCTTTTTTCCACAGAATATATGTCATTCCTTCTGCCTAGAAACAGCTATCTAACTTACATTCATTCCTTTGTAGCTCAGCAACAATAACCATTTCTTACAGAAATTCTCCCTACCTTTATATCCTCTCTCTCCATTTCTATCATAGAATTCTGTTTTTTCTTTTCCCTTTTGTGCCATGCATCATACTGAAATCACAATTGCATAATACATGTCTCCTCTTATATATTATAAGCTCCACGAAGCCAAGATACTGATTCAACTATATAGGGCTCTATCCCATGGCATTGCAAAAATCCTGCCACATGGTATAAACCTAAGAAATAACTGAGTAAGTGTATGAATAAACTCCATTCTGTGGTTATATTTTTAGAGTGGAAATCCCTGTGTAGTGAGAAATTAGATAAGAATATCAAACAAGGTGTGCCTGGATGCTCAGTTGATTAAGCTTTTGACTATTCATTTCAGCTCAGGTCATGATCTCAGGGTCCTGAGAATGAACCCCAAGTCATGCTCTGTGGTCAGCAGGGAGTCTGCTTGAGATTCTCTCTCTCCCTCTGCCCCTCCCCCACTCTCTCTTACTTTCTCTAAAATAAATAAAGAAATCTTAAGAAAATCAAACAAACAAATGAAGACCTAGCTTAGTGATTGAACCAGAAATGCCATTATAATAAAGACTTTGAGCAAAAAGGAGGCATAGCATTCTAAGATGTGTGAATACTATTCCTTTTTAAGACTGTCATATAACATCTAAATTCTTTTACTGTCTTTGTAAAATGGGGAATATTTCTGCTCCTGTGATATGACTAGTTGAAGAATACCTGTAATTCTCAATGTCATTGTTAAGTTTGCTAATGTAAATTTGATGTTTTATGCATCAATATTGAACTAGGAATTGGATGAAAGCAACCTCTATTTTGCAATTTTATGGACCTGGACAACAGTTTGAAAAACCTGAATAACAGTTCGATTATGTATAAACTTTATGAAGCTATATATAAGGAAAAATACTTTCTTAAATATAACTTACATGTATTATTATCCCTAATAAATTCTTTTCTGAAATGCAAGGTTATGCAATGATAGTTATCTCCCAAAATATTAATCTTTATGATATTAGCCACATAGGAACAATTATTGGTTTTGTGAATGTAAACTATATGTATTTATGCATTTAAGTATTTGTGTAGGTATATTTCAGTGAGAATATGGCCTTCACCATTAATACAAAATTTATTTTACTGGTCACCAAAATAATTTTAAATGCTCTAGGAGCATATACTCTTTTTGAAGCTTCCAGTTCTGGAAGTCTTCTCATGCTTCCCTAAATACTTCTCCCATCTTTCTGAAAACAAATTCAATAATTTTCAAAAGAATCCAGGAAATTTTCTGGTAGTTACCTTAAATTAATAAATCATGTTATTGTTCCATGTTCATTATAGAGAAGTTCTAACACAGTGTCCTTACCATCCACTCGTCTTATTATCACCTCTGTTGCAGGACATTAAAATTGCTTGGATCTGATCCTAACAGATTAAACTAACACTCTCAGCTTTAACTTTTCCTGTCACACATCTTCACCTTCTCCAATGGCAAAGCTTGTGATTTGAATGACATGTCCATTAAATATTTTAATCATTTTGTAGAATTGAACTGGGTAAAAATTGAACCATATCTATGGCTTTTCTAACACTCACATAAACACATACATGTAAGCAAAGACACAAATATATACTCTTCTGTACACCATGCCCCTTTCATTAGACAATTTTGATTCTAATTGGTTGTGTATGGACCTTATTATCTAATTACGATCTAATTTTAAAAAATAAAAACCATTGCATATGGTATCTCCAGTCTTAATCATGGACTTTAATACACTGTTCTTTGAAATTCAATCTGACAACCTCTTCAAATTCAGAAATTGGCTTGCTAGAGACCGTCAAGGTCATGATCCTTCAAAACACTGTTTGTCAAATTGCCCTGACACACCTCCTGCAGGAAAAACTACTCTTTGATTATTAATGTGCAATGGAAAAGTGACAGAGCCTTGCATACTGATCTTATAAATCAAGAAACAAATTTACAAAGTGAGTTAGCAAAAATACCTTGAGTTAAACCTCATATACAAAATGAATGCAAAAAAAGAGCATGATTTGATATGTGGATCTTTATTTCTGAATAAAGAATTCTGAATTTCTAAAAGTCATTGCAAATATGTTAGATTATACGTGATTTTCATATCTTCAATATAAAACGTTTGGAATATCTGTATACGGATTTTTGACTCCACAATGGAAAATAATATACCATTGATTAAACTGCAGGCCAGTTAATTTTTTTAAAGATTTTATTTATTTATTTATTTATTTATTTATTTATTTATTTATTTACTTGAGAGAGAGAGAGTGCACACGAATAGGGGGGAGGGACAGAAGGAGAGGTAGAAACAGACTCCACACTGAGCAGGAAGCCCAATATGGGACTCAATCCCAGGACCCTAGGATCATGATGTGAGCTGAAGGCAGACACATAACTGACTGAGCCACCCAGGTACCCCATAGTTCAGTTTATAAAGAAATAGTTGTACTCCCCTCTGCTACATTTTAACTCAAATCAACACAAATACATCCATTTAGTATATGTTATGCATTAATAATTATTTTTAATCCTGTGAAGAATATGAAGCAAAAACCCACAGAAAATGTACTGTATACAAATAGTATATATATATAGTATATATGTATATATATACACACACACACACCCCCATGTGAGTATACACACACAGACACACACACACACATATAGAAATGCATAGAAATACATAGTGCATATCAACAGGGATATTTATTTCATGAAAATATTTTTGTGAATTATTTTTGATAAATTTTTTCATGAAATTAAAATCTATGTAATGGTACATATCACCCACAATATTTCATGTATGTATGTATGTATGTATGTATGGAAATCTAATAATAAAATCAATTAGTTTGCAAAAGCAGAACAACAGGAAGTCACAAGCAGATCATAATTATGTATAAGAACTCCTAACGATAGGAGATAGTTCTAAAAATTCCAGAAAAGCAATAGAAATCATCTGGCATCTGACTTCTCATCAGTAAAAGTGTACACCAGAGGACACTGAAAAATGGTTTCTAAGTTGTAAATTAGAGAGATAATTTTGATTCACCAATTTTATACCTTTAAAACCTGTCTTTCAAGAATCTATGTAAAATAAGATACATTTTCTGATATGTGAGAAATCAAACAAGGTTTTTCTCTCATGCATCCTTTCTTAGGAAATCACCTCTAGCAAATGATAAAAAGGAAGATGCGGTGAATATAAGATATTTTATAAGGTAAATGTTATAACTCAGAATTTCCATGAGAGTAAATTAATCAATCAATCATAATATTTCCATATCGAGCCCATAAAGCAAGCAGCTGGAACATGAGTAGGAAGAGAGTAGGCTCCAGAGGACTATCTGTAAAAGAGTGTGTCATATTTTAAGAAATAGGTGAGGTGAAAAAAAGAGATGGGAGATGGATGACAGTGATTAAACTGAGCAGCAGATAAATATTTTTAAGAATATATGAATGTATATTATATATCTATACAGATTATATACACAATGCATACAGCTTACCTGGGGTTTTGTGTGTGTGTGTGTGTGTGTGTTTGCACACACGCGCATCTATGATTCTGTCTGTAACATTACTCTCCAACTTTCGTTTTTTGTGTTTTTTTGAATAGTGAATTCCTTTCTGAGCCATCTCTTTTCCAAATTAGCACAATTTTGCTGTAGAAGAAACATTAAGAAATGTAATTCTTTGTGTTTGCCATGTAATATCACAAGGTACTTTGTACATGAATGAATCAATAGGTACTCAATAGGTATTTGTTGTATGAATGGTTAATCAGACCACTAAGAACTAGAGTAATGTCTTCTCATTGGAATGATTAGCCAACCACACACCTAAGGGAAAAAAGTCAGTATATGTGTGTGTGTGTGTGTGTGTGTGTGTGTGTGTATAAACTTGATACAGGTTGTAGAGTATGAAGAGAAACAGAGAGATAAAGGTAATTGTTTTACAACAAAAATTGATCAAATTTGGTATCAATGATGATGTAGGGAATGTCTAGAGTCAGTAGAGCTAATTTGTATATTTGAAGATAAAAGATGTTGAGTTCATTGTAAGATATGTTTTTATAGAGAGGCCAACAGTATATCCAGATAGAGATATTAATACCATCATCTGTTAGCATAATTGTTTTTTCTAGCATCTAGAAATATTGGAATTTCTTGTAGATTTTCACTTTCGATGTGTTTCCATAGCACACGGGATTGATGTATTGCTGCCTAGGCACTTAACATAATGTACTGATTTTTATCTACTAAATTCTTAATTTCTTGAAAGCAACAGACTATTTTGATTATTCTAAAGAGTCTCATATATTGCCTGATATGCAAACTTTCTACAGATGTATGTTAAACTGAAAAGACAAATCCAGAAATAAAGAAATAGGTTTTTAGCCTGGGAACTCTCTTCAAATTAGAGTTTAAATCAAGTGTCTAAAAATCCCCAGTTATAGGCAACATTGGTATTAACAGAATGTAAGGAAGTATTCATGATGAAGAATATTTAGTAATACATAAGTCAGGCTATGTAAAATAAATGCATCTGAGCATAACAGGCATCAAAATATTCTACTGAATAGTTATCCTAAAAGTTTTTGTAGGCATTTTCTTACAAAATAACACTAGAAAATATTTTAAATTAGTTTATTAATTTTGCCTTAACAAAGTGTCATGCTTTAGAAATTATAGACAGGACAAATAATCTTAAATTGATGTATTCTTGAATGGATTTTTTGAAAAATATGACAGTGAGATAAAACATGTTTCGTCTTATATAGGATTCCCTCCTAGAGTGGATACGAAGGTCATTTTGCAAAAATATTTGAGGATTCCTTCTTTTTCCAAGGATCTTCTTCAATTTCTTGATATCCAAAATAAATCCTACTGGAGTTCTTATGACTACATCATTTTTGCTCATTTTCTCATACTTGGATATGTAAAGTACTAACTCTGTCAGAACCTCATTCATCTGGCTTTCTTTGGATTGGGAAAGTTCTCCCAAGTCACTTTCATAAACTTCATTATATTAAAAATCATCATAAGATTTTTATTTCTAACTTTCTTAATGTATTTTCTTTATACTGTGAGATCTCCCAAATGCTGGACTTTCAGAAATAGAGATGGCTATGCAGAATTGACATGTGAAAGAAGTAGATCAATTCTGGTTATGACGGAGCAAGATATTGGAGGAAGACTAATTTTATGAGGAGGCAGCTCTTTAATGAATATTATGCTATTAGTGTTATTATTTCTTCCCTGAGTAATTTGATTAATAAATATGCAGATCTAAATGAAGACATTTCTGCATATGCACCAATGTATCCCTTCCCCCTTTCTAACTGCTGTATTACCTAGAATGTATAAAATATAATCTATTTTGTGTCACAATGCCAGTGCCTATAAAACACATTTAATATACACAATTAGAATAAATCAAGTCTCTACCCTCAAAGAGCCTGTAGACATCATTTCATTCCACTCTGGACTACATCTGTGCATTCGTTTCCATAGTCCCCAGAATATAGCAAGATTGTTTCTAGTATTTATGAAATGCTAATTTCCTATATTGCTTATAAAATCCCCCATAAAACCTCTACTTTTTTCATAAACTTTTATTCAGCTACTTAAATTTAATTTGTTCTTAATTGCTGATGTAGTGTATATACATGTTTATTTTATACTATATTTAGCAATACATATTAGCACAGTGATATGCAAATAAAAATGGGGAAAATAAGGGTTAAATACACTTATTTTGTAACATGAGGAATAACTAATATATTCAAATTATTGTATGATACATAATATTTTTAGTTAAAGCTAAATTTTAAAAATGGTTATAAGTATCTAGAGGGTAAGTTTGCAATTCTTCTATGCTCTGTATGGCATTATGTAATGCTTATGTGCTTTTTATTACAATATATTTTGAATTGTTTGTAGTAAATGCAGAAGTGCAGTATAACATTTGTTATTAAGACACTGCTTAAAGTAGAGCCTTATTGATCAAGGGGTTTGAAATGAAGGTTTAATAACCTAGACTGTCATTAAAAGAAGAGGGATAATATAGAAAGTCAAATCAAAGTCCTAAAGTGAATACCTTATGAAAGAGAACAGAGCTTACAAAGTGAATCATCAACTAAAATATATATGATTGCTTTTGGGTATGTTTCATTGTTCAGCTGTAATCAATATGACAATCCAAGTCAGATACTATAATAGCAATAACTTTTAAAAGTCTTTCAACATTTATTGCACATCTCTTTTGCATTTCATTTGATTCAGGGTACTTCAAATTTGAAACAATCTAAGTAGAATGCAGTCATTGTGCTTGAAATGGTTCGTGTAGGCAATTGAAAGAAACGTTCAGCTTTCTATTTGATGTTACTGCTGATATTTTATGCCTTGTAATAAGGCCAGAGGTAACTACACTTAATAAAGGAAACTCTATTGACAATATATATATTTTACTCTAATATATTCTATTTATTTTATTTTCTACTTGTAAAATATACTTCTGTAGGAAAATACACACACACACACACACACTTTACAATACTATAGATAAAAAACACAGTTCTTAGTCTCCCAAAATAATAAAAAACAAGTAAATATTAGGTAAATGCCATTGGAATTAGAACTAAAATTTCTGTTTGTTTGGTTGGTTTGGTTTTTATCAAAATGACAAAGAATATTCTGTACATGTCAGCTTTCAAATCTGTTTCTTGAGATTTATTATTTGACTTTTTATTTCTAAAAGCCTTGTAATGGAAACTTTATTGTTAATTTTAGCAACTTGGAAATGCTATACCTATCTTAAAATTTCCATAAAAGTCAATAATGACCTAAAGACGAGTGTCAAAACCAGACCAGAAAATACCAAAGTTTGAAAGGATTTTGTTTTAAAAGTCCTAGAGACTTGTCATGAGTATCCCTAGTGAATATTAAGAAACCAGTTTAGCCTAGGGCAAGATCTATTTTTCCTTTTGCCTCATATTTGTTTTATCTTCTTTATTTCATATAATCTCTGCTTTTTGCAGGGTAACCAGAGAAATTAGATGGGAAGAACTGAAGAACTTAGGGGATCAGATAGTTATAAATTATATATGTCTGTTTTATCTGTAAGGTTTCAAACTGGAAAGGAAAACCACATGAATATTGTGAAATATGAATTGTATTATGTGAATTAGTCCTTACACAATTGTGGGAGGAGATGAGGAAGAAGAAGTCCAAAAAGAATTAGAAAAAATAACTAACATGCCTGGTATTAACATGTCAGTGCTGGCAGGAAGCTAGGCATGTCCAGTTACTAGAACGGAAGTTCAAGGAGGCTTGGTGGAATACTCAAGGGAAGGTTATTGGCTCTTGGGGCTATTGCTTCATATGTAACATGCATGTAAGTTCATCCATATCTTCTATAGTCCAGTAAGTCACTTCTTTTCAGTGCTAAATAATATTCCATTGCCTGGATATAACATAATTCATTTATACATTCACCAACTGAAAGGTATTTTTGTTACTTCCACTTTTTGGCAATTATAAAGAAAGCTGCTATAAATATCTGTGTGCAGATTTTTATGTGGTCTTAAGGTTTTCAGCTCCTTCATGTAAATACCAAGGAGTATGCTTTCTGGATCATATGGTAATCGTATGTAGAGTTTTGTAAGAAACCACTAAACTGTCTCCCAAAGTGGCTGTATCATTTTGCATTCCAACCAGCAGTGTATGAGAGCTCCTATAGCTCCATCCACACCTGTGCTTGGGTTTATCAGTGTTCCAAGATTTGGGCCATTTTAATAGGTACATAGTAGTATATCATTGTTGTTTCAATTTTCTCTCCCTGATGAGATATGTGAAATACCTTTTCATAAGTGTATACATCATTTATGTATTTTCTTTAGTGAAGTGTCAAAGGTTTTGGCCCATTTTTTTGAGTAGGTTGTTTGTTTTCTAATTGTTGAGGTTTTTTTTTTTTTTTTTAAAGATTTTGTTTATTTATTCGACAGAGATAGAGACAGCCAGCGAGAGAGGGAACACAAGCAGGGGGAGTGGGAGAAGAAGAAACAGGCTCATATCGGAGGAGCCTGACGTGGGGGCTCGATCCCATAACGCCGGGATTACGCCCTGAGCCGAAGGCAGACGCTTAACCGCTGTGCCACCCAGGCGCCCCTCTAATTGTTGAGTTTTGAGAGTTCTTTGCATACTTTGGATAACAATCTTTCATCAATCCTTTTGCAAATATTTTCTTCCAGTCTGCATTCTCTTGATATTTTCTTCTCATATTTTGATATTGTCTATCATAAACCAGAAATTTTTAATTTTAATGAACTCAAGGTTATCAATATTCCTTTCATGCATCAGATCTTTGGAGTTGTACCTAAAAAGGCATCATCATACCCAGGATCATCTAGGTTTTCTTCTGTGGTCTCCTAGGACCTTTATAGTTTTGCATTTTACATTTCAATCTATGATCCAATTAGAATTATTTTTTGTGAGTAGTGTAAAGTCTGCATTGAAGATTCTTTTTTTGGCATGTGGATGTCCAGTTTGTTCCAACACCATTTGTTAAAGATACTTTGTTCCATTATATTGCCTTTGCTTCTTTGCCAAAGATGAGTTGACTATATTTATGGGGTTTTTTTCCTGGACTCTCAATTCCGTTCCATTGAACTTTGTCTGTTCTTTCACCAATACCACACTGTCTTGATTACTATAGTTTTATAATAACTCTAAAAGTTGGGTAGCATCAGTCCTCCCATTCTGTTCTTCCTCTTCATTATTCTGTTGGCTATGCTGGGTCTTTTGCCTCTCCATACAAACTATAATCAATATGTTGATACACATAAAGTAACTTGCTGGGATTTTTATTGGGATTGTATTAAATCTATAAATTAAGTTGGAAAGAACCAACATCTGGACAGTTCTGAGTTTTTTTTTATCAATTAACTTGGAACATCTCTCCATTTGTTTAGTTTTTTGGTATTGTTTTTCAGAGTTTTTTTAGTTTCCCTTATATAAATGTTGTATATGTTTTGTTAGATTTATACCTAAGTATTTCATTTTGGGGGTGCTAATGTAAATGATACTTTGTTTTTAATTTCAAATTCCACTTGTTCATTGTTAGTATATAGGAAAGCAGTTGTTTTCTGTACATTAATCTTATATCCTGAAACCTTGCTATAATTGCTCATTCCCAGAGTTTCTTGAATTGCTTATTCCTGGAGTTTCTTTGTCAATTCTTTTTGATTTCCTCAAAGACGATCATGTCATCTTCAGCCTAACAAGCAAAATCTTTATTTCTTCCTTCATAATCAGTATACCTCCTGTTTCCTTACCTTGTCTTATAGCATTACTAAGGAATTTCAGTCTGATGTTGAAAAGGAGTCATGAGAGAGACCACCCTTACCTTGCACCTGACCTTATTGGGAAAGTTTTTAATTTCTTACCATTAAGTAAGGTTTTTTGTAGATAGACTTTATCAAGTTAAGAAAGTCTCCCTCTACTCCTAGTTTACTGAGAATTTTTCTCATAAATGGGTGTTGGATTTTGTCAGATATTTTTTCTGCATCTATTGATATGATCCTGTGATTTTTCTTTTTTAGTCTGTTGATGTAATAGATTACATTTCTTAATTTTTGAAGGTTGAACCAGCCTTCTACACCTGGGATAAGCACTACTTGGTCATAGTGTATAATAAATCTTTTTATACTTTATTAGATTTGATTTGCTAATATTTTGTGAAGATTTTAAATCTATGTTATGAGAGGTATCGGTGTGTAGTTTTCTTTACCTGTAAAGTTTTTTGTACGGTTTTGACATTAGGATAACACTGGCCTCATAGAATGAGTTTTGATATATGCCCTCTGCTTCTATCTTCTGATAAAGATTGTAGAGAATTGGTATGACTGGATTACCCTGGAGTTTTTAACTCTGAAGAATAATCTGCACTGAGCCTCCAGCAATTTGTCAATTACAGTTCAGCTTTTGCTACCTAGCCCTGGTTCCTGTAGTAGTTTCACCTTCTGAGCCTCTGCTTCAGTTAGCCACAACTCCCCATATTTGCCTGTGTATCTCTACAGTCTTGGGGGCAGCAGCTTGTCCTGTGTCCTTCCCCTCCACTTTTTTTGGGGTTTTTTGTTTGTTTGTTTGTTTGTTTTATTTGAGAGAGAGAGAGAGCACAGGGGGAGGAGCAGAAAGAGAGGGAGAGGGAGGGGAAAGAATCTCAAACAGACTCTCCTGAACCCAGAGCCCAATGCAGGGCTCAATCCCAAGACCCTGAGATCAGGATGTGAACCCAAACCAAGAGTCGGATGCCCAATGGACTGAGCCACCCAGGTGCCTCGTCCTTTCCTCTTATGCATCCAAGAAGAGTTGTTGATTTTTCAGTCTGTTCAGCTTTTTACTTTTCTCTCAGAATGGAGTAGCATCTCCCAAACTTTACATGCAGAATTGGAAACCAGAAGTCCAATAAAGTTTAATCTTCAAACACCAAAAATGTTGAAATGAAGGCAAGAGATTTACCAACACTGCCAAAGAAAGTGTAAAATGATAACCAAAGATAAAGGAAACAAAATGAATTATAAGGGATTTCTCTGACATAACATAGGTTATCCTAGTATCATAAATATTTGTTGAATATGTAAGCAAAAATTATTAACCAAATTATGGCAAAATCACTGGTTTTAAGCCAAATTGATGTATTTACAAATATTGTCAACTCTGCCAATCTTCTGATATTGTCCAAGAAAACATTTCCTTCATCTCATTTTTCTAAGTCATTCATTTAAGATAACCTGTTTTTGAGATGCCAAATATATTATCTGGAAGTAATAGTCACAGATATACTGCTTCAGTAAGAGTCCCTTCAATAAACTCAAGTCATCGCGCCAGCAGTAAATTTTACAAACTTGTAATTACAATACACACTGCTACCCTAAAGAGGCATGAAAATTTAAAAAACATATTTGTTAAAATGTCACACAGATCAGGGTGGTCACTGAATCCTGAACAATTTTCCATCCTCTGAAGGCATTATCAACAATTAACATATTTTTTAATCTAGATAGTCTTTGGTTTTCAATTAACATGACATTCTTTTAATTGGATTGTGAGATGAACTTTAGAAATTTCTAGGACACTTCAGTTACTTCTATCATAAACACAATTGGAGCTGGCTTTGTAGATTAGAATATCTTGTACATCCAGCACAAATGTAATTATTTTCTTACAAGACTAATATGCTTGTTTAAATTTGTTTGAAATAAATCACAAAAAGAATTTAAAAACATTTTCAAGCCACATAACAATGGCTTATAAATAAGAATTATTTATATTTTCCATCACATTGGAGATATTACCAAATAAGCTAACTCCTTCAGAAGACTCTACTTTAGAGATTTCTTGATCAAAAGTCTTTTAAATCATTTGGATTAGAAAATTAAGTTTATTGTCCAATATAATCAAACAAAGCTCTTAAATACGTTTTGAATTTTATAGATACATTCCCAAATATGTAAGAAAACAGACGTTTTCCAACATCAAGTTGAAGAAATAAAATCACTTTCATAGCACCAAACTTTTGTTTCATTTAACATAATCAATATCAAGCCAAATATCTCCATAATAATAACTATAATAAAAATATTTCATTATTTTCACTGAATTGTCATCAATTGTAAATTTCTGGGAATGGATTAGATTTAATATTATTTCTCAATGTTTGTATTTTTGGTAGTATTAATTTATTTTTAAATCCAGTGTTACCACATCATTTTCATTTTTTGGTCGTTATTATGAGAGATGGTGTTTATTATTTTTTTAAAAATTGATTGATTTTTGAGAGAGAGAGCATGTGCATATGTTGGGGGGGGCATAGAGGGAGAGAAAGTTTCAAGAAGACTCCTTGGTAAGCACAGAGCCCCATGCAGAGCTCATTTCACAACCCTGAGATCATGACCTGAGCCTAAATCAGGGGTCAGATGCTTAACTGAGCATCTGACTGTTGCTGAGCCACCCAGACACCCCCTGATGCTAATGATAAAGTTTACCATATCATTACATTTATTTTTTTTAAGATTTTATTTATTTATTTATTTATTTATTTATTTGAGAGAGACAGCATGAGGGGGCAAATGGGCAGAGGGAGGGGGCAAGCGGACTTTCTGCTGTGTAGGGAGTCCAATGCAGGGCTCAATCCCAGGACCCTAACATCATGACCTGAGCCAAAGTCAGACTCTTAACTGACTGAGCCACCCAAGTGCCCCAATATCATTACATTTAAATAAAAATGTATGTCAGTTAAGGAAATAATGTTTTAGATTGCAGTACAGTAAAGGTGAAAATATGACCAAAGGGGGAGAGAAAGTTATATAGAAAGCTGCATTTTGGACGCCTGGGTGGCTCAGTTGGTTAAGCATCTGCCTTCCACTCAGATCATGATTCCAGCATCCTGGGATCTTGTCCCACATCAGGCTCCTTGCTCAGTGAGGAGTCTGCTTCTCCCTCTGCCTTCCACTCCCCCTGCTTGTGTGCGCAAGTGCTCGCTCTCCCTCTCTCTCTCTCTCCCTGGCAAATAAATAAATAAACTCTTTAAAAAGAAAAAAAAAGAAGCTGCATTTCCAGTGCAAGAATGATTAATGTTTGAGAAATCTGACACAGAACATTCAGGAGACAATAACTTTTTAAACAATCATTTTATCTATTTTCAATATTTATTTATTTTTCTTCTGTGTCAAATTTGATTCTTCTTGTTCAGCTCTGCTGTCCAATATCTCCCTATTTTATCTTACTGCCTGGTGTTTCACAGTGATTTAAATTAATTCTTAATTATGCATTTTAAATTGCTTTTCTTCCCCGTTTCTTAAAGCATTCTAAGATTTTTCATTAAGTGACAATTCATATAATAGGGTATTTTAAGCTTCTCTTTTATAAGAAGAAGCTTTAGAAAATTATTCTTATCACCGTGTATTTTGGTAAGATCCCAAGTTTGAAAATGGAATTGTTACCTGCCAATTTAAATGTACAGAATGAATTGATTACACACTTATGTTTTGTCAGAATATTTTTACAAAATAACTACCTTTTATGAAAATCAAACATTTCCTTGATCCTGTCTTTCTAAATTCCTAAAACATATAATTGAAAGCTCTTTTTGGAAATGCAGGATATTATTACACGGAAAGGGGATAGCAACCAGGTATCCTGTTTAAGTACAAATGAATATTCTGGATCTCTAATACATAAAAATTCTAGTAATTGTTTTTGATAGACCATTCCCTATTAAGTATGCATGTTGACAGAAATTCCTTCCCTGTAAATCATTCTGTTACCCCAATCCAGATCAGTTGAGGTGCTGAATTATCATCCTGCTTATCACAAAAAAAGTAAATAATTAGATTAATAAATTATATTAAAATAAACAAGAGGGGTGCCTGGGAGGCTCAGCCAGTTAAGCCTCTGCCTTCAGCTCAGGTCATGATGCCAGGGTCCTGGGATGCAGCCCCACATCCAGCTCTGGGCTCAGAGGGGAGCCTGCTTCTCCCTCTCCCTCTGCCTGCAGCTCCCTCTTCTTGTGCTGTCTCTCTCTTTGTCAAATAAAATAAATAAAATCTTTAAAAATAAATAAATAAGAAAATACATAAGAAAAACAATAAAACTTGCCAAAAGACAAAAATATCACAATCAGCCTTAACCATTCTACTCACAGGACTATCTTACAGCAGCCACCTAGAACATTTAGAAGTGCTTACTTCACTATTAAAGTAGATGGGCAACCAAACATCACCAAAAATGCTATGGCAACTAGTAACATTAAAGGGAAAACCCAAAATTTAAACCAAAATAAGACCATGTAAAAAAAGACCATAAAACATAGCCCCCCCCCAAAAAAATGAGGGATAATTCCTAGAATAAAACCTGTTAAAGAGAAATCAAAACTCCTATTAAAATTCTGGGAAAAATCCAGGGGCGCCTGGGTGGCTCAGTGAGTTAAGTGTATGCCTTCGGCTCAGGTCTTGATCCCAAGACCACATTGGGCTCCTTGCTCAGTGGGGAGCCTGCTTCTCCCTCTACCTGCCACTCCCCCTTCTTCTGCTCTCTTTCTCCCTCTCTCTCTCTTTCTTTTTCTGACAAATAAGTAAATTATTTTGAAAAAATAAATATAAATAAATAAATAAAAATAAAATTCTTAGAAAAATTCAAAGATTTTTTTCAATTAAAAAACAGCCGCAAAAAATATCAGAGAGAAAACATATGTTACTGAATATAATTAGAGATAGATAGATGACAGATGATCCATGGATAGCCAGATTATAGCTAAATTACTAGATGAATATTACCAAAAACATATAGTCGGGAAAATAGTGTGAAGATTTTCCCAGTCTTTATCTTTGCAATGAAAAGACAAAGATATGAGGAGAAGCCATGAAATACTAACCAATCAATCATGAATGTCAAATGTCTGATAAGTAGCAGTTATAGAAAGTAAACTGAAAAAATGGAAGAGAGAAAATTACCTAAGATATATAGGAAATGTTGTACAACAGAAGGTTCCTTCTACACTCACTGTCATAATTACCTAACTCCATATTCATTATTCAACAGATTGGAATTTAAGGTCTTTCTCAAACCAGTGAAATTGCTTTTACTCAGATAACAGTGACTTTATATTGAAAAATCTAGTAAACATTTTTATTTCTCAGCTTACCAGCTCTTTTTGTAATCGTTTATTCTCTTCATCACCTCTTGTTAAATTTCTTTGGCTCTTGCAACAATCCTGTTCTCTTAATTATAAGTTTTCTGTACCCTGAGTCCTTCCTTCCTTTTTGATTTCTTTTTCTTCATAAATAGCTCTACTTATAACCTGTTATTCATAATCAAGTATCATAATATTAAATCCATGAAAATCTAAGACTTTATTGCATCCAAGAAAAAGGATGGCAAAACAATGAATGATTCTGTTCTCTCACATGACCAAAATGTTCAGAATTTTATATCAGAAGTGTATCATATTGCAGATAGCTGACCAAATGAATAAACAAGTGTTCACTAATTAGAAAAATGAATTATATTTAGTCAGCATAAAAAGAAAGTTATCATAGATAAAACTTAGAAGTCTTTGTAAAAGACTCAAATTTAGTTTTGTGATTTATAAAATAAGATAATTTAATTCTGAGTGTTCCTATTGAATTAATCATTACTATTGTTTCCAATTGTACCATGCTGCCATCAAAATGTAAGTTTTTAAAAAAGAAAAATCAGAAAAACAATAAACTGGTAAGATCTTTGGTTCCTCTTAAGATTCCTTTGTAAGAAATCCTGAAGTTTTTATCAAGCGGGTGGTGGTACAAATACTTTGTATTTCCGGGGTTTCTGGGTGGCTCAGTCGGTTAAGTGTCTGCCTTCAGCTCAGTCATGATCCCAGGGCCCTGGGATTGAGCCCCATCTTGGGCTCCCTGCTCTGTGGGGAGCCTGCTTCTCCTTCTCCCTCTGCCTGCTGCTCCTCCTACTTGTATTCTCGCTCTCTCAAATAAATAAATAAAATATTAAAAAAAAAGAAATCTTTGTATTTTAAATTTTCAACCTTCCTAATTCATGAAATGCCCTCTGTTGGGTAGATTAATATTCTCTAGATGATTAACAAGGCAACAGGGTGATAAAATACCTTTGACATGTGCTTGAGAACCAGACATCACTATGTAAAAGCCAAGAATTTTCTCCTGGTTCAGTGGGTAGAGTAACCATTATAAAAAAAAAAATACATTATGTAATGAAGATGACAGAGCAAGAAAGACAAAATATCCATTCTGTCCAACCCAACAATTTTTATTCTGATAAGTTCATATCAAAGAACGCAGAAGAAACTTAAATCTGAGGCAACAATAGCAAAAAGACACAACAAAATATATGTTTTTTGTTTTGTTTTATTTTATTAAGTTCCTTCATTAAATGATTGACATTTATTTTATGCTCAAAGTAACTGTGAAATTTAGGGTTCACTCATTAAAAACAAGAATCACCAATGGAAATGCAGGCAAGTGTAGAGATAACATATGGAACCAAAAATGTATATGTATTTCTAGCTTAAGTAGATCATTAATATCAGATTAGTCTTATGGAAAGAGTTTGTGCTGCCTTCCACAATCAGAATAACCCTTATTTTCTGATCACCCATATGTGGACTAAATCAAACCCCCAAATTTAACATGGGGCGCAAATAAATTCCATTTTGAAGAGATTAATCTAGTTGGAGTATCAATTAGAAAGTTTAAAGGAAAGTTTGGAATGCAGAGCAATTGTCTCTAATTTTGGAATTTTCCCAATATATCTGGACAGAGCTTCCTTGACTTATGATGGGTTGACATCCTGATAAATCCATCATAAATTGAAAATATCTTAAGTCAAAAATTCATTTATTACACCTAACCTACTGCAAGTTACAGTTTAGCCTAACCTACCCTAAACCAGCTCAGAACACTTTTATTAGCCCACAATTGAGCAAAATCATCTAACACAAAGCTTGTTGTGTAATAAAGTGTTGGATACTGTACTGAAAGTGAAAAATAGAATGGATGTATAATACAGAATGGTTGTAAGTGTATGCGTTGTTTACTCCCATGATTCTACGACTCCCTGGGAGCTGAGGCTTGCTACCACTGTCCAGCATCACAGGATAGTATCATACCACATATCACTACCCTGGGAAAAAAGGAAAATTAAAATTTGAAGTACATTTTCTACTAAGTGCATATCGCTTTTGCACCTCATAAAGTTGAAAAATTGTAAATTTCAACCATCATAAGTCAAGGACCTTCTGTATTTAAGCCATGTAAATGGGAAGAATCACCTCGAAAGGGAATGTATACAAAGGAAAGATGATTGAGCACTAATAATTAGAAGCTAGTTAGAGCATGATCTTGTACCTCAGTAGCCAGAAAAACCCATGATGCATCCGAAGACAAGAGGAAATTATCTTTGAAAGGAAAGAAAGTCTAACCATGTCATTGGATGCTGAGAGGTTTAAGAAGAGACAAAAGAGAATTTTTTACTGTATGTGGTAAGATGGAAATCATGTGCACATAGGGCAGAGCTGTTTTGTGATATGTTAGGGGTGGAAATAATCATTCACTGGAAGTCAGTTTTACTCCCTACGTATTGTTTACTCTTACATCCAAGCAAACACCAATTCCTGCTAGATTTATTTCCTGAATATGTATTAAATCTATCCTTTCCTTTCCATCTCTGCCACCAGTGCCTTTGATCAGATCCTCATCAAACAAGAATTAATCTATCCAAGATTATTCGAGCACTTTCTTGATTGATAATCCATGTTCCAGTCTTGTCTTCATTTAACACATTCTCCAAATTACCACTGAATTTTCTAATACTAATACGCAGATATAACCTATTATAATTGTGCTAATATAATCAATGCCTATAGAAGAAAAGTCATGCTCCCTAATGTCAAATAGATGCCATCCATAGTCTGGCCTCTTAAACCTTCTATCACCATGAACGTGCATGACCTTCCTGCCTTAAATCTTATTTTCAAGCCAACCACTGCATTTTTAAAACACCAAGTTTTTATCCTTGATAGAGAAGAGTTCTTTGCTCATGAGGGTCCTTTTGTACACTATCTTCATTTCTTCCTTTACTCTTCATTTTAAACTTGAAATGAGGTTTAAATAATCAACTTTTTTTTACTCATAAAAGTCAATCTTTCCTCAAATCTCCTTCTGCAAGATTGTCTTTTGATGATGATTTGTATAAATTTGTCACTGAAATAACATTATATAATTTTTAAGTTTTTAGTCTATAATTTTTTTTTGGATGATTAATTTTAATGTGTCAATTGACTGGGCCACAGGATACTCTGATAGCTGATTAAACATTATTTCTAGGTGTGTTTTGAGGGTGTTTGAGAACGACATTAACATTTGAATTGGTGGACTGAGTAAAGCAGATGGCCCTCCCCAGTGTGTGTGGGCTTCGTCCAATCCGGTGAGTTCCTGAAAAGAACAAAAAGTCAGAGGAAGGTTAAATTTGCTCTCTGTCTGACTCTTGATTCTTGACATCTATCTTTCCCTGCCCTCGGTGCTCCTGGTTCTTATGCCTTTACTGTGGGACTGGAATCTGCACCTATAGCTCTATAGTCTTCGGCCTTTGAATGATCATACTGCCTTTCCTAGGTCTCCAGCTTACACACAGCAGTTGGTAGAACTTCTCAGCCTCCATAATCGCATGAGCTGATAAGTTAAAACAAACCTCTTTATATATAGTATATATTCTGTGAGGTCTGTTTCTCTGCAGAATTGTAATGCAGTCTGTCTCCCTCACTCCTTGTGCAGATGGGTTATTCATTTGTGTATCTTCAGTCACTAGTATAGTGACAAACATATATGAAGCTCAACAATTATTGAATGAAAAGTAGTGAATAAATTTGCCCCGTTATTGGATGGTGTATAAAAAAGCCTGAACGCATCATCTAGGATGAAATGACAAATATTAGGGCTTAAGGAAAAAAAGAAAACAAAGCCAAAACAAAGTTAACATGTCCCTGATAAATTTATGATATTTTTATATTAATGTTAACATAATTTCATTTTGATGCTTTCTTAATTTTTTTAAGATTTTATTTATTTATTTGAGAGAGAGTGAGAGAGAGCACCAGCAAGGGGGAAGGAAAGGAACAAGCAGACTCTGATGCAGGGCTCAATCCCAGGACCCTGGGATCTTGACTTGAGCTGAAGACAGAAGCTTAACCAACTGAGCCATCCAGGCGTCCCAATGCTTACTTATTTTTCACTTTTCCCAAATACTACATTACTTTAAGTGCTTTATAAGTATCTTATTTTGAGCCAAATGTCCATAATCTTAAATGATTAGAGAAGAGATTTAACTCTATTGAATATCTATTATTTCAGACACATATGAAAACAAAAGTATGTATTTCATTCCTTTCATATATAAAATAATATGACCTAATTTATATGTATCTACTCAGTAAAATCTTACAGTAAAGTTACAGTAAAGTCTCTCGGTAAATCTTACAGCTAAGTTATAATGGAATAAATAAAAATCATATTTTTGTCTACTTTGTGGCTTTCTATCATGAAATAGTTTCTTGTTCCCAGACTTTCAGCTGAAGCTAATTACTTCTTTGATTATAGCAAGTATTTGGTGCAGTTTCTATTTCACTAAGACAATTTCAATAAAAGCAAAAAACATATATTGTTTTACCAAGCATGACTTTATCATTTATACACAATTTCTATAAAGTCATATTCAAAAAGAAGTAAAAATTGTTTAGTTTATTAATGATATGTGTCTTCATTACAATGTAAGCTAATTTTATCCTGAAGCATTTGGAAGTTAATGATCCTGAGAGTACATATAGGAAGCAATATTCTGACAGTTTCAGTAGGCATGGAACTATTATTCCTTAGAACAAGATAAATAATAATGATAATGATAATCAATGTTGTAGTTTAATTTTTATGGATTTTTTTGTTATCAAGTCAAAATTTGATTTCCAGCCATATTATAATCTGTAAATATGTAAAGTTTATGGTTTCTTTCTTCTAAGTATATTAAGATGATTAGTTAAATATGAACTGTTTCACCTACTTGTAGAGAATTATTTAGATACACCAGAATGCTCCTTTAAAAAAAAAGAATAGTTTTAGAATTAATAGTCTGTATTTTTCAGCTAAGATTTTTTTTTTTTAAATATAAGGTTCAAGATCCTACAGAAAGAATGTGAAGTCCAATTGTATTACTTTGTAACTGCATGCTTTTGTATCCTTAAGTAAGAATATTCACATAACGTACTTTGTGAAGAAACATGTTCATTTCTTTGGGGAGAAAAAAAGAAAAGAATTGCGGGGAGAAATAATGGATAGTTCATTTTATAAGAAACTAACAAGTTGATTTCTACTCTTTAGTATTGCCATGATCTCGTCTGCTTTAGGTTTAATCTATACCCTTTCTAGCTTCTTAAAATAGAATTTTAAAAGTTTCTTTGCAACATCTTATTTTCTATTATAAGCGCTTAATGTTAGAATTTTCCCTTGTGGGGCACCTGGGTGGCTCAGTCAGTTAAGCGTCTGGCTCTTGATTTCAGCTCAGGTCATGGAATCTAGCCCCATATCCAGCTCTGTGTTCAGGGGGGAGTCGGTTTGAGATTTTCTCTCTCCCCTCTCTCTTTACAATAAATAAATCTAAGAAAAAAATTTTTTTTCCTTGCCTAGTATTTTTGTTGCATCCACAATAGGTTGTGTTATAATTTTCATTCAATTCAACATAATGTTGAAAGTTCTAGTGATTTCTTTCTTGGCCTGTATAGTCCTCAGATGTATTGCTTTTAATTCCACATATTTGAGGATTTTCCAAATGTCATTCTGAAAATAATTTCTAGTTTTATTCTGGTTGGGCAGAGAACATAATTTGTAAGATATTAATCCTACTGAATTTATTGAGATTTGTTTATTGAAAATCATATAGTCTAATTTGGTGAATGTCCTATTTGCATCCTGCAGTTTTGGGTGGAGTGTTCTATACACATCAATGGGGTCAAGTCTTCCATATTTTTACTGATTTTGTATGTGTTGAATTGTCCTATCACTTATTCGAACTGCTTAAATTCTCAACCAAAATAGTAGATTTGTCTATTATTTTCTTACAGACTTTCTTTGAAGTATTTGGTGTGCATATATATTTATATTTTTATAAACTCTGAATGATTTTCAAGAAATATCCCTTTTTATCCCTCATAATATTCTTTGATTTTCAATCTACTTTGTCTGCAAATATCTAGTTACTTCAGAGTAGGATTCCTTTTTCCAAAATTATTTTAACTTATGTCTTTATGTCTAAATGGTTTTTTATAGAATTACATAGTTGAAAATTGCTTTACCCAGTCTCTCCCACTCTCGTCTTTAGAGTGTTTATATCAACTACTTTATTATGAATAAGGTACCATTTTGTGATAAGTTTTATATTTGTCTCATTTGTTCTTAATTCCTTTTTATCATTTTCCTGCCTTCCTTTTGGATTGTTTTTAATAATTCCCTTTTTATCTTCACTATGGGTTTAGTAGCTATCTCTCTCTCTCTCTTTACTGCTTAGCCCAGTGTTTACAATGTATATATTTAACTTTTCAGCGTCTACTTTCAGATAACATATAAATTATACATAATCTAGGAAATGTAGGGTAGTCTTCTCCTCCTGTCCCTTGTGCTGTTTTGTTATAGGTTTTCTTTAGACATATATTACAGACTTGTTGTAATTATGTGCTTTTAAACCATTATAATTTAAAGACATTTAACAAAATAATAAAAAGTCTTTTATGTTTACTCATATATTTGCCATTACCAGAAATCTTTACTCATGTGTATAGGTTAAATTTTCCACTTGCATTCATGTTCTTCTTTATCATTTTATTCCTGTCTAAAGAACTGTCATTACCATTTTTTCTAATGAGTTTTGCTGACAATGAATACTCTCAGCTTTTTTTTTTTTTTTTTTTTTTTTTTTTTTTTTTTTTTGCTGAGAAGGTCTCCGTTTCATCTTCATTTTGGAATGACATTTGAGAGCTTATTGAATTCTAGCCCTCTAAGATATCTCTGACTACTTCAAAGATAACACTACATCGACCTTTGACTTGCACAACTTTTGCAAAAAATCTATCACTTTTTACTAATTTATCTGTAAGAAATGTGTCCTTTGCCTCTGGCTGCTGTTAACATTCTTTCTTTTTACTGATTTTCTTTCTCCATGCCTATTGTAATGGGAAGAATGATTTTTTAAATTCTGTGGCTTTTATTAAAGATTGTGTTAGGTAATACTGACCTTTTGCAAGATAGATAGACAGATAATAGATAGATGATGATAGATAGATGATAGATAGATAGATGATAGATAGATATGTTTCAACTTGTGAATATATTAAAAAAAACTAAAATTTTTAAATGATTTGTATTGAAAAAGGTGGAAAAATATGGAGAGATTTGACATTAAAATAATGAGCCCTCTAATCTATAAACATGGTAAACATTTTTTCCACATTATTTATTTTCTCATGGAAATATTTTATATGTTTTTAACCTTTCACCTCTTTTATTAGATAACTCTTAAGGACTAAAATTTTTGGATAATACTATAAAATCTATATCAAAAATCATTAAAATCATTTCTACCTTCTTCTGGTATATAAATGCAATAGATTTTCTTGTTTTGACTGGGTATTCAGTGTAAGAATTATTGTGTTGGACATATACCATATTTTATGGTTTAGGTTTGTATTTCTCTGTACATGCGCCAAAGTCTCAACAACTTGCTTACTAAACATATTATATATAATATACATATTATATGTATATACATATATTATATATTATATGTTTTATATATACGTTATTATATATTATTTATAGATTTCACATATTTATAAGCATATTTAGATTTATTAATTAATTTATTAATTATTATGTTCAGGACTTGATACCACATAAGAAGCATTCCATAAAGTATTCTCTATTTAAGTCACACCTATACACACACTATCCACCAATTCACTTTTAACTGGACATTCACAAAAGTGTACCTAAATATGTAATAACTTTGTGGGACTTGAATGAAAATATTCATATCAGCTTTATGAATAGTAAACCCAAAACAAAAACAATCCAAATGTCCATTGATAGTAGAGTGTTTAAATAAATAAATGAATAAAGGGGTTTATTCATATAAAAAGACAATATATAGCAACAGATTAAGCTGTAGCTATTCTAGAATAAAAAGTGTGTGTCCATAGTAACCAATACATAGGAATACCTACCACATTGATTTCAATATATTATATTTAAAGCAGGCACATCTAAGATGTCACTCCATTGACTTTTAGATGGCAAAACTTTTGGAAGAAATTTGTCACTTTTTTAATAATATTTTTTATTATATTATGTTACTCACCGTACTGTACATCCTAAGTTTTTGATGCAAAGTTCCATGATTCATTACTTGAGTACAACAACCAGTGCACCATGCAATACGTGCCCTCCTTAATACCCATCACCAGAAATCTGTCACTTTTATCCTTATTTATCTGTAAGTAGTGTTTCATTTTCCACAGTTTTTTTTTTTAAGTTAACATTATGCTTCTCTCCGGGAAGGAAGGTGAGGTTAGTTATGAAGATGGGCATTGGGGGATTGCTTGGTTTTGATAATACCTGTTTTGTGATATGGGTGAGTGTAGATATATTCATTTTACAGCAATGTGTTGAGTTCTTCATGTTCTTAGTATAACGTTTGCATACATGTCATATGCAGTTGAAACATTTCAAAATAATAGCAAGGTATTTTATACATACACAGAGGTATTTCACACATGTACCACTATATATACATACCCTTCTTTCTTTCTTATAGAAAAACATACTCTGCATCACGTATAACATCTTTTTTATATACAACACTATTTTTTAAATATTCTTCTGTATTAGTTTATAATTGTGTACCAAGGTGATCTCGTTTTAAAAATTTTATGTATCCTTAGGATTAAGCAAGTTGTCTTGAATTAGAAAGTATAATGTGTTCATCAGATTAGATATTTATTTTTGCTGCATGAAAATGGATTATTACACTTTGGGTTCTCAGATTGGTACATAATTAGACAGTCATTCCTTTATGAATGTGCCATAATTTGTTTTGCCATTTCCCAAAAAATGAGTCTTTGTGTGTATATTGATCTGAAAGATAAATTCTTGGAAATGAAATTTCTCATAAACCTATTAAAATTTTTGATAGATAAAGCAAAATTCATCTTCTTAATTGATTAAACAAACATTCGTTCCTATCAATAATATAAATGGGGTGACTGTTTACAAATAGTCTCCCTAAACTAGGTAAATAATAAAATGTATTTTTAAATCCAATAGGCAAAATTTAGTCTCATATTGTGGCTTAAACATACAATCTACCTTTTATTAAGGCAGAGATTAGATATACATTAACACATCACATATAAATAACATTTTTTTGTCAGTAAAAAGCCTGATTCCTTTTCATTAATTCTCTGCTTGGTTATTTATTTTTTTCTTAGTTATTTTGTACGCAGTGTTGAAAACATAAGACCAAAAGTCTGTATGAGAGATACAATACTATTGTGTTTTTAACACTAATACTTCTTTAGCAACATATTTAGCGTAATTAATTTTTCAGTGTGTGAGGAAACAATACTGAATATTCATGCATAACAAAGGATCAAACTGTGATCACCACAAAGATATTCTCAATTCAAGATATGGTTATCTGAAATAAGTTTTGTCATTGTACATCCTTGCATAAATTCAATTACTTAATACTTACTACAATTAAATATACAGTTATCCTTAATATACCTAATATATAAAGTATTTCTCTTATAAATACTAATGCTAATAATAATAAAAACAGCAACAAAAACATCATCAGATATCTTACAGAGGTTTTGAGTCAAGTCTAATGAAATATATATAATGGAAGATGCTGCTATTTAATTGCACAGAAGTGTTGATAGAGTTACATGCTAAGGATAAAGATTAGTAGTAAAGATAAATATTTTATAGAAAAATATTAAGAGTTCATTTTTTTTTAAAGATTTTATTTATTTATTTGACAGAGATAGAGACAGCCAGCGAGAGAGGGAACACAAGCAGGGAGTGGGAGAGGAAGAAGCAGGCTCATAGCGGAGGAGCCTGATGTGGGGCTCGATCCCAGAACGCTGGGATCACGCCCTGAGCTGAAGGCAGATGCTTAACCGCTGTGCCACCCAGGCGCCCCAAGAGTTCATTTTTAACACAGTTTATTTTTTTTAAAGATTTTATTTATTTATTTGACAGAGANGACAGAGATAGAGACAGCCAGCGAGAGAGGGAACACAAGCAGGGGGAGTGGGAGAGGAAGAAGCAGGCTCATAGCGGAGGAGCCTGATGTGGGGCTCGATCCCAGAACGCCGGGATCATGCCCTGAGCCGAAGGCAGTTACTTAACGGGTGTGCCACCCAGGCGCCCCAATTTTTAACACAGTTTAGATGGAAGTTCAAATAATATATTTTTTGCTTTCGTATACCAAAACATATTTTACCATACATGCTATTGTGGTTATACTTGATAATATAAATACTGACTAGAATGAAATGAAGTTTTATCAAGAAAAAATTTAACATTACTTATTCTCATACAATTAAATAATTCCCTGAAATCTTATGCACAAGTAAAGCTATAAAAATCATAAAACAGCAGGAATCAGAGCAGCGTGTACTTTAGCAGCACTAACTGACAAAAATTTTCTCTATTAGTAATATCTAAATTTTTGTGTAAACCAGGGTATTTACTACACTGTAGTTCAGACTACAATATAATGGCAGCTAGACTTAAAAACAAAAATTTAATTACAATAATAAAATCTTATGAACACAGGACTATGTTCATTAGAAAGTGTATCCCCATTCTACTTTTCCTTGCAACTAATTAGGCATCTTTACTTTCTTATACTTCAATGATTAGTAAATAGAATAGTGTACACTGTAAGTTCAAGTCATATCCAAAGTTTTTAATGTCTATCCTATTTGAAAATAATTGTCTCTACATTTAATTGAAAACATAATATATGTCACAGGTGTGCCTGTCATTCCACAAATGGAATTATACTTTCCCTAACAAAGAAGATATTGATTGTGGCAGCATCTAAGCAAAGCTTCCATTAAACAACACATTTCATGTTTTAGTGTTTGTTTTCATATTGTATTGCGCATGTTTAGAATCACTACCAAATACCCCACCACAGGGAACTCTAATCCCAACTTTCCAAGTTCCAACATCAGTGCCACCTTTTCCAGCAAGCATCATATAAACATATCAAGAAGCTAATGGTACTCTACTCCAAAGTATTTAATTATGGCTGTTCTTGATCACACCTCTGCCATGGCACCTACTGCAATGTGCTAAGATTTATCTCCATGTCTGTTAATCATGGACCTCCTTGAAAGCAGGGATGATGCCTTAGTCCCATTCATGTCACTTACTCTAGCTTGATGCAGTGCCTTTTGTAGTTGACCTTACTGAGGGACTGAAAGACTTATTGAATCATGTAGATGGAACTCATTGAAGGACAATTTTCACCAAACACTTGATACATTACCTATTACTATGCCCCCCACAAAAGTCAAGCATGATTTTTATTGAGAGAGAACTTGCATTTGCTGATATTGATTTATTCTGTGGTTTCATAAACCTTAGCATTACTATATTAAATTTTTTTTTCATGGGGCCCTTTAAAAATATTGCATCATGAGTAAATGGTGAAGGAGTTAGCTTTTTATTTTGCTACTTTTCAACTCTATTGAGGTATAATTGTTGAAAAATAAATAGCACATATTTCAAGTGAATAGTATGATGAGTTTTGACATAAATATGCCTTGATGACACCATCTCCACAATCAAAATAATGAATATATCCATCACTCCAAAAAGTTTCCTTTTGCCCTTTTGTAGTCTTCTCCCACATCCCATCCAGTTGCCTTATGTTAAAGCATTACTGATCTTTCTGTCATTATGTATCAGCTTGTATTATTTAAAACTTTATGTACATAGAATAATGAAATATGTGCTTTTGTTGGAGTATTTTTTATTGAAATACAACTGAGAAACTACATTACATTAATTTCAAGTGTACAATGTAATAATTCAACACTTAGATACATTGTGGAAAGATCACATTAAGTTTATTTACCATCTGTCACCATATATAGTTAACATTTCATTTTCTTTTGATGAGAACTTTTAAGATTTACTTTCTTAGGAACTTGCAAATTCTCAAATCAAATATTATTGATTATAGTTCCCTTGATGCGCATCACATCCCCATGACTTATTTTATAACTGGAATTTTGTACCTCTTGATCTCCTTCACCCATTTGCCCATCCCCAGCCCCTCCCTTCGAGGCAGCAATTACCAATCTGTTCTCTGTATCTATGAGTTATGTTTTGTTTTGTCTGTTTACTTCTTTTGTTTTTTTAGATTCAGGATTTAAGTGAAACCATTTAGTATTTGTCTTTTTCTGTCTGGTTTACTTCATTGGCGTAATGCTTTCAAGGTCCATCCACATTGTTAAAAATGGCAAGATTTCATTCCTCTTTATAGCTGAGTAGTATTCCATAGTGTATGTGTATACCACATCTTTTTTGTCCATTTACCAATAGATGGACATTTAGGTTGTTTCCATACCTTGACTATTATAAATAATACAGCAGTGAACATAGGAGTTCCTATGTCTGAGTTCTACCATTCAGCATAACTATGTTTTTTAATGTATAGGTACTTTGGTAGTTTCATTGAGTGATATTCCATTGTATGTATATATTACAATTTATTCACCTATTTTTTAGGATATATAATTTTATTTATTTATTTATTTTATTATGTTCAGTTAGCCAACATATAGTGCATCATTAGTTTTTGATGGAGTGTTCAATGATTCGTTAGCTGCGTATAACACCCAGTGCTTATCACAACACACGTCCTCCTTAATACCCATGACGCAGCTACCCCATCCCCCCTCTCTTCTGAAACCCTCAGTTTGTTTCCTGGAGTCCAGAGTCCCTCATGGTTTGTCTCCCTCTCTGATTTCCCTCTCTTCAGTTTTCCCTCCCTTCCCCTGTGGTCCTCCGTGCTATTCTTTATGTTCCACATATGAGTAAAACCATATGATAATTGTCTTTCTCTGCTTGACTTATTTCACTAAGCATAATCACTTCCAGTTCCATCCATGTTGAAATACCCACCATTTGCATCGATAATTTATTCACCTATTGATGGACATTTTAGGTTATTTCATTTTTTGACTATTACAAATAAAATAATATGAGCATTTGTATACAAAATATGAGCATTTGTATACAAAATTTGTATACAAAAATACTGGTTGTATACAAAATACTGGTTGTATACAAAATATGAGCATTTGTATACAAATTTGTATACAAAAATACTGGTTTCTCGTGTTTTCCTTTTTTTAGCTTTTTTAGATAAATGCCTGTTCAGATATCCCCTTTTTTTATTATGTGAAGGATATTACGTATTGACTCTTACTTATCAGGTACAGGTCTATTCAGATTATTTTTTCAACTTGTATGATATTTAGTTGTTTGTGTCTTTCAAGGAATTGTTCAAATTTTCTTTTATTTCACTTTTAATATACATGCAATAAGTATTGATGGCATCTCCCATTTCTGATACTACTATTTTGCATTTTCTCTATTATTTTCATGGTTACCTCACTGGAGGTTTATCAGTTCATTATTTATCTTAAAATACAAGCTTTTGTTTTTGATGGATTTACAATGGTGTTCCTTTTTTCAATTTTATTGACTTCTGCTCTGATTTTTATTATTTCTTTGCTTCTGTTTGTTTTAGACTTAAATTTCTCTTCTTTTGTCGCCTATGATGGGAGTTTATGTTATTCAATTCAGGTCTTTCATCTTTTCTAACATATGCATGTAATTGTGTAAATTTTCCTGTAAGCACCACTTTCTATTCATTTCACCAATTTTGATGTTATATTTTCATCTTAATTTATTCAAAGTGTTTAATTTCTCTTGAGACTTCTTTGGCCCGTACATTATTTCAAATTGTGATGTTCAATTTCCAAATATTTGGGGATAGTTCAGCCTACATTTATTTGATTTCCAGTTTAATTTTATAGTGGTCAGAGAGCACACTTTGTAAGAATTCTATTATTTTCAATTTGTTATAGCTTTGATAAAGTGTGTTTTACCTCCCAGGATGTGTTGTTAGAGGAAGTCCCGTGTGAGCTACAGGATGTGTTGTTAGAGGAAGTCCCGTGTGAGCTACAGGATGTGTTGTTAGAGGAAGTCCCGTGTAAACTGAAGAAGCCTGTGCATTATGTTGTTGTTTAATGAAGTATCCAAAAAAGCCTTTCAGATCTAATTAGTTGATATTACTGCATAGGAAATGAAATCCTTTCTTATTTTTGCCTCCTCACAAGTTAATGAAGAACAAGTCTGGAAGTTTCCAACTATCATAATGGATTCGTCTATTATTCAATTGCAGGTCTTTCAGTTTTTGCCTATTTTGACACTCAATTGTTAGGTGCATCCATGATAATGATTGTTAGGAATTCTTGGAGACTTGCCATTTATCATTACGTAATGTTCTTCTTTATATCCAATAACTTTCCTTGTTCTGAAGTCTTCTTGCTCTGTAATTAGTGTATTCTAACTTCCTTTTATTAATGTTATCATGGGATATCTTTCCCTGTCCATTTACTTTTAACCTGTTAGAGTTTTTATACTTAAAGTGGGTTTGTTCTAGATAAAATACACTTTTATCTTATTTGCTTACTCAGTTTGACAGTTTCTATCTTAACTGCTATATTTAGACTGTTCACAAATAAAGCAATTACTGATTTGTTGTATTAATATTTACCATGTTTGTAACAGCTTTCTATTGATTGGACTCCTTCTTGGTTTCTTTTTTCTTCCTCTCTTTTTTGCCTTCTTTGATTTTGATTGAGCATTTTATATGATTCTATCTTATCTCCCCTATTAGCATAAAAAGTATGGTTCTTTTTTGTTTTTTTATTTTCGGTGGTACCCTACATCTACAACTAATCTAAGTCCGCCTCCACATAACACTGTGCCACTTCATGGGCAGGGCAGATCCATTACAACAACCTATTTCCAATTCCTCTCTTCCATCCCTAATGGCGTTGCTTTCATTCACTTCACTTATCCATATACTCTGATTACCCAATACTATTATTACTTTAAAATTATCTTACTTTAAAGTTAATTATTAATTTAGTTATCAAGTTAATTACTTTATTATTTTAAAGACTTTATTTATTTGTTTGAAACAGAGAGAGAAAATCTGAAGCAGATGGTACTGAGTGCAGAGCCTGACACGGGGCTTGATCCTGGGAACATGAGATCATGACCCAAGCCGAAACCAAGAGTCAAACACAACCCAGTGAGCCACCCAGGCACCCCTCAAGTTAATTACTTTACAGTTATCTTTTAAGTCAATAAGAATGATAAAATATTTATTTTACCTTAATATATTCTTTTCTCAGTGCTCTTCCTATTGAGGTAGATCACAATTTCTGACCTATATTATTTTTCTTCTGAAGAACTATGTATCTGCTATCTATTGATGGATAGTTGCAGTTTTTTCAGCTTTTGCTTGTTTGACATTGTATATAATAAAAAGTTTTCAAAGAAAACAAAATTAAGTAACTAGAAGAATCTGAGCACATCACTTTTCTGTCTAAAATCTTTTCAGTACTCCACGATTCTTAGAATAAACCTCATTTTATTTATAATGTCTTACAGCATTTGGCTCACGTTTATAGTTCCAGCCTTAAGTCCCTTCACTCTTCCTTCATCATGGTCAGATATTTTTGCCATTTTTTTTTCAAAATGTACACTCAGGCTCCTCATGTATTACCCTCATATATGTTGTCATGTCTGCCTGGAAAACGTTCATTTATTGACTTTGTTGCTGATTATCCTTTCCATTCCTTCAATTTTATAACTATATGTTTCTTACAAAGATAACCTGCCTTCGACCACTATAAACCAGAACAGGCCTCTTATTGCTAAAATTATATAACAACCAATACTTCTTTTTTAAAGTATATATATATATATACACATATCTATATAAATGTGTATATATATACACACGTATATATAAATTATAATTACTAAGTTTGTTCTCTAATTATGGTCTGTTGTTGCTGCTTATTCTGGTGCTGTGGTTCTATTCATTATTGTATCTCTAGTGTTTACTTTAATATCTAGCACTTACAGTATATCCAGTGAATATTCTTTGAGTAAATTCATTAACATTTGGTGAGAGACCCATGACCTAGTGGATCATTTAATTGATAAGCCCAAACCAATAATCCATTTTTATTTCTTAGTGGAGACACTGTCCTAACTTTCCAAAAACACAGACAGTGTTTTTATTTTGTTTTCTTCAGTGGAGGTGGCTAGCACTTTTTCTTTCTAGTTTGTGCATAAAATCATTTTTAATTTATTCTAATATATACTACAATACTTTTGTTATTTCTTACAAATACTTGTAGATGTGCATAAGAACATAAAGATGTCTAAATTAAAATAGTTTTCCATCTTTCTGTGATTGCAGTAAAATGTCACGTTACTATCTGTTCACAAATAATCCTTGGTCAGAAAATAAAGACCAAAAAAATAACCTTCTGTTAATTCTGGGAAATTTTACACACATGCAATTATACATAAAATATTTTTTTATTTTACTGATGTTATACTGTTTGCACAAAGGTCTCAGCTTTTTGGAAGACTGCTGAATATTATATGTGGAAATAAACGTCTAACCAAGAAAGTGTTTTATAAATATACCATTGTTATAAGTAGAGGACAAAGCACTCAAAAGGGAGATATGTGACAGCAAGGCTAGACACCAGAGAGAATTGTACTGTGGGGGGAGAGGAAATAGTCCAGGTGAGACAAGGATATGCCTGGTTAACAGTTGATGTGTTTACACCATCTGCTCTCTCAGGCTTCCATTTACTGTGAGGCACAGGAAAGTATTGCAAAGTCACACAAGGTCACTTAGATTTTTGGGAAAGTCTTTTAAGGAAAAATTTTACGTATGCAGTTAAGTTCATTTAATAATACAGAAGTGTTTAATGCTAAGAAACTTTCAGGTGTAATTTTTATTATTATTTAAAGTCTATATTCTCTTAAAGAACTCCAGATATTTAAAGAACTCCAGATATTTAAAATACTATATTATTCACATATACAGGCAAATTTTAATCATTCATTTTGTGAAAATTCACTTATTTGTCATTCCATTATTAGTACTGATGATCTTTACTTGGTTAAAGTATTGCTGTTATTACTTCTGTGAATTATCTTTCTTGATAGCTAGTCAAGCCCTACAATGGTTGCTTCACAAATACATAAACCTTTCTTATTCATTTTGTATTCCCATTCTGTTATGGACCATATGTTTGTGCTCCCCCCACCAAATTCATATGTTTGCACCCTGACCTCCACTTTTCATAATCTTAAATTCTAATTTTCTGTTAATGGCAACCCTTTTGTTGTAATTCTGAATCATATGGGAAATTTCTTCCTCCTGGTTAGAGTTGAGCATTCGTATACAATTAATGCTTGTTTCAATCTGTTTCTAAACTTCTAATTGTTAATAAAAGAAGTTTGGAAAAAATTAGTCTCTTAATATTTCTTTCTAATACATGTCTTCTCATATTCATTGCGTAAAATGATATGTATCTTCCGGGTAAAGAGACAATGGCTGTTTCTTTTTAATCACCATGCGTTTCATGGTAATTTGCTAAATGTCCCCAACAAACATATTCTATAATAGCTAACACATATATAGCACATACTATGTGCCAGGTGCTGTTCAAACAATATTAGACATGAAACTCCACAACCAAGAAATTGGCTGCTTTTATCTTCTCCATTTATATGTGAGAGAATTTGGGATATGAAAGGGGCAAAATCGGGAAAGTTCATAATTATGGGATTTTTTGGCATCATATCTCTGCTCTTAACTGTGGTTTTTTTGTTGGTTTCAAGTGTTTATTTAAATTCCAGTTAGTTAACATGTAGTGTAATGTTATGTAGTGTAATATTAGTTTCAAGAGTAGAAGTTAGTGATTCATCAGTTACATGCAACACCCAGTGCTCATCACAAGCACCCTCTTTAATACCCATCACCATTCTGTATCCAGTGTAGTTGATTGAAACTCATGAGGAAAAAGGAAAGAAAGAAAAAGAAAAACTCCTGAATATAGCCGTTCCCTTGCTTCCTTCACAGGGGAGGTTGTTTATTTTCCTCACAACCTGCATGTCACAGTTCAGAGTTCAGATCAATGCCGTTTTTGCTCCATCCCTGTGGTGCATACAGATCATTACTTGTTCACCTTCTTGTAAAACCATTTCTAAATTAAGGTTAATATCATCTGGCAGCACTACGCTCTTAGCCTCTTGATTTCTGACATCTTCTTAACTTACTGCAGATACACACCTGACCAATCCTAGCTGATTTTAATATCAAAATATGCAATTTTACCAGAACTATGACTTCTAAAATCCCTCAGGTTCCCACTTATTCTCTTTTGCCAAGACATTTCAAAACAGTATTTTTGCACCTGCCATCTCTACACGTATGTACTATTTATTCCACAGTACACGGTGTTGCTATTAAAATGGTGCTTGCTAGTCACTGAAAATTCTCCCATTACTAATTCTGAAAGCACATTTCAGCTTTCTCTTTTTTCTTTTCTTAAGTTTTTATTTAAATTCCAGTTAGTTAACATACAGTGTAATATTAGTTTCAGGTGTAGAATTTAGTGATTCAACACTTACATTCAACACCCAGTGCTAATCTCAGCAAGTGCCCTCCTTACTACCCATCACCTATTTAACCGATCCCCCTGCCACCTCCCTTTTAGCAATCCTCAGTTTGTTCTCTGTAGTTAAGAGTCTGTTTCCTGTTTTGCCTTTCTCTTTTTTTTTCTTTCCCCTATGTTCATCTGTGTTGTTCCTTAAATTCTACATATGTGAAATCATATGTTATTTGTCTTTCTCTGACTGACTTATTTTGCTTAGCATTATACTCTCTAGCTCCAACCATGCTGTTGCAAATGTCAAGATGTCATTCTTTTTGATGGCTGAATAATGTGTATATATTTTATTTATATATAAATAAAATCCTTTTTATGCATTCATCTATATATATCATGAATATATATATATATATCCATCACATATATATATATACACACACCCCACATCTTTTTTATGCATTCATCAGTTGGTGGACATTTGGGTTCTTTCCATAATTTGGTTATTGTTGATAAGGTTTCTATAAACATTGGAGTGTGTGTATCCCTTCAAATTAGTATTTTTGTATCCTTTGAGTAAATACCTAGTAGTTCAATTGCTGGGCCATAGCGTGGTTCTATTTAGTTCTTTGGATCCCAATAGCATTTTTTAATGCTTTTTTTTTTAATTTTTAATTGAAGTATAGTTAACAAATAAATTAGTTTCAGGCATACAACATAGTGATTCAACAATTACATACATTGCAAAATACTCACCAGAGGAAGATAAGCACCATATGATTTTACTTGCATGTGAAATCTAAAAAACAAAATAAATGAACCAAAAAAACAACAAAAAAGAGAGAGAAACAGACTCATAATAGTATAAGCTCAACAGTCTTAAAAAGTTTAAAAAGTTATTCAGACTATATTCTCCAGTCTCAGTAGAATTGTCAGAAATAAATAACAATAATAATAAATATTAGTAAATGCTAAGATCTTTGGAAATTCAGCTATACACTTTAAAGTCACCACAGGGTCAAAACGGACTTCACAATTGAAATTTATAAACATTTTACCAGTAACAATGACATATTAAAACTTCTGGGATTCAGCTAAACCCACACTTGCAGACATTTTTGAAACCTAAATATTTCTATTATAAAAAAAATGCTGAAATCAATTATTTAAGTATCTCAAAAAGATAGAAATGTCTCACAAATTAATGCTATGTAAGTGATAGAAAGTGAAAAGATAAAAATTAATGAATTATAAAATTAACATACAATAGAGCAAAGAAAAAATTAAAAATTTGTACTTAAAAGACTAATAAGATANGTAAGTGATAGAAAGTGAAAAGATAAAAATTAATGAATTATAAAATTAACATACAATAGAGCAAAGAAAAAATTAAAAATTTGTACTTAAAAGACTAATAAGATGCTTGATCTTCCAGCATGATTGAGAAATGAAGAAAGCAAGCACCCATTAATAGTACTGGGAGTAAAGTGTCATCACAATGGATCCTAGATATATGACAAATAGATAATAATAGATATAATAATGAATATTTGAACAATATTATACTTAGATAAAATTGACAACCCCTAGAGTATTATAAGTCATTCATTATACCAAATAATGAAGAAAGAATGAATTCCCTACTCATTTTATGGGGATAGCATAACCTTTATAGATTAAAAGAAAGGCATATTAAAGGCTGTTTCATGAACACAGATGAAAATTCTTGAGATATTAGCAATCAAATGCAGTGATATACAAACAAGGATAATACATCACCATGAAATTAAGTTTATTCCAAGAAAGCAAGCTGGGTTTAACATTTAAATATCAATAAATAAAATTCACTTCATTAACAGACTAAAGATGAAAAGCACATAATCTTCTCAAAGATGGCAAAAATATGTTTGCTACAACTCAATACTCATTGATAATGAAGATGATGATGATGTTAGCAAACTAGGAAAAAGAGGGAAGTCTAAAGAGTGGAATTTGAGCTGTGTGTTAGCTGAGTAGTATTAATTAGCTAAATTATGAGAGCTGAAATCCATATATACCACAACCCTGCAAAAATGAAGTCTCTTTATAGTACTTCATGTGTAAAGTGAATTGATATTTTATGTATAAATTGTTAACAGAGAAGACATTATGTCAAAGAAAAAAATCATAAAAAATATAATTTATTCTAAGCAGGAGTGTATTATATATGTCATAGTAACCCTTCTGTATATTTAAGATCAACTCAAACATTTCTATTTTGTCTTCTAATGGGTGAAGACAATAAGGAAGAACTACAGATGTAGAAAAGACAAGAATAAGGATTATTTTTGTGTTTTTAAGAATATATTATTAACCAAAAGGTTAAAACAATTCAGCAGAAAGTGTGAAAAGTGGATGTTCAAGATGCTTTTGGTGTTTGTTTTCTAAGTGCCATCACGAAAAAAAAGCATTCATTTTGATGACTCAATATGTTTAGCACGATCAGAAAAGAGAGTGTTTATCAATTCATAGTGTGTTTAAACAGAAAACTTATTGAGGCTGAAATCAGCAGACAACAGCAAGAAATGCAAAGGCTTTGTCATTAGACCATGAAATGAAATAAATTCAAAGTGAGTATCTAAAGAATTCAAACCATAAGAAATAAAATTGTTCTCAAGTTTTTTCGTGAGCAAATTGTATTATTTCAGTCCACTGGGCATTTCCTCTTTTATCTCAATATATATGAATATTCACTTTTATACACTCAAGATGTAAATTGTCTTGCCTTAGTAGACTTTTGAGGAAGAAAATGGCTGTGATTCCATAGTTACTTATCATTCAGTAATGAGGGATATACATTTATTGAGAGCAGATGAAAGTTTCACAATGTAATTCAATATTTATTTGGGATTTGACTAAATATTATTTATGGAATTTTACAGATGCATTAATTAAGTGATAAAGTTTATAAATAATGCAATTAAAAATATCTTGCAATTACATATAACTTCATCTCTGCCATCTTTACCAGTGTCTTCAAAACTGATTACATTGACAGATGGTGATGATCTAATAAATATTTGAATTCACCCTTCCCCACTATCAACCACTTCTAAATATAAATTATTATCTATTTGCTGCAGATATATACTAGCCATAGTGGATGATTTTTATAAGGTATTTTTTAAAGTGTTCACTTTTGAGGAGCTCACAATCAATAGCAGGCTAACGTGTCCTTAATTAACTGCAGTGTGCCTGAGACATAGCACATACAACAACGTATGGGATTAGTATTAATGACAAGGACTTCAGAGAATCTACTGAGGATTAATTCAACACATTTTATTCAGAACCTAATACATGGCATGTAATTGCACTAGGTGCTAAAGGTAAGAAAGTTTAAAAAAACAAAATAAAATAGCAACACCAAAACAATGCAATCCCTCACCTGTCCTTAAGTCTTTTATAGTATAGTAGGAGATTACATAAGGATACAAATAGCTAAAACATAAAATGGAATGTAATATGTGTTATGGGAAGTATAATAGTTTTGGAATTTTCAGAGTTGATTGATAAATTTGAGTCAAGAATTGGGGGAAAAAGGGGCGCCTGGGTAGCGCAGTCTCTAAGCGTCTGCCTTCGCCTCAGGGCGTGATCCCGGCGTTCCGGAATCGAGCCCCACATCGGGCTTCTCCACTGGGAGCTTGCTTCTTTNTATGTGTTATGGGAAGTATAATAGTTTTGGAATTTTCAGAGTTGATTGATAAATTTGAGTCAAGAATTGGGGAAAAAAGGGGCGCCTGGGTAGCGCAGTTGTTAAGCGTCTGCCTTCGCCTCAGGGCGTGATCCCGGTGTTCCGGGATCGAGCCCCACATCGGGCTTCTCCACTGGGAGCCTGCTTCTTCCTCTCCCACTCCCCTGCTGTGTTCCCTCTCTCGCTGGCTGTCTCTGTCAAATAAATAAATAAAATCTTAAAAAAAAAAAAAGAATTGGGGAAAAAACATAGATAGCACCAAAACCAATTATAAGTTTTGGTCTTGGGCAACTTTGATATTAAATCCTTGCTCTTAGTATATTTTCTTGATATATTTTACTCTTCTATTAAATGATATTATAAAAATACTGTAGATAAATATATATATTGTATATAATAGCACATGTGTGTTAGGGGTTCCTTTAGAGTACTGTGAATTAGAATCACTTAAATTATAAACTTCATGACATTTAAAATGACACATCACAAGAACTAAATTAGAATGTTTAATATTTGGACCCAAGCATTAGTTTATTTTTTTTCTTTTAAAGCTCTCCAGGTGATTCCAATCCATATCCTAGTTTGATAAATATTACTTAGTATTTTATTTGTGAGCAAAATACTATACAGATCAGAGAACATGATTAGTCAACAAGCGGTGATAGTAAAATTAAATGTCACATTATATTTATGGTTCTTTTTTTTCCTTCTAAGTGTCGATAATATTCTCAATCTACTCTAAGTTTCAAATTCATCTTGCTTTAACCTTCTTTAAAGTTACTGAAATGCCTTAGCTAAGGGATATTCATTCTTACTGTATTAGCAAAAGGAATATAAGCGTAATGACATTAAAAATTAACTGACATTTATAATACAAAGGATTTCTCTATTCTGAAGACAATCTATCAAGTAGTCAAGTGATTTCAAGTAATTTAGCTCAGGTTATACGCTGGACTTGGTTTAGACAGGCAAGATATTTCAGTTGAGGTGAGATCGTTGAGGTCTAGAACTATAATGAAGTATTAATCTGTGGATATAGTGTACAATTTCTAGCACAGAGCACACATCTGTATCAAAGTGCCTTGAAATATCTATGGCCAAACAATAGTCTAAAACTAGTCACCTTTTTCCCTATGTTTGTTTGTTTTTTCTTAATTTGGAGAAAAAAAGATGGACTTAAACTTTTACTCCTACAGCATGATAACATGAAGCAGAGTATTTTCTACCTCAGTTAATTTGCAGCAGTCATTATAAATTAGATGATGAGATGAATGCATAATATATTCTTCAAAATTTTATACATAGTTCTGTATAAACTTTTCATTCTTGCACTTAGTATTATTTCATTTAGGAACTAAAGGAAGCTCATTTCTCAGGCTGTATAAGTCAATAAATATAATGAATGATTGGAGGCCAACACTGGCAATCATTTGGAGTTTGAAAGAGGTAAGAAAGGTGGTGCTTGGGTGGCTCAGTCAGTTAAGCATCCGACTCTTGATTTTGGCTCAGGTCATGATCTCAGGGTTGTGAGATTGATCCCCATGTAAGGCTCTGCAATGGGTGTGGGGCCTGCTTTAGATTCTCTATCTCCCTTTCCCTCTATCCCCCACCCCACATTCAATCCCTCTCTAAAAAAAGTGGGGGAGAGAAAGGAAGGTCAGTTTTCCAACAAGCAGCCCAGGTCACATCTACAGAGCTAATTTAAGGCAATTTTTTTCCCCTTAATTCAATGAATTCAAGGATAGTTTATCAGGAAAGAGCCAAGAACCCAAAGGAGCTAGTATGTAGCCCTATTTAGTTTCATCAGGGCTAGAAAACTGTTTGAGTTTTGTTTGAAAACCTTTATTTTAAAGAAAGTCTGCTTTAAAGAATGTCTTACTTATCATCTTATAAATATGATCAATTAGTTAATTAGGGCCTAACAAAAACAATGAAATCTCTTTTGACTAATCATTTAATATTCATTTTTTAATGTTTTGAATTTGTCTTGTAAATAATCAATACACTCAAAGTTTTTTTTTTAATTGCAGTATAGTTAACATACAGTATTGTATTAGTTTCAGGTATAAAATATAGTGATTCAACAATTCTATACATTACTCTATGCTCATCAAGATAAGTGAATTCTTAATCCTCTTCACCTATTTAACCCATCCCCCTACCCACCTTCCCTCTGGTAACCATCTGTTGGTTCTCTACAGTTAAGAGTCTGGTTTTTTTTGGTTTGTGTCTTTTTGTTGTTGTTGTTCATTTATCTTGTTTCTTAAATTCCCCATATGTGTGAAATCATATGGTAGTTGTCTTTCTGTGAATGACTTATTTCACTTAGCATTATACTCTCTAGATCTATCCATGTTGCAAAAAGCAAGATTTCATTCTTTTTTATGGCTGAATAATATTCCATTGCATATCACCTCTTCTATATCCATTCATGTGTTGATGGACAGTTGGGCTGTTTCCATAGTTGGCTCTTGTAAATAATGCTGTAACAAACATAGAGATGCAGATATCTTTTTGAATTAGTGTTTTTGTATCCTTTGGGTAAATAAATACCCAGTAGTGGAATTACCAGATCATATGGGAATTCTATCTTTAATTTTTTGAGGAACCTCCATACTGTCTTCCACAGTGGCTGCATCAGTTTGCATTCCTACCAACAGTGCACTAGGGTTACTTTTTCTCCACATCCTCACGAACACCTGTTGTTTCTTGTTTTGTTAATTTTAACCATTCTGACAGGTATGTGGTGTTATCTCATTGGTTTTCATTTGGATTTCCCTGATGATGAGTGATTTGAGACACATCTTTTCATATGTCTGTTGACCATCTATATTTCTTCTTTGGAGAAATGTCTGTTCATGTCTTCTGCCCATTTTTAATTGAATTATTTACGTTTTTGGTGTTGAGCTGTATGCGTTCTTTATATATTTTTGATACTAATCCTTTATCAAATATTTCATTTGCAGATATCTTCTCCAATTTAGTAGGTTGTCTTTTAGTTTTGTTAATTGTTTCCTTTACTGTGCAGAAGCTTTCTATTTTGATGTAGTCCTACTTGTTTATTTTTGCTTTTGTTTTCTTTGCCTCAGGAGAAATATATAGAAAAATGGTCCTATGGCCAATGTCAGAGAGATTCCTGCCTCTGCTCTCTTCTAGGATTTTCATGGTTTCCAGTCTCACATTTAGGTCCTTAATCCATTTTGAGCTTATTTTTGTTTTTGGTGTAAGAAAGCGGTCCAGTTTTATTTTTTGCTTGTAGCTGTCCAGTTTTCCCAACACCATTTGTTAAAGTGACTGTCTTTTTCCCCACTGTGTATTCTTGCCTCCTTTGTAGAAAATTAATTGACCATATAATCATGGGTTATTTCTGGGCTGTCTATTCTGTTCTATTGATCTATGTGTCTATTTTGTGCCAGTACCATACTGTTCTATTACTACAGCTTTGTAGTATATCTTGAAGTCTGGGATTGTGATACCGCCAGTTTTGTTCTTCTTTTTCAATATTAGACTATTAAGGGTCTTTTGTGGTTCCATACAGCTTTTAGGATTATTTGTCATAATACTGTGAAAAAATGTTATTGATATTTTTATAGGGATTACGTTAAATCTGTAGATTGCTTTGGATAGTATGGACATTTTAACAATATTTATTGTTTCAATTCATGATCATGGAGTATCTTTCCATTTTTTTTGTGCCATCTTCAATTTCTTTCATCAATGTTTTGTAGTTTTCAGAGTGCAGGTTTTTTACTTCCTTAGTTAAGTTTATTCCAAGGTATTTTATTATTTTTGGTCAATGTATACAAAGTCATTAAGTTTCTGTTTTCACATTTATTTTCCTAGATCTTAAAAGTAAATGTATTTAAGAAGAAAACAGCATGTGTATTATTAAGCTAATTAGAAGAAACAGATGTCATATATCAAAGAAAACTATTATTTTTTATTTTAAGCATATCATTGTTATTAATGACAACTCATAATATATAGAGTTTGAAATTGTATCAAGTGTCTTACATAGTTTAATTTCAAATCTCGTAAATAAACTACACTGGGAGAATATCCCCCTTTTTAGAGAAGTCATTGAATCTTAGATGCAATTCACTTGCTTGATCTCTGCCCATCTCTAGAAAGGACTCAGCAGATACAGAGATTTGCTGTCAGTCTGGGCCCTAGAACACAATTTCCTGAATGTGAAAGCAAATTGTAAATGATTATGAGCTATCCTGTGTATTCCTGCGACACTTGCACACTGACCTCACACAATGAGCATATCTATGAGCATCAGGTCTGCAGGTGGATCATCCAAATTCAAATTCTGGATTTCATTTGCTGAGGGACTTTTTGTTCACTTACTTAATCTCTCAGTGCTCAGAGTTCTCACTTGCAAAATGGGAATAACTGTGCCTAAGTCCTGACACGGTAAGGAGGAAAAATGAGACAATTCATATAAAGCACTAAAATGACTGCCAGATACAGTGTGCTCTCAATAGTTGTATTTGATTGCTACTCCTATGAAACATGCTTTTTTAATTAGTAGAGGTCCTAGATAAGAAACAGTGTGGATTCAAAAAAAGAGAATGAAAGAAAAATTATAACTAATTCAAGGATTAATGATATTAATATTAATTTCAACCTTAACTATATAAAAATAAGAAGATCTTAAAGGCTATATATAGTTTGTACTATACTATATATTGTATATAGTATAATAGTATATATGTGTGTATATATATATATAATATACATGTAAAATAATATATATAGTTTAATCAATAGGTGAAAGATTTCATGTATCACCAGTGATCTGGACATTCAGTAAAAAAAGGAAAAGGCAAAACATTTCCTGGACTAATTGGACAGTATACAAAATACATGTTTCTCTATATGTGTGTAATGAGTCTGTATGCAAACATATATATTTGTATATATGCATATGAAAATATGCATAAATGAATATAATAAAACTAGTTATAATATACAGTGCCTTATGTTTCAGATTTAATGAAATTTCCCATAAGATGTCAGTGGTATTTTTTAATAAGTGCATTTTGCTCAAAAACATGTAAAATCGCTTTCCTGTAAGTATAGTCTTGAGCTAAAGAGTTGTGTATTTTAGGCTATCACCATAAACTTTAAAAAGCAGAATTTAATAGGAAAGACAAAACAAGCAAGCCACAAACTCACTTTTAAGGTGACAAACTGTGGAATACACTGAAGACAACATAAGTGACCTTTAACTAATGCTATATTTTAATATCTTAGTAGTACTCGAGCTCATATTTTTTTTAAAAATTCACCTTTTTTATAGATTGCAAAATACAGTGTAGGCTTTGCATTTTCAAAACTACTTGTACCAATCAGCATTCTCTTTTTCCCCAGTATTTTTTTTATATGTATCATGTGTCAAATAGCATACACAATTACCTTTCTTTACTTAGAGCTAAGGCAAAATTATGATATTCAAGGATTATCATCTTTTTATTCTAAATGCTTCCTTCATGTTCATTATATTTGTTACACCTGTCATTTTTCCCTAGGCGTTTAAATCCTTTAAAAAAATGTCATTGGGAATCAAAAGAAGGACTAGCTGAAATGCTGGGCTTCATCTGTTTTCCGTGGATAATTGAGTTTTCTCATCTACTTATACTGGCTTTTTAGGACATTAGACACTAGGATGTATTTTTTTCTTGCTTGAACTCAATTTTCCTGTCAAGTAGACAGGACAAGGGACCAATTTAAGAGCAGGATTAATTGAAGAATTAGGCTAAACTATTCAATTCTCAGCTCAGGCATATGCATAAACAAAAAGAAATATAGAAGCCCAGGGGACCCAGGAGATATAACCCATTGCTGTAAGCTTAAGCAGGCAAAAAAACAACAACAACCTCCCTCTCGAGACTGGAGGTACTAATAACTGAGGTATATTGAGGATCATATGTCAGTGCTTTTGGTTCTTCACAGCCGGTGGGTCAATAGTCTTCTGAGGGGGATTCTTCATAAGAACCTATGGGGAAACTAAGGAATAATCTTCCCTTGGAAGTGTTAAGGGTCCACTGTAGCAGTCACATTGGCTCTGGATTAAAAACATTTGCTCATAACAAAGTAAAGGGCACTGTGTGCACACACAGTTTCCCAGGGTGTTTTAAGAAACATAAGTCTCAAAGGTAAAATAGAAATAAAGAGGTTTTGAATTATCAGAAAAATTAAAAAAGACTCCTCTTGTAAGATTGAGGCTACAAATGTTTTAAATTTCATGATTCGGCAAGTAGCAGGAATATCTCAATTTCCATTCCCTGTGAGAAAATAGTAAAAAGACAAAAAAGTGAGGACCTGCCCCAATTTGGTAAAAGCAAGTTGTCCCCCATTAATATCATGCCAAGAGATGTCCCCTAATTTATTTTAAGTTCATGCTGAGAGATGTCCCCTAATTTATTTTAAGTTCAGAGGTCTTACTCTCTGGACAGCTGTCATAGATTAATTTTTTAATGGTAGACTGAAATCAAGCTATTTTTTCAGCCTATCTCATCTTTTCTCTATTTAAATGATTAGTTTTATGGTCTTTGGCAAATGTCCTTCTATTAGACTCAATATTGCATCCTGAGAAAATAAACTTATTTTGCATAACTATCCTAGACTTAGAGTTTGGCTTGATTTCTAATTTTGTATTGGGCAGGTATCATGATAACTTCATACAACTTATTAATTCATAGAACTCCTTAAAAGTGGGGCACAAGAAATACAGAATCATTGACTAATTCAAACCCTAAGGTCCTGAAGTAACCTCACCCTTAAACAGAGCGAAAATGATCCAATCTTAACCTGTTGCAAGAATCCCACCTGTAAACAGACTTTTGAATGAAAATTCCTCTAATAGAGACTGAATAGAATTAGTATGGGAGAAAATGCATTTTTTTCCTTTAATTCCTTTGGATTTTAACTTACAAAGAATTTAATTTTGGTGATTTAATTTACCCCTGGAAAATTAATAATGGGAATATTTATATTCAAACTTCTTGGAATTTTATCATGGGTATATTCATACTTTCCTCTGATCCCTTCCAGAACCTCTGGTGGGCTATAATAAGCAAAGTGGATGCAGGTAATTTAGAAGAAAAATAGATTCAGGACTACATTTTTGGTTGAACTATTTGAACTCACATTGGAAACTTTTAATAACAAATTTTAAACTGCCCAAGGATGATCCTGAAAGGACATTTAAAATAGCAGTGATTGGTATGATGTAATAGCGCAAGAATCTCATGAACAGGTTAGTGGACTGTCTTGCTTGGCTGTTAATCAGAATAGGAACAGTTCTGATCAACCACAGCCTCAATGACTATATTCACAGTACACAAAATATAGAAAAAATATATGAAGAATACTGGGGAGAAGAGCTGGTGATTTTCACCATCAGTATTATCTTTCTTCCAATTTCTCACCCAAAGATTTTCCTGGAATAAGCTGCAAATTTTCTTAGTGGAGAACATGGGATAAGGGGCATAGTGTATTGCTTCAACTTATTCTGGGGACTTTCCCACTTACAGAAAACACTCTAAAAATGCTGATTTTGTGGTGCCTGGGTGGCTCAGACAGTTAAGCAGCAGACTCTTGGTTTCAGCTCAGGTCATGATCTGAGGGTTGTGGGATTGAGCCCTGCAGGCAGCTCCACACTCAGCAGGGAGTCTGCTTGAGTATTGTCTCTCTCTGCCCCTCTCCCTGCCTGCACTGTCTTTCTAAAATAAAAAAATAAATCTTAAAATAAAAATAAAAATACTTATTTGGGTACAGCAGTCAAAATTTTCTCATCTGCCTTCTAATCGTCCAGAATAGTTGCTGTGACTCTGCTTGGGATTTCTGTAGCACAAGATTCACGCCAAGAGTCATATTTTATAAAAATTACTTATTTATGCTGCTATCATTTGCTTCTTAAAAGTAGGTCCCTATTTCACCTACAATACCTGTCTCAGGACCTGACAAATATAGGTACTCAAAAAGCATTTATAAAAATAAACTAACATTCATTACATGTGTCTAGAGTTCACAAGCCGTGCATCATATTTCTTTTGTTAAACTCTGAATACGAAATATAACTGATACATTCAAAATACATATGTGGAGTCAATGAATAGATCAGTAATGATTAATAATATTTTCTGAAAAAATATTGTCGGTTTAAAAACTAGAACTAAACACAATGGAAAAATATTGGTAGATTCACAGGGGAGATTTATTACGTGCTTTCATGGGGCAAAGAAGGGTCACAGTGTCCTTCTTGCACTGTTTCTTTTTTTTTTAATATTTATTTATTTACTTGGGGCAGGAGAGGCAAAGGGAGAGAAAGAGAAAGAATGTTAAGCAGTCTCCATGGAATATTAAGCAGCATGGAGTCTGACGTGGGGTTTGATCTCAGGACCTAAGATCAGCACCTGAGCTGAAACAAGAATCAGACACTCAACTGACTGAGCCACCCAGGCACTCCTGCACTAGCTGTTTCTTAAGTAATTTTAATTAAAAATAATCAATATGCCAAAATGGCAAATTTGGGGGTACCATGTTTTGCTCCCCTTCAACTTAAAAACTTTACTCAGCTGATATGCATCAGGGAGCAGCTAAAGATCAAATAACTCCCTGAGCCAAGCAGGACTGGAGTTTTGTAGGCTGAGGAGAGGAGAGAGGAGTGTCCTGGTGGTTTGTCTGAGGCAGAACTTCTCATCTTTAACTGCTGTAAAACCTATGTTTGAAAAATATGGAAGCTGTTGTGGGATTCCATGCTTCCTGTTAGGAATTGTGGGTGCAGTACCATCCGTTGACTGTCAGAACAATCTTTTGAGAACTGTTTTTGCAAGACTTAAAATTTTTCAAAGTCCAGAGGAAGGGTTGAAATTCAGAAAAAGGCAAGGGGGAAAAGAGAAGACAGAAAATGGTAAGGAGGCACAGCTTGCAGCTAGTGAAATTGGGAACTGTTTTTAATCCTTTTACAGACACTAGTATCACTCAGTCAAGATGGTATTCTCCTTTACTGCAATAAGTCTAATAAATTTGGCTTTATCTGACCAATAGATTTTTCTGATATTCCTCTGGTGAGTTGAAATTTGACAGTAAAATACATGAAAAGAGTAAAAAATGGAGGAAGAAATATGACAACTAGGAAAGGAGGTCACATAAAAAGTGACTTTTTAATGGCATCTTTAGAGTGTTTTGGGGGTTAAGAATGTGGAGGTAATTGAAAACATTACACATCAAGGATGTGGCAGGTGTGGTTTCCCATTGAGGAAAACATGGCATGGACTTACTTAAAAAATAAGTAAAAAGGGATATTACACATAGTCTAACCCTTAAAAGGATAAGATAATGCTACGAACAACTTTATGTTCATATATTCAAAAACTTAGAAAACACAGACTACTTCAAAAAAGCCACAAACTGCCAAAACTTAATAAGGTAAAATAGACAAACTGGATAGTCTTATAAGCATAACAGGAATTAAATTTTTAATTAAAAAGCTCCTGATAAAGGAATCTCCAGGCCTAAACTGCTTCATTGGAGAATTGCACCAAAATTTAAGAAAGAATTAACATTGATATTAAATAACCTCTTACAGAAAATAGAAGAGGAAGAAATAGTTACCAGCCCAATTTTTCAAGACCAGTATTACTCTGATGACAAATGCAAACAAAGAATGCACATATACACCAAAGGAAAAAGAGACCTCCATCTCTCAAAAATGAACATGCAAAATTTCTCAATATAATGTTGGCAAATTGGATCCAGTAGTATGTAAAAATAACTGTATTGCATGATTGAGTGAGATTTTTCCAGGTGTGCAGAGACTAGGAGAAAATATTGGCAAATCACGTATAAAACCAATGTCTACTATTTACAATACATAAATTCTCAAACTCAACAGTAAAAATCAAACACTTCAAATAAAAATGGGCAAAAGATATGAACAGACATTTCACAGAAAAATTTACCAATTTCATTACTCATTAGTAACTGAAAATTAAAAGTTAATGAGGTATCATGATAAATCTATCCAAATGACTAAAATAAAAAATAAGAACAATGACAAATGCCAAATGCTTGCAAGGTTATAGGTAAACTGGATCATTCTGGAAAAAGCAAAACTGTGGATGTAGTAAAGATATCAGAAGTTGCTAGGTATGTAGGGAGGCAGAGCACAGAGGATTTTCAGGGCAGTGAAACACTCTGTAACACACCATAATGATAGATACACATTTGTCCAAACCCATCCTTGATAGAATACCAAGAATGAATCCTAAAATAAACTATGGGTTTTCAGGAATTATAATTTGCCAGTGTGGGTTCATTATTGGTAAACAATGTACCATTCTGTTGAGTGATGCAAATAATGGGGAAGGCTATGCATATGTGGGACCAGTGGTAATTGGGAAATCTCTGTATCATCCTCTTATTAATTTTACTGTGAACCTAAAAATGTCTTAGAAATATATATTTTAAAATATCCTACTATAAAGGGAAATGGTCTACATGAGTAGTGTCTATAATGCTTAAGTAATTAAAATAATAATAGTTGCAGATAGGATTAAAAAGCTAAAGTGGGTCTGTTGATTCAGAACCTGAAAGGTCTGACCTTTTACCCTTCTCGTAAGACAGAAAATCTCTGGACTAGAGATATAGACAACTCATTACTTATGGCAAAACCAGCGACCAGAATAAATTCCTAGCCACAGATCCCTAAGCCCCAATCCTCTGGAGGTGTTTTGAGAAGGGCCAAATGTGACCTGCACTTGCAGGTATAGAAGAGGAATTCTGAAATTAGAATCTGATTCTGATCCTGTATTAGGAGTGTGCTAACCTGTCCATTCTTCCCTCTGAAAGAAGAGTAGAACCTTACCTTTACTCTCGAATGTAAACAACTTCTCTTTGAGGAGAGAAAGGTACCTTTATTCCCCCAAAATGACTTTGGAGAGGGAAAAATTCTGTCTTTATTGCAATGTTCAGGAAATAAGTCTTCCCACCGACCTAAAGAGAGATACTATTTATAGCTTCCAAGAATGTTTGCAATGCAAACTTCCTTGGAAAGATACAGTCAGTGCCTTTTGGTCAGAAAGCCCATACAACAACAAGAAAAATGCCTGGAGAATTGCCCCCAGTATGAATCAGATTATTAAGAAGCATAAATTCTCTGTAGAAGAATTTGCATTTCAGTCTATTATTTATCCATCCTATCCTCATTCATCTCATGCAACAATCATTATTGAGTACATCTTACACTGGATATTTTAGGCATTTTGAATGCAATAAAAATGTTTATGCCTTAAGAAATCAAGATTATATTTGGTGGTAGAGATAGTGAACAAATTATTAGAATATATGAATAAGAGCTATTTTGTATATGCACATACATGTAGAATACTAAAATCAGTAACCAAAATGTATTTAAAGAAGAGGGAATGAGAAGGAAAAGATTAAAGGTAAGAACCTCACTTACGAGACCGTTCTAACTAAATCTGGTGCTGCACTAAAGAGTTGCTGAAAAATGATGGTTGTAGAGAGAAGAAGACGTATTAAAAAAAAAATTTAAAGATTATTTGGAAAAGCTTCTGTTCAGGCTTCACTGACTGACAGCTGTGGTTGCCTGGAAACTAAGTACATTTAATGAGTATCCATTGTTTGGTAATCAAGCCTGATTGTATCCCAGACAGACTAGAGGTGGAGTTGAACACTCAGGAATAGAAACCCGTAATAAGCAGAAGTACCAGGTACCCACAATTCATCTCTCCCTCCTGAGGCTTGGAAAGAAAAGTCTCTGCAGGAGAACTAGAGTCATACTGGAGTGATGGCTGATAAGAAAATTTAGCCACTAGTTTTACTATTCTGATCAAAATTATTTCTGATAAAATTACTACATCAGGAAAAGGTGATTTGGAGAAGCTTAGAGTATCAACATTTGCATATGTTTTCTCCAGGTAAACATATAATAAAATAAGAATGCAAATAAAAGATCAGCAATGGTTCCTTGCAGAAATAATAGGTAAAAAATGAAGAATTTGACATATATATTGGCTGTAATATCTTAGTGTTTATTTATTAAATTCAATAATATTCTTTTATATATTATATATTCCTTATTAGATTGGGAACCTCTTCTTGTTCCTTAGTTTTCATTTTCCTGATTATTCAGTATGTAAGACACATAATTATGTATAATTATATAGTTTATTACATATAGTAATTAATTATTCTTATTAGTAAAATGATTAATAAGAACAGAAATAGTTTTTTAGGCAAAATAGGTAAGGAAATGCAATTAAGAACTAATTTTATAGCTGACCTTCACAAACTCTGAAGCAAAAGTGTAAAGGTAGGTTGGGTCCAGACTATTAAAACTGTATCTGTCTTGTAAGAGAGTTAACACTCTATTCCAAGGGCCATCTGTCCATTACACATCTATACCACTAAACTCATGTAAGTACACATAGCCATATAATGAAAGTGATTTCAGACTGCATATCTTATAAATATAATTCACCATTGCTATTTTCATATAGGACTTTGAATAACACATTAGACACTTTCTTCTCTCTTCAAACTACCCCCCACCATCATCTCCTTCATCATGGTTATCAAGCATTCTGTGCTAGCAGGTTTTTCAATACATATGTGATTAGTATTGATTTTAGTCAGTTCATGGCAAAGGTCTTCTAGAATAAGAAGTGATGGTTTATATTTTTTAGATGTCAGATATGTACCCTCAGAAAGTAGATAATAATGTTATAAAATCTGAGGGGTTACCTGTGTGTTAAGGTAGACATTGTGACAAGCTATTCATGCTTGAAGGTAAATCATAAGATTGCTTCCAGCCAAATCCAGAATTTTTCTCAAAATAAGACTTTAAATTCACCCTAGGAACTTAATTAGGACATAGTAGAAAACCCAGACATCTGTACTATGAGGCATGGAAAAGTTTTATATTGGAAACAGGAACAGGCAGTCATTCCTTAAACTGCACAGAATCTATATAATAGTTGTAAAGTTTTGAGGGGTTGTTTTTTACTTATTTTCTTTTTCTTTTTCTTTCTTTCTTTTTTTTCTTTTTTTTTCTTTTTTTTATTTTTGAGAGAGAGAGAGAGAGTGCCTCTGTGCATGTGTGCACAATCAGGTGGGGGAGGGAGGTGGGCAAAGGGAGAAGAGAGAGAATCTTAAGCAGGTTCCATGCCTTGTGCAGAGCCAAGGTGGGGCTCTATCTCACGACCCTGAATCATGAACTTCGCAGAAATTGAATCTGATGCTTAACCAACTGAGCCATCCAAGCACCCCAACAGTTGTAAAGTATTCATTTATTTTCAAAATTATGAATTTCTTTTATTCATAAAGATTTTTATGATCATGAAAAATGGGAAAATAAAAATGAAAAAAAAGAAAAAGAAAGACAGGAAGAAAAGAAAGTATTTTTACTCGGTGGTGAGGAGACATCTCTGCTTGCACTCCCGTTGTCATTCTGTACTGTTTCTCCATCACTGGGTAGTCTTTTACCTGGTTATAGTCATAATCAAGGATGAATTTAATTGCTCTATAAAACAAAGTATCCTCAAGTGTCTTGAAGAATATCTTTACTGTTGAATACTTAAGCTGTTCCTAAATTTCCACCTTCTAAATAATGTTGAAATGTGTATCTTGGTGCATGAAGATGTTGGATATTAGGACTAATTTCAAACAGAGAAAATATGTTTTGTAAAGTTGTGTGGATATGTTTGGAGGTCATATTTTGAGTATTTTAACATGTTTTCTGCTTTATTCTTTGCTCATTTTTTTCATCCTGGTAATTTTGTGATTATCTTATCAATCAACTATATTAAAAAAATGAAGCCTCATATTGTCTAGCTTATTAAAAAAAACTGTGACCTTTAAAAAGTAATTTTCTTAATTTCATGATCCATATACTCTTGCATCACCTTTGTGAGATGGAAGTTGATCTGTGCTTTCTCCCCTAGTGCTAGCAATATTATCAGAATAAAATCAATTTATTTTTCTCATCTTTTCTGATGTAAATTTTCTTTAACAACTCCAAAATATACCAGCTCTGTTACATTAGGTGAGTTGCATTTTGTGTGTCAGTTTCCTCACTATCTAATCAAATTGTTGAGATAATAAATGAAATATCACATGTCAAAGCATGTAACACTGACACACATTGCACATTGAATAAATATTTCCTTTACACTTCTTCATCAAGAGAGAACACTTTAAGGGACACTCACTGAATTTTCTGGCATTGATCTTGGCTTATAACACACCTGAGCCTATCCAATGTAGAGAGGAATGTGAATGCCCCTTATGTGTATCTCTGCTTCCCTAATCATTAATCTGGGAATATCTTGCTGTTGCCTTTGCCTATGTTGATGATGATGAATTTTGAAATTGAATCCCTGGAGAGTCTGCTAAGCTAAAGAGCTGTCCAAGTGAGACATGGCCCCAGCCTTCAAAAATTTTACATACAATGGTGGTTGGTGACAAGCATGGAAACAGAAATAATATAATGTGAAATTAACATAAAAGCTATAATAGAAACAAAAGAACAGATTGGTAACATAAAAATTGACCCCTTAATACCTTTGAAGTGCAAATAAACCATGTCTCTGGGATAGATTTCTGCTACATTATTTAACCTTAAAATAATGAGCCTAATCAAAACAATTCTCTGGTTCTGGTGTCTGAGTTTCCCACACTAGAGAAGCCTGTCCTAGCATCAAGGACAACTGGTCCCTCTCAGTTCCTCTCAGATGTTGCCTGACTCTCTTCTCCCCTCTAGTGGCAATCTTTAGAATTACTTCACCCTTATTTCAAGATTGAACCATCCTGTGTTCCAAACAATTGTCCCAAATCCTGCATTCCAGTAATAAGAAAGTGGAAAACATTCTGTAGACAAAAAAATTGCATAGAAAATAATTTCATGTTCTATGAAAATATAAAAATTGCACCACAGATACGTTCTTCTAAATTTATCCTGAGTTTTATGTTGGTTTGACTAGTTGGTTGCCTTGTTAAACTAGAGGGAAATAATAATAATGATAATAATAATAATAATGGAATATGAGTAAAAATGAATAAAAGACAGAAATTTATTGAGAATTTACGGTGTATCAGGGACTGTGTTAAATATTCCACACACAGTCTTTCATTTAATTCTCCCAAGAAACTATGAGGTAGACATGGTATGTCTGTGATAAAGAGCCTGAGTTTTAGGGTAGTTAAGTGCCTTGTTCAAGATCATACAGCTAACTACTAAAATATTTGAGAACTGGCGCAGTTGTTTAACATCAAAGCCCTTACGCTTAACAGCTATCCATTCTTCTATGTCAAACATACTATGAATAAAATTTCTTTGGTAGCAAAGAATTGCAGCAAGAGCCCAAATATTATCATGCCTTTGTCCCATATTTTTCTCTACTTGTCATTGCATTTCTCTTATACATTACCACGCTTCTTTAAAAAGTATCTAATGAGATAATGCCCCTTCTTTTTCACTTGCCTGTTGTAATTCAGTCTACCTCAGTCTGGCTTCTGCCTCTGTTTCAGTCCACTGAAAATACTTTTGTTAAGTATGACCTGTGTCAGATACCATGAAACAGCAATGATAAATGTAGATTTCCAAAGGTCCTTATTCAAACTCTCAAGAGTATTTTTTTAAAGATTTTTATTTATTCGAGTGAGAGACAGAGCATGAGCAGGGTGAGCGGCAGAGGGAGAGGGAGAAGCAGACTCCCCACTGAGCAGGGAGCCTGACACAGGGCTCAATCCCAGGACCTGGGGATCGTGACCTGAGCCGAAGATGCCTAATCACCGACTGAGCCACCCGGGCATCCCCAAACTCTCAAGAGTATTAAACCCAAAAGACCACTTCCTCCTTTTCAGAAATGTCCCTCCTTTAAGTGCCATTTACATTGTCCTTCCATATTTCTTACTTTTTCTCCTTCGTCTTCCTCTTCTTTCTCATTTCTCTTCTTTCCTCTTAGTTTTCATCTTCATCTCAGTAAAGCTTTTAGTCTGTTTTGTATACTCAAATCCTGTAGTGGAATTCTGGATGGAGGAATTTTTTTAGCCTCATTTTTGGCTCTGTATCCACTCTCATAGATTAAAAAGTAAAAATTCATTTATCCACATTACAGCCAAATTTGTATCTCTGTGAGATCTCTAATCCAAGTAATTGGCATCTCCATTTCAAAGTATCAAATTCATCTGAAACTAAATATATCTTAAATAATTATCTTGGTTTTCCACACCAGAACACAATGTCTTTATCTCTACCTATTACCCCACCCTCTCTCCAATCTCAAGAACTGCCATGTTTATCTTCCTGGCTCTTTCAACTGGAAACCTTGGAACCCAGCTTTATTTCCACCTGCTTTCCCCTCATCTGCAACATGCCATCCATCAGAAATTTGTTCTTGTTGTTGTTGGTGGTGGTCTCTTTGCTTTTCTCCATCTCCCCCTCCAATAACCTAATTATACATTTACTAAGAACTTCTTAATACTCAAATATTGGGGAGCTTGGGTGGCTCAGTTGGTTAAGCATCCAACTCTTGGTTTTGGCTCAGGTCATGATCTCAGGATCTTGAGATCAAGCCCCACCTCCCTCTGGCTTCAAGCTCAGTGTGGAATCTACTTGAGATTTTCCCTTCCTGTCTCCCCTTCTGCCTGTCCTTTCACTTGTGCTGTCTCTCTCTGTGTGTCAAATAAATAAATAAATAAATAATAAATAAATAAAATCTTAAAAATGTCAAATATTATTATTTCACTTACCTACTCAAAATCTTCCCACAGCTTCTGGTTTTACATAGAATAAGTGTCAAACCTTGAATGGTCCAACACAATTTGACTTCTACTCACATCCACCTCTACTCTTCACCTTGTATAAAACTTCAGTCGGTCTGCTCTCCTTTCATTTCCTCACACATATCCCACTTCTATTTCCAACCTTGGGCTAGAATCTTGGTTCCCGAATCCTCATGTCCTGGCTATGGAAAAAAACAGCACCTTATATTGGTTGCCGTTTTAGGAATTACATAACATCCTTTATAATTTTCTTGTCCCCAAAGGTGTTGCCTTTCAGCTACCCATATCCAGCCTTTCCTCTTGATGCTTTGCTATATATTTTTTCTTATCAATTATTATCTTCTTATACAAATAAGTTCTTGGTAGTTATGCTGCTTTTCTGCTCAACATTTTCCCACTAGAATGTAAAATTCAGGAAAGCCAGGGTTCTTGGTCTGTTTTCTCCATTTGTGTGAGCATTGCATATTAAAGCTCCATGATTATTTGATGAATGAATGACAAAACAAATATGTCACTTAAAGAAACCTCTATCATGCCAAAGAAACTAGAATATAGACTTTTGGCATACCCACTCAAAAGCTGTCTGTTCTTACTCAAATTCTTTTATTTTCTCTGAAAATGAATTTGAATAGTTCAGCATGAAAAATAACATGCCTTGTTGACAAGACACCTGTGACAGTTATGTTTATAGTTCTTTTTCTAACCATGGCTTTTAAACATATACTGAAAATAAGTTGTAAAGAAAACTCAGATCTATCTCAGGTCTAAGAAGCTAATCCAGACTGTCAACACAGTTTTCACTAATCCCCCCACTATTTCATAAACACATTCTAAAGACCATAGTGAAAAACATTTTTTTTGAAAGATTTTTATTTATTTATTTGGCAGAGAGAGAGAGATGAAGCAGGGGTAGCAGCAGGCAGAGGGAGAGGGAGAAGCAGACTCCCTGCTGAGCAGAGAGCCTGATGCAGGGCTTGATCCTAGGACCCCTGGATCCTGACCTGAGGTGAAGGCAGCCTCTTAACCCACTGAGCCATCCGGGGACCCCATGCATCTACTATAAATCAAGATTTGCTAGCGCACACATTTCTGTTCATGACTGTAACTCAGTCCTCAAATATGCACACATTAAGTTCATCCAATTTTACTGCTTTGGAGATATTAAAATACAACGATTTAATTTTATCATAATGTTTCTTAAAACCCAGCCAATTGCAGGCAGAGGCTCAAGATAACTGATGTCTTTGAACCTGTATGTTACTTGATAGCTCAAACATATTTAAATGGAGTTCCACAGAGTCATTTTATTTCAGCAACTGGGGAATAAAAAGAGGTAATGGAATGGCTTTCTATTTTAAGAATAAAATATATGCACAACTTTAGAAGTGAGACATTTTAAAATTCATTCATTCCAATATTCCAAAGTCAATATAAAATGCATAGTATTATATTTTAATCACTCTCTTGTTCCAAGTTAGTCAACTGAAGTTCTTAGAATTTGGAGAACATAATTGAAAAGTGAATGTACATATAACAAAGTTTTTCCTGAACTCATTATTATTATGATAGCATTAGTTCTTGTCCTTTTAACTACATATTTCCAAGTATTTTTCTGGTCCTGTTGTCACTTTAATACATCATTCTCTTGAGATACTTTGTATAACTTAGTCACTTAAAATGAACACACATAGTTCATTTTAAAATCATCTTCTCTTGCTTTTATGTTAAAGGTAACATTTTATTTTGTCTCCCACTATTTTAAAAGAACTCTTTATGAACTAAGGAAATAGAACAGTGATTGTCTTATATTACTTCAAATATTTATTTTATTTGTAAAGTTTTATTGATGTATAATATATATTTATAAAAATCAGAAATCATAAGTGTACAGCACAATTAATTTACACAAAGTGAGTATACCTGGGTCTCCATCACCCAAATGAAGAAATAGAGTATCATCTTCAACACGAGAGTGTTCCCCTGCCATGGATTGTAGTTATACTATATTTATTTTTTTACAACTTCATATAAATTAATTATTCAGTAAAGACTTTTTTTGTCTAGCTTCTTTTACGCACCATTATGCTGAGATCCATCAATGTCTTTGTATATAGTAATTATTTATTTTAATGGTGTGACAGTAATTCATTGTATAAATATATCAAAAATTATTATACATGCTTCTTTTGATTGATTTAAGTTGTTTTTGTCTTCTGGCTATGGATGACAGTCCAGCCATGAACATTCTCTTATGTATTTTTAAGATTTGAATAAGATCATAAGGCATGTAAATACTCACCAGTAGTAGAAACTATCAAACGGTTTTTCAAAGAAACTTTATCAACTCATGCAACGTACACAAGTTTCAAATAATTCACATGCAGGCCATCAGAAAATATGTTTATTTATGGCCATTCAAGTGAGTGCATAGTGGAACTTCATTATAGTTTGAATCTGTATTCTCTTGTTGATTAAATATTTCTGCACATTTTCATATATTTGTTTGCTATTTGGGTACTTTCTTTGGTGAAGTGCTTTTATTGAGACTCTTGCCTACTTTTCTACTGGTTTAATTTTATTAATTTATTTGTAGAGTTATTTTTCTATTCTCTATACATGCTTTTGTGTGTAAATGGACTTGTGTGTGTTTATACACATAGATATATATAATTTTCCCACTCTATTCGTAATCTTTTCTTTTTTTAAAAGATTTTATTTATTTAGGGGCACCTGGGTGGCTCCATCATTAAACGTCTACCTTCAGCTCAGGTCACGATCCCGAGGTCCTGGGATTGAGCCCCACATCTGGCTACCTTCTCAGCAGGGAGTCTGCTTCTCCTTCTCCCTCTGCGTGTGTTCCCTCTCTCGCTGTGTCTCTCTCTGTCAAATAAATAAAATCTAAAAAAAAAAAAAAGACTTTATTCATTTATTTTAGAGAGAGAGAGAGCAGGGGGAGGGGCAGAGGAAGAGGGAGANTTTCTCAGCAGGGAGTCTGCTTCTCCCTCTGCTTGTGTTCCCTCTCTCGCTGTGTCTCTCTCTGTCAAATAAATAAAATCTTTAAAAAAAAAAAGACTTTATTCATTTATTTTAGAGAGAGAGAGAGCAGGGGGAGGGGCAGAGGAAGAGGGAGAGTTAGAATATGGAGCAGACTCCCCACTGAGTGTGGAGCCAGATGTGGGGCTGGCTCCCCAGACCCTGAGATCATGACCTCAGCCGAAATCAAGAGTCAGATGCTTAACCGACTGAGCCACCCAGGCACTCCTATTTCTTATATTTTCAATGATGAAAAAGAGATTTTTTTAATTTCAGTGAAGTCTGGCATTTTTTAAATCTAAGAAAATGAAAACCATCCTTTTACAGGATCAACTTCAAGATTTCATATTGCATGTAGTTGCCACGTTACCTTCATACACTCTCGTCTGCTTCAGTTTTTCCTAATTTTTCATGATCTTGATATTTTTGAAGAATATTGGTTAGATATTTTGTAAAACAGCCCTCAGCTTAGCATTAACTGATGTTTTCTCCGCGTCAGGCTGTGGTAATGAGTTTTTGCAAAACTATCATAGAGGTGAGCTGTCCTTCCCCTTGTGTCATATCAGGGGTTCACAACCGAAAACCTGACCTAACCGGTGAAGTTAACCTTTATCACTGCTTTAGATGGTGTTTGCCAAGTTATTCTCATGTACTTCATTTTTGTTTTTTTGTTTTTGTTTTTTTAGAGTGGGGGAAGATCTTTTATTTGTTTTTTAAAATTATTTTAATCTATCGGTTGCTATACCTTTCCCGCTCCAACCTGAACTCTCCGCTCTCTAGGCTCTACCNAGAGTGGGGGAAGATCTTTTATTTATTTTTTTAAATTATTTTAATCTATCGGTTGCTATACCTTTCCCGCTCCAACCTGAACTCTCCGCTCTCTAGGCTCTACCTCCTCAGCTCCCATGGCTCCATCTGCTTTTCCTTCTTGCTTTTTTTAAACTTTCTATTTTTTATTTTTTAAATGAAGTATAGCTGGCATATAACATTATATTAGTTTCAGGTATATAACATAATGATTTGATATTTGTATATATTGCAAAATGACCACCACAATAAGTCTAAATAATATGTCACCTAATTATATTTTTTCTTGTAATGGAAAATTTTAAGATCTACTCTAAGCAACTTTTTGTATATCCTATCTTATATCATGTATGGCTTCATTAATAAGACCCATAGCTCTCTATTGAGGTAAATATTATCATTATCCTCATATCACAGATGGGGAAACTGAGGCATGAGGTATCAGTGTTTGCTAGGCTGTTCCAATGTGGTTAGCATTTTTTTCCCCACTCTGTACTCTATTTGGAAGCATTCACTAAGTCCAGTGTGTGTTCAAGGTGGGGGATTAAGCTCAATATAGATACATCTGTATATATCTATATCTATATCTATATATCTATCTATATCTATATATCTATATCATTTGAATACAGTATTTGAAATTCTTCCATCAGACTTTTCTCTTCTCCCTCATTTATTTACTTATTCAATCATTTATATCCCTATATAGTCATCAATATCTGTTTTTTTCTTCGTATTGTCATCAAATACGATCCTTACTAATTTTGTCTAAAATTTCTCCAGTTTTAGAGTACTCTTATTTTGACTTCTCGGTCCTTTTGATGTATTTCCATTATTAACATAACATTCCCTTTCTTTCTGGCACTGTATACAATGTTGTAGTCTCATATTTCATTTTTCCCATCCTGGTCTAGAATCAGCTCTTTTCTCAAGGATCTCTGTATTTCTTTTTTCACTGGAAAATGGTATTTAGAAACCAAGATNTTGGAAAATGGTGTTTAGAAACCAAGATCTGGGTTGTGCTGATAGCTACTGGTGTGTCATTGCTATTAGGTACTCTCAGTAAATGGAGCCAGGAAATATATGTATATATGCTAACGCGTGTATATTTATTTATACATGTGTATGGGATGCGTGTGTGTATGGGTGTGTGTCAGCATGTATGTATATTAAAGTAAACATGACTTTACACTGGCATCTTTGACTCCATTCTAGCACTACAAGGTTTGTTTGCCTTTTCCCACTTGCTTACTCTTTCCTCTGTGAGACACCTGACTCATTATTTACCATTAATTTACATATTTGTTCAACCTTAATAAAAACAACGCTAGTATGTCAAATAACTTCAGAATTGCTAAGTTGAGACCCTTTCTGTAATTTACTTTAGTTACCTTTCTTAGAGTCCCCAGTTCTCTGATGAGCTGAAGCATTTTGTGGTTTTGTAGATTAACTGGCTCATTTGGCTTTTAGGGTAGGGTAATGACCTCTTGCAACGTTTCTACATCTGAACTGGAAATCCTATTTTTCTATTTCTTTATATAGATCCCTAACTCATAATAACTATCCACTTTCCCCTTATACTATATATTTAAGGCTACTCTCTATCACTATCTCTCTCCTGATTTTAATATGCTATAATTTTATAATTATTAAGATAAAATTCTATTTATATTATGGTTTATTCTTTGACCATAGACTATAAATCTACATATTAAAATTCAATCTTAAGTACATTTTCTAGTAATTTTTGAGTGACTTTTAGTATAATTGCAGTGTGATCAGAGAATATATTCTGCATGATTTTAATCCTTTATTTTCTTACATTTCTTGATCTAGTTTATGCTGAATTTTGTGTTTCATGTGCTTGAAAAGAGTGTTTACTGCATATTCAGAGTGCAAAGTTTTTCATATATAATAAGGAGAATTTTATTAATAATGTTGCCAAAGCATTTCTATTTTTACTGATATTTTGTCTGAATGTTCTGTGTAACTCTAATACAAGTGTGTTTTAATCTCCTTATATGGTGGTTTCCTTTCATTGTTAACATTTTTCCCTCTTTCTTTCTCTTCTTTCCTTCCTTCCTCCCTCCCTCCCTCCTTCCCTTTTTCTCTTTCTTTCTTTCTTTCTTCTTTCTTTCTTTCTTTCTTTCTTTCTTTCTTTCTTTCTCTTTCTTTCTTTCTTTCTCTTTCTTTCTTTCTTTCTTCTTTCTTTCTTTCTTTCTTTCTTTCTTTCTTTCTTTCTTTTTTCTTTCTTTCTTCCTTTCCTGTTGTGTTTTTTTTTCATTAGGGATTTTAAAACCATGCTATTAAGTACAGAATGTTTAGAATACATAGACTGAATCTTTNCTGTTGTGTTTTTTTTCATTAGGGATTTTAAAACCATGCTATTAAGTACAGAATGTTTAGAATACATAGACTGAATCTTTTAACATTATAAATTATCCTCTTTATCCCCAAGAATTCAATTTCCTTGATATCTCTTATGTATTGTCATAATATAGATACATTAGCTTTCTTTTGAACAGTGTATTTATAAACATAAGTTTAATTACTTTACTTTCAAACTTTCTGCATAACAAATCTTTAGATATGTTTATTACACACAAAATACATTTGGGTGTTGTCTATTTAGCAATCTAATTATATTTAGTGCATTTAGTACATTTACTTAATATAATTTCTCCTTTATGATTTGCTTTTAATTTATTCCACCTAATGGGACACCTGGGTGGCTCAGTTGGTTAAGCATCTGCCTTCGGCTCAGGATCATGCCCTGATTTATGCACCACTACTTCTGGCAACATAAAACTTTCAAAGTTATTCCTTATTTGAGGGGGATCCTGGGTGGCTCAGTCAGTTAAGCATCTGACTCTTGATTTCGGCTCAAGGTCATGATCTCAGAGTCATGAGGGATTGAGCTCTGTGAAGGGCTCCATGCTCAGCAGAATCTGCTTGTCCCTCTCCCTCTGCTCCTCCCTGCCACAGGCTCTTTCTTTCTCTTTCTCTCTCTCAAATAAAAAAATCAACCTTAAGAAAAGTCATATATGCTTTTTATCAAAATAGAAAAAGAAAAGAAAAGAAAAAAATATGTCCTTCATATGTAAATCTAATTTTCTGAAGTTCATATTCTATATTAGGATTTTTAGTGATTCATTTATTNGCTCTTTCTTTCTCTTTCTCTCTCTCAAATAAAAAAAATCAATCTTAAGAAAAGTCATATATGCTTTTTATCAAAATAGAAAAAGAAAAGAAAAAAATGTCCTTCATATGTAAATCTAATTTTCTGAAGTTCATATTCTATATTAGGATTTTTAGTGATTCATTTATTATGAAAGATCATTTCTTAAAACCACTTATACTATAGCTTCGATTGGTTTTCCCAGAACACTCAACTCTATTTTTTCCATTTCAAGGTATGTTGATACTATTCTCTCTTACTCATCCCAGCATTCATATCTGGTACCTTGAATTCTCAACACCTTGTTACCAAATCAGTAATAAACTTTCACCAAAGTAACTCCCTTTTCCTTTTTTTTTTAAGATTTACTTATTTATTTATTTTAGCAAGAGAGAGTGTGTGAGTGAGCAGGGGGGAGGGGCAGAGGGAGAGAGAATCCTGGAGCACACTCCCCACTGAGCATGGAGCCCTGAGATAAACTCAATCCCAGGACCCTGAGAATGACCAGGGCTGAAACCAAGAGTCACTGCTTAACCCACTGAACCACCTCAGTAGTGCCCCACTCCCATTTACTTTTCAATCATATCTCCTTCTTTAACTTTGTTCTGCTGTAGAGTGGCAAAGATTCTTTGCCCAAACTATATTTAGGCTCTTCTGAGCTCTTTTTTCAACTACGCTTTGACCTTTGGACTTTTGTGTTTATCCCTGCATTGTCCAGTTTTAAGGAGAATCATGCTGAGTTTAGCCAGAATCCCTAATCCTCCTCCATTTGATTACTCTCAATATCTAATTGGCTTCCTCATCACTCTGGTCTGCCTTCAGCAAAAACTGTTAGGTCAGTTTAGCCAGAATCCCCACCTACCTCTTTTTAAATATCCATCTACTTAACCTCACCATACTTGTTGGCTATAAATTCCCACTTGCCCATGCTGTTTTTGGACTGGAACCCTGAGGTCTTTCACCTATTGCAATTTTTTCCTAGATAAAATCTGTTTATACTGCTTTAACTATTGTCCAGCTCTGGTTTTTCTTTGGCAGTAGTGACAACGAATACAAAAACTAGCACAAATGTTGATAGCATTTCTGTAGACTGATGATATCGTCATGAGTCACAGACCCCCCCCCAAATTGCAATATGGCACAGTGGTTAAAAACTGATCTAGAGATAGATCATTTGGGTTAAATCTTAGTTCTCCCAGTTAGTAGCTATGAGATCTCAGCAATTAACTTTTTTGAGCCCTAGTTTCCTGATCCCTGAAATCATAGTTCCAGGAACAATATTTATTTCACTGAGCTGCTATGAAGTTTAAATGGGTTATTATTTGTAAAAGGTCTTGAAACCATTCACTGCATACTAAGCACTGTATAAGTATGCCTTAAATAAACTTTAAATTACAAAGAAATATTAATCCATAAGTGTTAGGGTCTGAATATTTGTGTTCTTCCCCACCCCAAATTCATATTTTGAAATACTAATGCCTAATGTTATGATATTAGTAGGTGGAGATTTTGGGAAATGTTATGATATTAGTAGGTGGAGATTTTGGGAAGTGCTAAAGCCATGAGGGTGGAGCCCTCATGAATGGGATCAGTGCCTTGTAACAGAGGACCCAGGGAAATCCCTACCCCTTCCACTGTGTGAGAAAGCATTAGTCATGAACTAGGAAGAGGGCCTCCACCATAACAGCACCTTGACCTTGGAGTTCCCAGACTCCAGAACTGGGAGAAATAGATTTCTACTGTTTATAAGCCATCAGCTTGAAAAGATTGTGACAGTAAGTAGTGTATAAGTGAATGTGCTTGTGTAGCTTGCAACATTTTTTGTCTTTTGGGGTTTTTTTGAAGATGGTTGCCTTATATTTTGAATATGTTACTTGGCGCATACTTTGTTTTGTTGGAATGATGAAGAAAATACTGGGGTTTGCCAGTGATATAAATAAACAGTTTTCATAAAGTGATCACAAAAATAATCTCCCTTTATTCAATATATTCCATTTATGTAGCAAAATTTTCTCATTTAAATATTTTTTAAAGATTTATTTATCTCTTGAGAGAGAGAAAGAATGGAGGGAAGGGCAAAAGGAGAGGAAGAGAGAATCCTCAGGCAGACTCTCTGCTGAGCCAGAGCCTGATGCAGGGCTCGATCCCAGGACCCTGAGATCATGACCTGAGCCGAAACCAAGAGTCAGACAGTTAACCAACTGAGCCACCCAGGTGCCCCTCGTTTAAAAATGTCTAAATATGTTTTATATTGAACAATGCTGATGCATGTTTGAATGTACAAAAGCAATGAAAATATTACTTTTGCTTAAGAAGTCTTTGGTTGTAAAAATGATTAATTCTGATGCAGTCTTGTATAGACAAATGATAAAAATATGAAAATATGCAAAATACAAAATTATTACCCTAACAATACATAAATTCAAGATATTTCAGATCCAAACACTGTAATTTTTTCTTTTAAAATAATATAAGACGTTGGGGCACCTGGGTGGCTCAGTCAGTTGAGCATCCAACTTTTGGTTTTGGCTCAGGGTGTGATCTCATGGGTCCAGAGATCAAGCCCCATGGGCTCCATGCTCAGTGGGGAGTCTGCATAGGATTCTCTCCCTATGCCCCTTCCCCCTAATGGAGCACATGCACCCACACTCTCTCTCCTTCTCTCTCTCTCTCTCTTTCTCTCTCAAATAAACGGATTAATCTTTTTACGAAGTATATGATATTAAAGATTTGATCAAGTTGCTTCCTTTCTTAGGGAGGTAATACCACAGTCAGGAATATTGTATTTTACACTATTTTTGGTAGGTACTGTCTCTTTATTAAAGCTTTATATCCCATTATATATCTCAGAATTTTCTCATTTTTGGATTATTATTTCTAAATTTATCAGCCCCTTCATAGGTCAATTTATTTATTATCTTTATAACCGAGTGCAAGTTTGGTTAAAAATTTATTACAACAAATTTCTTTCTTTTGCTTTTGTTTTTTGTTTTTGAAATTATCCATAGATAATCTAAGAGATATTGTTTTTTAAAATCCTAGATATAGAAACAGTCTTCCTAATAAACTTAAGGATTTGATATCTGGGAATCTGTATTTTCATAAATTAAGATTTACCTTAAAATAAATCTTATAATGTAAAGTCATTTCATTCTTAACAAAACTTCATGTATAAAGCTGGATTTTCTCTACACACATTTATTTTCATTATTTAGCACAGATATATTGATATTTCTTATCCCCAGTGTTACTCATTTACATTTCTTATCTAGAAATTTAGCCAAAACTTATCTCAGACAGCAATGACATTCATAAACTCTGGACTACCTTGAAATACTACCAGATTATCAACTAATTTTGCTAATGGGATCTCTGAGATCTAAAATGATACAGTTAATGTGGTTGATAATGAGATTTATATGAAAATCAGTATATAGTGAGTAGAATAATTTAACCTTTCAAGAACATTCTAGGATATCCAGTCCTAGAAATGTGTTTCATGGGATGAAATATTATTAACATGTAGTTTCTAAGGTATTTCATATAAATAAAGTGCTGTTTTTGTTGTGCCTGAATACCTCCAAACAGAGCTATCCCACCTCTAGATGATAACTATAAACTATGACAATTTTTTTTTTCTTTTTTTTAAATATAATCCGACGGCTCTATGTAGAACAAGAGGAAACAAATTTTGGAGGTGGTGTTAGTGTCTATACTTTACAATAGAGAATTGCATAATATAAGAAACACAATTCATTGTTTTTAACCTGAGAGGAGGTTGATGCATAGGACCAAAAAATGAAAAGTTTACTAACGGTAAAGAAAATGTATTAGAAGAATTAAATATTAGGTTATAAAACCACCATAGTAGAGATGATTCGGAAACTGTAGAATAGTTCTCAAGTAATTAATTTAAACTTAGTGCAGAAAAAGGACAAAAAAAATGTGAAAGCAAAAAAAAAAGGTTGAGAGTGAAAGTAGCTAGAACTTCCTCTGCTTCAGGGTAAGACGCAGGGACGTGGCGCTCCTGCTAGACCAAAAAAAAAAAAAAGTCCAGATTAATGAAAATTTCAGAGAGAGAAATACTTTCCCTTTCTAGAACCTGTAAGGTCTTGGAAAATACTACGAGGAGACTCTATGGTTCTTTTATATACAAAATATCAGGTACACAGGGGAAAAAACCAGTAAAATAAAAATAGAAAAATGAAAAAAAGTTATAAAAACAATGGAGAGTTGTTGAAATGATAAATATTTCAGAAAACAGAGGGAGAGAAAATTTATTTTATGAGACCAGTGTAACTAAAGTGAATATAGCATGAAGTATAATGAAAAAATATGTGATATCTTTCATAAACATAGACATAAAAACCTGTAGTAAAATACTAACATATTGAATCCAACAATTCATAAAAAGTATATGTGTTCTCAAACATTTTGAAGATATCTAAAAAAATACTATAACTAACTGTATACTTAGTAATAAAAGATGGAATTATGTTTTTCTTTTTTTTTCTTTTTTGATTTTAATTTTTTTATTATATNTGTTAATCACCATACAGTACATCCCCAGATTCCGATGTAAAGTTTGATGCTTCATTAGTTGCGTATAACACCCAGTGCACCATGCAATACGTGCCCTCCTTACTACCCATCACCAGTCTATCCCATTCCCCCACCCCCTCCCCTCTGAAGTCTTCAGTTTGTTTCTCATAGTCCATAGTCTCTCATGTTTCATTCCCCCTTCTGATTACCCCCCTTTTCTTTATCCCTTTCTTCCCCTACCGATCATCCTAGTTCTTATGTTCCATAGATGAGAGAAATCATATGATAATTGTCTTTCTCTGCTTGACTTATTTCACTTAGCATTATCTCCTCCAGTGCCGTCCATGTTGCAGCAAATGTTGAGAATTCGTTCTTTCTGATAGCTGAGTAATATTCCATTGTATATATGGACCACAGCTTCTTAATCCAGTCATCTGTTGAAGGGCATCTCGGCTCCTTCCATGATTTGGCTATTGTGGACAATGCTGCTATGAACATTGGGGTGCATGTGGCCCTTCTCTTCATTACGTCTGTATCTTTGGGGTAAATACCCAGTAGTGCAATGGCTGGGTCATAGGTTAGTTCAATTTTTAACTTTTTAAGGGACCTCCACACTGTTTTCCAGAGTGGCTGTACCAACTTGCATTCCCACCAACAATGTAGGAGGGATCCCCTTTCTCCACATCCTCTCCAACAATTGTTGTTTCTTGCCTTGTCTATCTTTGCCATTCTAACTGGCGTAAGGTGGTATCTCAGTGTGGTTTTGATTTGAATTTCCCTGATGGCTAATGATTTTGAACATTTTTTCATGTGTCTGTTAGCCATTTGTATGTCTTCATTGGAAAAGTGTCTGTTCATATCTTCTGCCCATTTTATGATTTGTTTATTTGTTTCTCGTGTATTGAGTTTGAGAAGTTCTTTGTAGATCTTGGATACCAGTCCTTTATCTGTGGTGTCCTTTGCAAATATATTCTCCCATTCCGTGGGCTGTCTCTTAGTTTTTTTGACTGTTTCCTTGGCTGTGCAGAAGCTCTTTATCCTGATAAAGTCCCATAAGTTCATTTTATCTTTTATTTCTCTTGCCTTTGGAGATGTGTCGTGAAAAAGGTTGCTCTGGCCGATGTCATAGAAGTTGTTGCCTATGTTCTCCTCTAGAATTTTGATGGATTCCTGTCTCACATTGAGGTCTTTCATCCATTTGGAGTTTATTTTTGTGTATGGTGTGAGAGAGTGGTCAAGTTTCATTCTTTTGCATGTAGCTGTCCAATTTTCCCAGCACCATTTATTGAAGAGACTGTCTTTTTTCCACCGGATGTTTTTTCCTGCTTTATCAAAGATTAGTTGCCCAAAGAGCCGAGGGTCCATTTCTGGGTTCTCTATTCTGTTCCATTGGTC
>NC_048226.1:79950955-80052522 GCF_002007445.2 Ailuropoda melanoleuca
CTGATTGCTGTTGCAAGGACTTCTAGTACTATGTTGAATAATAGTGGCGAGAGTGGGCATCCTTGTCGTGTTCCTGATCTTAAGGGAAAGGCTTCCAGCTTTTCCCCATTGAGAATGATATTTGCTGTAGGCTTTTCATAGATGGTTTTTATGAGATTGAGGAATGTACCCTCTATCCCTACACTCTGAAGGGTTTTAATCAGGAAAGGATGAAATATGTTTTTCTATGATCAGGAATGTGGCAAGGGTGAAAAATCTCACCACTTACAGTTAAGTATTGTACTAGAGCAATTACTAGTGCAGCAAGGTCATAAAAAGAACTAAAAGCCATAAAGATAAAAGAAGAAATAAAATTGACTTTATTTGCAGTTATGTTTGCTTACATAGGAAAAAATCTTGAAAACTCTACAAAATAACTGTTAGAACTAGCAAGTGAATTTAGCATAGTTCAGAAAAAATATCAACATATAAAATCAATTATAGTTTTATATGTTAACCATGAAGAAAGAAAATTGGAACTTAAAAAAAAAATCATTCAGGATAACACCTGAAAAACAAAATTCTTAGCCACAAATTTAATACAAGATGTCCAAAATCTCTATGTAGAATAGAAATTACAAAACATTGTGGAGAAAACTTTCACAGGATCTAAATGAATGAAGAGATACACCATGATAGGCAGATTTGATACTGTAAAGATAGCACTTCTCCCCAAATTGAAATACAGAAATCCTTGAAAATCAAAATCCAAATTCCTTGAAATCAAAATCCAAATTCAAGCTGGCTCTTCTTCAAGCTGATTTTGTGTGTGTACACTCTTTTTATTTTTAACCTTATTTACTTTTTAATAAAGTTTTAAATTTCATAATACTTTTATATTTACAGAAAAGTCTCAAGAAAGTACTTCTATAACTCACACCCAGTTTTCCCTGTTATTAACATCTTATACTACTAAAGATTATCCTCACCAGTTTCTGTGTGTGTGTGTGTGTGTGTGTGTGTGTGTGTGTGTGTGTGTGGAACTGCTCCCAACCCTTCACTTCATGTGCCAATTTCAAGTCCATGTTGTTATCTATACTTCTGAAGACTGGCTATGAATGAGAGTTTCTACCACTTCTTCCCTAGGTTCCATTTGCTAGAGTAGCTCACAGAACTCAGAGAAACATTTTACTTACTGAATCATCAGTTGATTTTAATAGGATGTAACTCAGAAGAATCATATGGAAGAGATGCATAGGGAAAGTATAGAGAAAGGGGAATGGAACTTTTATTTCCTCTCTAGGAGTGCCTCTTTCCCCAAATTTCCATGTGCTCAACAACTCTGAAGCTCTCCAAATCTGATCCTTTTGGGTTTTTAATGGAGACTTCATTACATAGGCATGATTAATTAAGTCATTGGCCATTGGCAATTGATTCAATCTCCAGGCCCTCTCCCCTCTCAAGAGCTAAATGAGGTAGAACTAAGCATTCCAACCCTCTATTCATAGTTGGTTCCCCTGAAAAACAGCCCTCATACTTAGGTGCTCCCCAAAAGTTGTCTCATTAACATAAACCCAGTTGTGATGAAAAAATAACAAGACACCCATTTCACCTTTATGGCTCTGAAGAGATTTCAGGAACTCAGAACAAAAAACCAAATAGTATGACAAAAGATGCTCCCATTGCTCTTATCACTCAGCAGATTCCAAGAGTTTTGGAGTTTGTGAGCCAGGAACCATGGACAAAGATCAAATATATATGAGAAATATATTTTGGTCATCCATATAACCAAATATGCATTTTTTATACATCATTATATCAAAATCACTGTGGTGCATTTTTCACCAACCAATAATTATTAATATTAACTAGAGTCCACAATATATTTAGATTTTTGAGATTGTCTGTTTCAGCATTCGATCTAGAATACATTTCATTTAGTCATTTTTCTCTTAGGCTCTTCTAGACTTAAGGATAATTCCAGTTTCTCTCATTTTTCATGACCTGAGTGATATTGAGGATTATTAATCAAGTGTTTTGAGTTCTCATATTTATCTCATGTTTAGACTGGTGCTACAAGTTTTTGGGAAAAGATCATAGAAATGAAGTATCATTTGCAGCTCATCACATCAAGGTGCATGCTAACGTGACTTAACACTGATGGATGTTAAGCTTGGTCACCTGGCTGAGGTACTGTTGGGTACATCCACTATAATATCATGTGTTTTCTAACTTATTTGGGCTAAGGTCAATGTGTACAGCCACAGTTAGTTGGCAGGGAATTATGCTCCACCTTCTTGAGGATAATACATAAGTTATTTGGAATTCTTCTGTATGAAGGTTTGTTTATTCTTCCCCATTTATTTCTTAATTCAATAATATAATTTGTTTGCCATAAATATAAATACATGAAAGCCCAACAAACGTAAATAGACTAGAATATGCAGCAAGAGGCATTCAAATGAGATAAATAGAAAATTGAATATATGGTGTTCATAAGAGACAAGTGAATAAATGAATGAATATAAATAAATGAATAGTGAATGTTTATATGAATGAATAAGCAAAAAATAAATTGGAAAAAATAGAGTGAGAAAAGGTGCAATAGTCAAGTAGGAGCATAAAAACATAGATTTATGATAAAAAAAGCTTGGTTCAAGTGCATGAGATTCATTATATATGGAAAAAAGTTTCAACAAAGTTGGAAATAATAGCAATTTAATAATCATAATTACGGAATGCAGAGATTTAAAATATATGAAGTAAACACTGATAATACAGCCAGGAAAAAAATTACAATAAAAATACTATAGTATTTTTTAAAAACCCTATAACTATGATAACTCAGGTTGACAAAGATGCAGTAAGCAAATAGAAAAATTTAGACAGTCAATAAATATGATCTAATTTCTGTATACCTAGTGCCACCAATATTAGGAGAATATAATAATGTGAATTGATTTTTAGCATCACAGGATGTTTACAAAATTAACCACAAATAAGACATTAGGGTAGATTCAACAAATTTTATTTCAATCATCATTATTGTTAAAAGCATATTTTCTATAATTGTTAAACTAAAGAAATAACAAAAAGTTAAAAATTTCATAAACTTTTTAATGTTTTACTTCTTAACTTCTGTATTAAAGAAGAAATCATAGTAGAAATTAGAACTATTTAAAGCTGTATAACAAAAACACTACAACATAATACTATTGAAAGAGTAAAACAATGTTTATAGCAAAATTTATTACACTAAATACAATATTAGAGAAGAAAAGTCTCTGGACAATACTAAGCTAAACATTCAACATAAGGAGTTACTCAAAGAATAACAGGACAAATGCATAAAAAGAAGTATCTCCTTAAAAGCTTCCTGGTTCATAGATGGTCATCTTCTCAATGTATCCGCAGGTGGAGGACAGAGCAAGGAAGCAGACTCCTGTGCCTCTTCTTATAAGGGCTCTAACATATTTATGAGGGCGCCACTCTCATGACCAAATCACTTCCCTAAGTTCTGACCTCACTGTACCATAATGTTGGGGGTTAGGACTTTAAGGTGTGAAAATTGTGGACACACAAACATTCAGTCCATAATAGTCTTAGAGTGAAATTGACTCTCCCATCACCAAACTTGTTTTGGGGGGTTGATGAGAAGGGTTCCCAAGACTGAGAAACCAAAAGTTCTGAAAAGCGAGGATGGCTTAAAATACAGTAATATAATTATTCCCTAAGCATTTCCTTAGAGTTTAATTATTTCTCATATCCATTTAGTGCTCCATACAGAAGAGAATAGCATTTTTGACAAACAACCCAGTTTAGATTTTATGGTGATCACATTTTTTCTTACTAAAACTTTTATTCTTTCTTGATCATAAGGTAATTTATATTAATTATGAAAATAGGAGAGAAAAAAACACAAAGAAAAAAATTAATGTGTAATCCAAATCAGAAATATTTTATTAACATTTTGGTATGTATCATTCTCTTCTTTTCCTGCGAGTATGTTGCATTTCTGTGTATGTGTATATGTGCATACATATAACATATGTATGCCACATATGTGTATACAACATATAACAAGCATACAACAAAAACATTGATGACCACTTTTTGATTATAGAAACTCATGAGCAAAAAATAAAACCAGTTTCTTCTGAAGATTTATATAGACTAAATTGGGTTTAAATGTATTGAGAGCAAAATATGATAATATAGGAAACAATTCACTTTTATGATAGAAATGCCAGAAGAAAAAAAAAAAGAGAAATGTCTATAGGCACGGATCATCCAGTTATTCCATCTTTCAAATTGATCATTGTTCATTCAATCACACCCCTACCTTCGTCTTCAAACAATTTTCTACAATGAACAAGGAATACTGTTCATGTATAAATTATGTGCACAGCTACAGACCTGTAGGCAATGCTTTTTTAAATAACGTGTCTTCACTTAAGTCTCATTACATTTTGCTTAAACTGTTGAAGTTTCTAGGCTGTAATTATCTTAAAACATGAGTTATGCTTCTGTCTTCAATTGATTAATCCCTCCCTAAGTTGCAAAAAGGTCTGATGAACACTATTAAGCTAAATTTATGATTTTCTTCCCTTCGAAAAGCAAGCAGAGTGGAGTTGTCCCTCCTCTGTGCTTCTATAGTACCTTCTGTAATCCTTCATTTTAGCACTTACCTCACTGTGCTATAATTATTTGCTTGCATTTGTCTCTCCCATTAAATAATGATCCCATTAAAACAACACCTATTTCTTATTCCGCCCCAAATTCCTGGCACCTAGCAAAATTCTTGGCATATGTAGACTTCAGGAAATAATTGTTAAATGAATGAAACCATCAAACCTCTTATATCACTGTCACCAGTGTTAATGACACAATTTGTATAGCAATGTTGACAGAATGGCCTGCTTTCATTAAGTTATCTTTAGAGATTTCACAGCTGCTATACACACATTGAATCATCCTTAGTTTAGCAAGCCCTATATAAATTTACAAATCATTAAATCATTTAACATGGTAATTGTGAGCTAGTCAGGTGAATAATATATTTATAGTTACTAATTGGTTTCTGATTTGGTCTTTGTCAACATCAAAAAAGAAAGGACCAGTAAACATTTCACAGTATATATGTGTATCAAATCAACAGGTTGTACACCTTAAGCTTAGACAGCGTTATATGTCAATTATATTCCAATAAAGATGAAAAAAAAAGAAAAAGGACCAGAATATTTTCACACAATACTCAGAAAGTCACATGGGACCTTCTGTATTGAGATTCAGAAAATCTCTACATTTAGAAAACTGTAATGGAATAGGATGGTCACTAATATGTGGAGAATCTCTGTTCTGTAGAAAAGATAAGCAATTTTTTAAACTTTTAAAGCATACTAATTGATTTAATTAACCTCCTTTAAATAACACTGTCTATATAAGTCATGCTAATTAAGAACTAGAATAGTGGTATGTCCAGATTTCTAGGAGAATATAAAAGGGTATTTTAACTAATTGTTAGCCTCATCTGATTCTCCCAATACTCAGAGTATTTTTAAACCCTCCACTAAAACTACTATCAGACTGTGTATTATATTCTATTGGTTAGCTACGATGGTGGCAACTAATTCATAATTCTCAGAATTATAATATTGTGTATTTTTCATCCTAGGGAACCTAGCTAAACTTAACAACAGTCTAGAAATAGCCTGCAGCATTTTAGGATCAGGCATGGCAAAAGCATGTGTGATTTTTCAAGATGTGGGAAGCCTTGGTCCCGAGGGTGTTTTATGATGACATTGTGTGAAAGGCTAGCCAGAGGTAAATCAGGTGCTTTAAGTCAGTGAAAGAAATTTAGTTCTAGAGTTAAAGTTGGAAAATATAGGTGAGTTAAATGTATGGAAGGAAACAATGTGAGTCAAATTCAGGCTTCATTTAAAACCATTAACACTGAATCAGATTTGAAGCAGTCAAAAATAGGAAGCAAAAATGATACACAATTTTCAAAGTTAGATAGGTTTGGAGGTGACCATTGAAACTCCAGGAAATAATTCAGTTTACTGCTGCCCCCTGTGGCTTGGGATATGTGAAAGAAGAAACCCAGCCTGAAGGAATGTACTGGAAAGAGCCAGCCAAAGTGAACTCTAAGCTAACAGCAAATGTTGACAGTAAAGCATGACAATCAAGACAGAGAACCCCTACAACTCCTCAGAGGGTCAAACTCATAAATTTAATTGCCTGATTAACATGTTTATTTGAAAGCTATGTAAACATTTTAAACTTTATTTTTGCCTTTAAAACCCTCAGTTTTCCTATCCTAGTTAAAGGAACCAAGATCTGCTGCCCCTCTCCAGCCGGAGATTTAGCAATCATCCTTAATTCCTCTGTCTCATTCAATTCCACATCCAATTCCTGTCACTGCTACCTCTAAAACATGTCTCAATGCATCCTCTCTCGGCTTCAGAGGACTCCAGTCTAGCCACCTATGCCCATCTCACCTATACCACCTAGATGGTCTCTCTGCTTCCACCATGAATCCCTCCCACTTTTTTTTTCTCCAAAGGAAAGCCAGAAGAGTTTGTATTAGCACAAATCCATTCCTTGCTCTCCCCTGCTTAAATCAGTTGGATATCTTCCAAATGAAATCTGAGTAAAACCCTCACTCTGTGTGACCTGGCTCCTAGTTATCTCTGAAAAGTTTGTTTGTGACATTTCTTCCTCAACATATCTCCACTTGTATTGATCTGTTTTCAAATTCTTAAACGTGACAATCCTTATCCTCTATGGTACTTTTGAGATACATCACATATAAAATTTACTATTTTAAAATGTGTACTTCTGTGATTATTTTATAGATTTTGTTTATTTATTGAGAGAGAGAGTGGGGGGGCATAGGGCGGGGGAGAGAGAGAGAGAGAGAGAAAATCCCAGCAGGCTCCATGTTCAGCCTGGAGCCCAAAGTAGGGCTGCATCTCACGACCCTGAGATCACGACCTGAGCCGAAATCAAGTTTCAGACACACAACCGACTGAGCCACCCAGGCACCCCTACTTCAGTGATTTTTAACATGTTCCCAAAGTTGTGCAACCATTACCACTGTCTAATTGGAGAATATTTTTAGCATCAGTGACAAATCCTGCACTCATTAGAAATCCCTCTTGATTAGTCACTACTCCCAGCCCCTGGCAGCCATTGATTTAGTTTCTGTCTTTGTAGATTTGTCTGTCCTGGACATGTCATATAAATGGGATCATGCAATGTGTGGTTTATTATGTTTCACTTCTTTTACTTGCCTTTACGGTTTTTAATGTTCATCTATGTTAAATATATTAGTTTTTCATTCCTGAAATAACATCCCATTATGTAGATAGATATGCCATTTTTGTCCATCCACTCATTAGTTGATGGAAATTTGGGTTGTGTCTACTTTTTGGCTATTATGAATAATGCTTCTAAAACATTCATGTACCTCTCTTTGTGTGGGCATATGTTTTCAATTCTCTCTTCCATTCAATCTAAAATTGCTGGCTCATATGGGAAGCTACGTTTAGCCCTTTGAATTCCATATTGGCTATTTCCACGTCAGCAGCACCATTTTATATCCCATTAGTAGTGAATCAAGGTTCCAATTTCTTCATGTCCTCATCAACCTTGCTCTGACCCATTAGTACTGGTGTTAGTAATACTGGCGGTAGGGTAGTAGCATCATTGTTATTATTATTGCCATCCTAGCTGCTGTGAAGTGGCATCTCATGCTTGATTTGCATTTCAGTAAACACTAAGAAGAATGAGTAGCTTTTCATATATTTATTGGTTATTTATATATCTCTCTCAAAGAATACTTATTCAGATTGTTTGCCCATTTGTTAATAACAGTAAACCAATAATAGTAAGTAAAATGTGTTCCTCAGTTCCATTAACCACAGTTATCAAACTGGTGGGGAGGGGGTGTCGTATAACCTATGCTTTTCAGCTAAGGCAGAAGTGAGGTTAGCCTGGGCACCTTAACTACTTGCATTTGGTGTCTGAAATGGGGGACAATCTTGTGGGACTGAGCCCTGTGGAGTCTGTGCTAACTCCAGGTAGTTATAACTCAATTTAGAATTGAATTATAAGACACCCAGCTGGGTCCTCAGGAGAGTTAGAGCATTGGTTGATGCGAGAAAAAACCCCATTAATTTGAAGGTAGAGATATTCCATAGGTAGAGTAAGAATGGTCTTTTACACACACACACACACACACACACACACACACGCACACGATACACCAGTCTGGCTATAAACTAGGCCAAAAATAAATTATAAAATAGGAGTTAAATATAGTTTTAAGCAGTGGAAAATCTTTGGTCTTTCTATATCAGATGGCCAATTTAACAATCTGAATAGTCGAATATTCAATTTAATGGAGTAGTAAAGTCATGTTTATTATAACAACACATAGAATCCCACTGCTCTATATCAGAATACAGAAAAAAGAAGACAAATTTTCTGATTTATAAATACTTTAAAAATTAAAGCACTATCCCAAAGAATCAAATTAATTCAAAAAAATTAGGAATATGGATTTGTTGTTATTGTTAGAATGTTCATTCATTAGGAAACCTAATAAAGTCCTTTTTATTGAATTTTACTTACTCTGCTTCCTATTGCATTGAAATCACTGAATGAATATACGGTATAGATTTAGCATAGCAAACCAAACAATAGGTTTAAAATAAATAATCCAGGTAAAAGATTTTAAAATAAACTGGTGGGTAGAATAAGTATCAAGAAAGCCTATAGTATATCTCTATCACTTTAACCCAAAAAGAAATAAGTCTTCATTTCACATATTTTACTGATTTTAGAAGGTAGTTTTATGCTTAAGCTTCCGCTCTGTGAGCAGTGGATTTAATAGGAATTCTCCTTCCTGTGCACAACTTTACAGAGCAGGAAGTGAAGCTGCTTGCAGAGGGGGCAATCCTGTTGTCAAAGGTGAGGATTTGGGACAAGAAGACAAAAAATTGTGAATCCACTGTCTACAAACAATAACAATTACTCCAACACAATTAAGAATATTTCCAGTGTGTTTTGAAAAGACTTCCCAGGAGAATTGTCTCATTAGAAGGTGAATGAATGATGTGTCTGTCTAAATTCTGGCTTTCAAAAAAATCATCCTCTTTCTCCAGAGTGTCTGCTTTCTTCATAGATCAATCACCACCTGGCCATATTACTGCCAAGTTGATGAATTATAGAAGTTTTCTTTCCTGACATCTTTGGCTGATACTCTGTGAAGAGAGATATCCCAGGGGTAGGGAACAAGCTGCAAATGAACCAATCCAGGGTTTAACATTTTAGAGGAATAAACAGATATACAAGCAAGTAATTTTAATAAACTAATATAGCAAATATTTACTAGAGTTTTTCATTTGAACAAAATGGAAATCTGCCTAACTGTGCCAAAAATCTAATTGATTAATAATTCGCCATACTGCAGTTAATTCAATGATATCATGGTCCTCATTCAAGTTTGTTAAAGAATATGTTTTTATTTTTATGAACCTTAGTATAGATAATTGCCCTCTGCTTTTCAATTTTACTTTTTCACGTACAATGAACGTCACTAAGTAAAAATTGCCAGAAGATATGTAATGCTGATGCTCATCACTGAGCAGATGAAGAACTACATGGGTTGACAAGTCCTTAATTATATTGATGAATAAAATAAACAACTTTTTAAACCAATTAATTTTGCTTTTATGTTGCAGAAAGTAATTCTAAGTTTTGTTACATTTACTTTAATGCCCAGGGCACTTGGCATAGCTAAAAATAAAGAATATATCATTGCTGATCCGAATGATAAATATGCTTTTACCTTTCAACTAATTTTTTAGAGAATGTTAATTAGATAACTTGTTGCAAAAATACTTAATGAGTTCTCATGTGAAGTGGAAATCCTAAGTATCTTCCTTTTGTGCCTTAATGCAGACTTGATTAGTAGCTCCAGGGTAATTATGTTTCAAAGCACTAAAGCAAGTATATTGGAAAAAGGTACATGTTAAACTGTAACTAATAAGAAATTATATATAATAAAAAATTTAAATATAATGTATTAGGAATATTGCAATTTTGCCAAAGTATGTAAGTAGACTTGAACTATATGAATTCTTAATACATTTTCTTTCAATTTTGGAAATGATTTAAAATAGTACTTATATGTACTTTTGTTGTATATCAAATGCCAATTTATTTGATGCAATTTGTAAATAGATACAAATATACAGCTTATAGTGTATATCTACTAACTGAAAAGCACTTTTCCCCTTTATGTACCTGGCAAGTACTATCTACTTTTCAAGGTCTGATTCATCAAAAGCCTGTCATGCCAATGAATTCCTACCTCTAATTTTCAGTTTTCTACAACACACCTAATTAAAAACAACAGTTCCATTTTGTATATACTGCTACTATTGTTCTATTAGGTGTTTAGAATATGATCCCCTAAATTATATTCAAAATGTTCGATATATGAGAGTATGTATTTTTTTCTTCAGAGATAATACACATTCTCAAAAAAATGATAAAAACAATCATAAAGTTTAATTAAGAACCTCTATCCTAGACTGTGTGACTTGCCGGAGGGAAAGGATCTTAAATTTTAATTGTTGGTTTTAGATATGGAATAACTACAAATGTATGCATAAGTAATATTCACAATTTAAAGAACAAGATGAATACCATATGCCCTAACAGCTGAAGAAATATAGCCATAATACTGTTTTTCTCTCCATCTTCTCTTGAAATTTCATTTAGATAAATATTAGACCCTCTTCCTGTATTTCCTATATCTCGTGACCTCTGTATTTTCTTTCTCTTTTCTCCCTATGCTCTTTTCTATTTTTTTGCACATCTATTACTAATTCGAACTTCAGCTCTGTCTAATCTGCTATAAAAACTGCAGCAACACAACCTAAATTTGGGGTTTAAGCTTGCCATCAGACTTGTCAGACACAATTAGGTTTTGATCTGATGCTACATTTATGGAGCTTTCCAGATGGCTGCAAGGCGGGATTTACAGCAGGAACATAATCTTCATCTCATCAGGAGATCCAAAAGCTAAACAGGTACAGGACTTCTTCTCCTCAACCACGCAGACTGTGTACAAAACAAATGAAGCAAGCATAATATCCATCTGATGTTTTGTTTCTCCAGCAAGAATTCGCATTTGCATATGTTGGTCACCTAGGCATGATGCAGTGGCAATCCTAGATCACCTTCATCCAGTCAGAAACTGATCAGGTTTCAACCACATTTTTAAGTCCCAGATAGTACTGGTCTGTTTAACGTTTACTGTTATTCTTAGGCCTTATTTCCTTAGAGTTCTGCTCTCCTTAGTGTGTCCTACATCTCATGATAAGTATAATTATGGATCTCACTTGGCTGTATGTTGTTCCTGTGAGTTTTTTTTTTTTTAAGATTTTATTTATTTATTCGACAGAGATAGAGACAGTCAGTGAGAGAGGGAACACAAGCAGGGGGAATGGGAGAGGAAGAAGCAGGCTCATAGCAGAAGAGCCTAATGTGGGGCCCCATCCCATAACGCCGGGATCACGCCCTGAGCCGAAGGCAGAAGCTTAACCGCTGTGCCACCCAGGCACCCCCCTGTGAGTTCTTTCCAAGCATATTTTTATTTAAGTTCACTGGAATGTTATCTGTAGAAATCTGTATAAGCTGTTTTGTCAAGATAGCATTTATATTAATGTATTCCATATTATCTATAAGCACTAACAAATTATGATCCCTCAAAAACAGATTTTTCAGAGCACAGAGATAATTCTAAACTAGATAGTATATGTCTATGGAACAGGCTTTTGACACTAAATTCTCAAGGGAGATTTTGTTTTGTTTTTCTCTTCAGCATCAAACATCTATAGGGTGTCTCACAGTTTATGAGTTTTAATGAATTTTCCAAGAAATATAATATTTAAATCAGATGCTTGAACATAGGGATTTGACTTGAACAGAATCTGTTATTACACGAACAGAATCATAAAGTCAAATTACCTGGCTGCCTTTAATAATGGAGTGATAAAGTAGAAATTAACCAGCTTCTGCTGCTTAGATGATAAAATAGAAAGGTGTCTGAATGAAGTTCTGGTTCCTCAACTGGTTTTCTTGTCTTTGGCTAGCATGAAGGTTATAGTTCAGTTTGGTCTGGCTATTCTTGTTTTTAAACATAGAGTGAACGGTCTTATTAAACATATGTAATATGTGGGAAAAGATAAAATATCAGCAATTTGTAAATGTAGAAATATAAAATTTAAGGAGTATTTATGTTGTGAATCAATTTGGGCAACTATCACTAGAATGCTAATATTAGTTCTTTTTGATTCTGGTGTTTATTTCCTCATTCTTGAAACACTAAATGACTAGGGCAATAAAGATCGTGGAGCTATGAGCCACAGCTGTAAGTAGCAAGTACTGCCACTCAGTGATTGGTTCTTTTTATCTCACCAAACATGTAATTTCCACATAGAGTTCTTTCTTGTCTATCATGGCGTAAGTGTAAAATTTAAAATACACTATCTTTTAAATGGCATCTCTTTTTGTGTTAACATATTAAGAATTTAAAGTATGTCAATAGTCTTAATATTTGGTCAGCCTTATAGATAGCTATCTCTGTAAAGTTTTGTGTTTTTCCTTTCATTGTTTCTATATTATTTCTTTCTCCTCTTCTACTAATTTTCCTCATTTCTGAGAGTAGATGATACAAATATGAAAAGGAATGATTTATGTCTGAATTACTTGCAGCCTCAAGCAAGTGTTTGTGTCTTGTTGAACTATTAAGTAACCAAAAAGATTGTATGGAAAATTATTTGATTTCCTTTTTCATTAGTTTTTGTTTTGTATTGTTTTCCTTCTTAGAATATGGTGGGTTTGTCAACAAAGTTTTGAACAAGATGATTTGCCTAGCATCAGATTACCACCTATCCATTCCCCAAATGCTCCAGAAAAAGCTGTTGAACAAATAGTGCTGAGCTCATTAAAATGTGGACGTAAAGGAGATCACCACCTTGAGAATGTCCCAGGGTTTTGTGTCTAAGATTGTGATTTTATGGTGAAATTTGCAAAAGAGAGAGCTGATTGGAATTGGGCATAGTTTAGTGCATAAAATTTTGGATTGCTGTACACTGTAAAGTGTGGGTCTTGAAGAACTCTTGATAATCTGTTATTTTTGATAAATAAACGAGTTAAGTTGGTCCATTGTCTTATCTTACAGGAGCAAATATTACTCAGCCATATTTGACTGCTGTCAGTACTATTTTAGCATGGGATGAGAAAAGCATACCTGTTTCTAGAAATATGTGACATAAGGAAAAGAAAATATGTTTGGTCTCAGTATTGGTTAATATTGCTGTATGTGTCAGTACTAAGGATCTTCAGCTTCTTTGCCTTTGCTTCAAGGGACCAACGGAGAGAACCTACTTGCTTTTTAACCTTCTGATCTTTTTCTTCGTCCTGATATAGAATTATTCTAAAAACATATCTGTTCAGAATTCTCACCTAATTAACCCAATTAAAGTCATACTTCTACTGAGTTTCCCCTTAGCACTTACTAATGCAGTTCCTACTGCATTATTTTGTTTCTATTTAGTCCTGCTCAAGTAAATTACATGAATCTCTGACACACAGCCCAGCTTCGCACTACAGCATAGTTTCATTCCGTTCCAGGCTTCCTGACAGTCTCTCATTATGCCTTCATTCAGGTTCCCTTCAGCAACTATTTGCATCATTATTATTATATGTCTGTTGTAATTTCGCATATATTCAGCTCCCCGCAGAAAAAGAGTAGAGAATTTACACACAAATGCCAGACTTACCCATATTGTATCCTTCCGCACTGAAACAGAGACTCCATTTATGTCCACAGCTGTCAACATAGAAAGTGTTTCCAAGATTTTAGTTATAATACCCAAAAAGAGCATAAGATGAGAATTACTCCATTTAACTATTTTCTTTTCTTAAAAATAAGACAGATATTTTTTTTCTGGAATTAAATTTTTTTCTTATTTCCCAACTTTTTTGTAAATATCTTCAAAACTTACTAGAAACTTATGTTTGTGAAAGTAAAGCATTGTTTTTAAAGAAAAATTAAAATTAGTCCTGTGTTTTACATTTAGATTTTCAGAAAACAAAGATAGTATCTGTTTGTCCTACATTTTCCTTTGTTCTCATCCCCCTCCATACCTGTATGGTTACTGTAGAAACTCAATAAAGTTTTTGGGATTTTTCTTTTTCCATGAGTAGCTTGTTATGTCCTTGTCTTATAATTTTAAAATTAGAGGTGTGATATATTAAATTAAATTAATCTGTATTCCTTAGTCTTTGGTTTTTCTCTTTCCTGTGAAAAAGAAAATCTCCACATGTATCCTAATTTATTATAAATGGATCAAAATTGATTTTTTATTTGTAGGGTTTTTTTGTAGGATTTTAAAATTTTTTATTTGTAGGTTTTACTCGTAGGCTCAAATGTTATTTTGTTAAAGTTTAATTTGTAATTAAAAGTAATAGTACATAGTTGATCATGACAGCATAATTACATCATAAATGCTTATAAATATTTACTAAAGAGAAATACAAAATTGTATTGGAAGTGCATGTCTTAAAGAGATGGATGGTGATTTTTTAAAACTGAGTTTAAATATCTTCAATAAATATAATTTCTTTTAAAACTGCAAAGAATTTTTTTTGAATATAGTTGACACACAATGTTACCTTCATTTCAGTTATACAATATAGTGATTCAACATTTCTGTATGTTATATGAATATTTTTTATTTTAATTCCAGTATAGTTAACATGTAGTGTTGTATTAGTTTCAGGTGTACAATATAGCAATTCAACAATTCCATATATTACTCAGTGCTCATCAATGTAAGTGCACTCTTAATCCCTTTCACCTATTTCACACATCCCCCACCCCCCTCCCCTCTGGTAATGCTCTGTTTATTCTCTATACCTAAGAGGTTGTTTTTTTTTTTTTTTGTCTCTTTTTTTCTTTGTTCGTTTGTTTTGTTTCTTAAATTTCACATAAGAACACAATCCTATGTTATTAGTCTCTCTGGCTTATTTCACTTAGGTTTATACTCTCTAGATCCATCCACGTTGTTGCAAATGGCAAGTTTTCATTCTCTTTTTTATGGCTGAAAACTTCCCATTATATATACTGTTATATATACCACATCTCCTTTAGCCATTCATCTATCAACAGACACTTAAGCTGCTTCCATAATTGACTGATGTAAATAATGCTGCAGTAAACAAAGGGGTGCATATATTCCTTCAAATTAGTGTTTTTGTATTCATTGGGTAAATACCCAGTAGTGCGATTGCTGAATCATATGGTAGTTCTGTTTTTAATTTTTTGAGAAACCTCCACACTGTCTGCTACCGGAGCTGCACTAATTTGCATTCCCACCAAGGCACGAGGGTCCCTTTTTCTCCACATCCTTGCCAACACTTGGTTCTTGTGTTTTTTATTTTACCCATTCTGACAGGTATGAGGTGATATCTCATTGTAGTTTTGATTTGTATTTCTGTGATGATGAATGATGTTGAGCATCTTTTCATGTGTCTGTTGGCCATCTGTATGTCTTCTTTGGAAAAATGTTCATGTCTTCTGCCCATTTTTAATTGCATTATATATTTTATTGGTGTTGACTTGTATGAGTTCTTTATATATTTTGGATACTAACCCTTTATCAGATGTATCACTATCAAATATCTTCTCCCATTCAGTAGGTTGTCTTTTAATTTTGTTAATTGTTTCCTCTGCTGTGCAGAAGGTTTTTATTTTGATTTAGTCCCACTTGTTTATTTTTGCTTTTGTTTCCTTTGCCTCAGGAAAATATCTGGAAAGATGTTGCTATGACTTATGTCAGAGAGATTATTGCCTGTGCTCTCTTCTAGGATTTTTATGGTTTCAGGTCTTACATTTAGGTCCTTAATCCATTTTGAGTTTACTTTCATGTAGTGTTTGAAAGTGATCCAGTTTCATTTTTTGCATGTAGCTATCCAGTTTTCCCAACACCATTTGTTGAAGTGATTGTCTTTTCCCATTGCATATTCTTTCCTCCTTTGTTGAAGAATAATTGACCATATAATTGTGGAGTTTTTTTTTTTCTGGACTTTCTGTTCTGTTCCATTTATCTGTGTCTGTTTTTGTGCAGTACCATACTGTTTTGATTATTACAGGTTTGTAATATAACTTGAAGTCTGGAACTGTAATACATCCAACAATCCCTATCAAAATACCAACAACATTTTTCACAGAGCTAGAAAAAGCAATCCTTAAATTTCTGTGGAACCACAAAAGACCCCAAGATCAAAGTGCAATGCAAGTCTAACAAAGCCCACTTAATCTAGCCCAAAGTGCCCAGGTATCAGCCACACCTTATCAATCAATGGAATTCTTGCTATGAACCCTGCAAAAGTATGGCTTTTTTGCACACCAAAAGTGGTAATTCAGGGCACCTAGGTGGCTCAGTCAGTTTAGTGTCTGCCTTCACCTCAGGTCATGATCTCAGGGTCCTGGGATTGAGCCCTGTGTAGGACTCCCTGCTCAGCGGGGAGTCTGCTTCTCCCTCTCCCTCTGCCCCTCCCCCCTCCTTGAGCTTGCTCTCTCTCTCCCTCTCTCTGTCTCAAATAAATAAATAAAATCTTAAAAAAAAAAAAAAAGAAGTTGTAATTCTGCAGAGTCCAGGGTTGTGAGATGGTTGGCAAAATATTTCCTGATGGTTCGTTAAGAGTGATGATAAATGCTGCCATGCCTACTACAATAGTCCCTTAGCACTTGGAACCATGTTTTATTTGTATTGGGGACAGAGCATAATACAAATGCCTTTGATTCAATTATATACTGCTTCCTGAAGAATGTTTTTCCACCTTTTAGAATGTTGTCTTGATGGTAGAACTTCAGATGTGTCCTTAGCAGGAAATTCCAACTTTCTATTAAGATAGCAGCTGCTGAACAGAATGGTAACTGTTATGATCAGTCAATCTCATGGTCATTATTGCATTTCCATACCTCATTTGTGTTAAGTGGATTTCTTGGTCTGATGCAAGGTTAAATAGGAATCCACACTGGTGGATCAAACACGTATTCCTATGAGAACAAATCACTGGATTTGTGGAAACTTTCTTACTCTTTCCACAACAATTTGCATAATGTTATTATTTTTAATAGATGAATGAGATTGATGTTATTTGGACTTAACACGGAGTAGCTATAGCTTATAAGGGATGCAAAGTATGTGCTCTAGGATTCATTTTGCCATCTCTTTGAGAGCAGTTAAAGGTAATGTCCTTCCATTGTGGAAAGAGCCTAATAAAGTCAAGTTATACTCAAGTCGCCAGTTGGTCTCCTTTAGAAATGGCGCTTATAATAGGAACCCAAGAGTTAGTCTCTGTTGCTGGCAGATTGTACATTAAGTGGTACCAGTAACTGGATCACCCTGATCAGCCAACCTTAGTGATCAGCAAAGCTAGTACTGGCATAGCAGGCACATGATTCTGGTGGCCTATGACAGAAATGAGGCTGTGCATGGGCCCGATAGTATGAACTGTCACTTACCGAGGGTGACCTAGTTTTCCAGTGCTTGCAGAATAGTGCCTCTGAGGTAGGACTTTTTAGCTGTGTGATTGGCATATAAATATGCACTCATATTTGTTGAATTATTCAATGAAGATCAAAATATATAATTGATGCTACCAGTTCTGAAGACAAAAGAAGATGCCTATAGGAAAAAAAAAAAGGCAGTTAGTTGAAATAAGAATCATGTATTCAAGGCATTAAACTGGCTCAAGAAGCTTTTGAGCATGTGATGGTTGAGTAATCTTGGTTTTGTAATTACCACTTGTATAATGCTTATGAATCTGTTGTATTTTAAGACTTGAGGATGTACTGTAACATACATGATGTACCTCTCAGTCCTCTAGTTCTGAATTATAGAGTATGTACATGGAAAAAACTATGTGAATAAGAGGGAATTCATAGCTTTTGTCTATTCAGAAATAAGGGTTTAGAGCAGATTCAAAAATTCTAAATTTTCAGTGTCACCTTGAATTAAAGAATATTGACTGGACTTCTCATGGGGGTTGTTTCATAATGTACAAAAATATCAAATCACTATGATGTATACCTGAAACTAATAGGTTATGGTATGTCAATTGTACTTCAATTTAAAAAAAAAAAAAGAATTTCAAGGGTCCTAAGACAGAGATTAGATCCAAAATATATTTTTTCTTCTTATAAAAACAACCTATTCTTCTAGAGACTTTAGAAAATGTAAATAAACAGTAACAGAAGCAATAATGACAGCTAATATTTAAACGGTACTTACTATATGCCAGATATTGTACATGTATTATTTCAATCAATCCTCATAATGCACTTTTGCTATGTGTGCTATTTATTATTATTATTATTTTACATATGGTAAATGAGGCATGAAGGTTTTAAGCACTCTGCCTAAGGTCAAATACCTCCATTCAGTGTAAACTTCTAAACTTTTGCTAAACATTTAAGAAGATAATTGCTTATAGAATGTTTTATTTAAATTTTCCCAACACTATACTTTTGATACTAAGAAATAATTTCTACACATAATAAGATTTAATGTTGCCAATAAAATGCCTCTTAAATCTGTTTTCTTTATAGATCCAGAAATTTATTTTTTTAATATGTACAATATATTTTTATGTGTCTTTGAAATATATACACATTGAGTCCCTGGGTAATTTCTTTAGATACTACATGGAAATTAAATTAGAAAATTATCAGAGCACCAAGGAAACCTCAAAGACACAAAATTATGAAAGATTACTTGAGAGTTATAAAAAACTAAATTTCTTCTTGATAACAATACTGACATGAATAACTGGTAGATAAATGTAATAGAATTAAATGGATCATTGAAATAATACTCTGAGTGAATGACTCAGATCAACCCCCAAGATCTTGTTTATCTAGAATGATTTATAGATTTAATACGGCTGATCATTTGACAAGGTTTGCTCCTGATCTTGCTTTTTTGGAATAAATTAATGATGAGAATGTGGCTTTCATGATTTTATTTTTCACAAGATGGTATTGAAACCTCATTTTTTTCTGATTTATACCCATGTGTCCTTAGGTTGGTTGACACTTTCTGTACCCCTTACCTTAGAAGGTACTCATCATAAGAATCAAGGAGAATTCTGAGCAAAAAGTGTCTTCTTAGATTAACTGAGGTTTTCTATTTATTAGATGAGAAAACTGATGTTTGGTAACATATTTAAGATCTGTCAAGGAATATGTGATGCACTTAAATCAGATAATTTGAGGGGAATTTTTGAAAGGGTTCAGTTTCAAAGATACAGGTAGAAACTATAAGGAATAGCATAGACCCTTAGAGCTTACTACAGAAAGGAACAGTTTCTATCCTAGACCAAAGAAATCAAAGGAGAAGCTCAGATTACCAGAATCTGGAAGAGATAGTTCTGTGGAATAAGCCACCTGAAGAAACTGTGGCCTTTGATTGAGGGATGCAGACAAGTCCCAACAATATGACTAAGAGGAAGTTCACAGAATTAAAATTCTGACTTCACTCTTTATACAATTTTGAAACTCTTATGACATCTCCCATTGGCTGAATCCACTTAGGATTCTGTCCCGAAGCCAGACAATGAGGAATCTGTTGATGTCGTCTGTACAGTAAAGTCCTGATCAACAGAACCCTCTAAAGTAGAGTAGATTTGGAGTAGCTAAATAAAAACCATGAGAACAAGCATCTGGGTGAAATTACCATAGAAGACATAAATTTTTCTGACTTTTAAGATCATATGTGTGAGGGGGAAATACTTTTCTTGCATGGAAAAACTGCTGATTACTCTCCTGGCCGTTTTTAGACACTGATATCATCATAATGAGAAAAACTAACTTCCTCTCCTCATGAAACTTAGATTGGAATGAAAAGAATAAAAAAGTGGTAGACAAATACATAAAATTATTATAGTCTTAATAAATGTCTGTTTCAGAGATGTGGAAATTTAGAGATTATCATTATGCAAGTTGGCATATTTTGATGATATATGTAGAAGACCTAAATTTTCTGTGTTCACACCCAGTTTTATTTTTTCCTATTCCCTGTCAAGGAAGATAGTACTTTAAAATATTAATCCTATGTTTCTTCCAAACTCATAATTCTTTGTACAATTGGGACTTCCACTATTTAGTGAACAAAGCTTCCTGTGCTTCTTGCCTCAGGAAAGGGGTGATGAAGTAGAAAGCAAAGAACTTTTATGGCTCCCAAATAGTTTGGCATTATGGAGATTCAGTATAAAAAACAATCACTGTGAGTAATGACAAAGTATCTTACTGAGACTAGAAAACTTGCCAAATGGGAAAAGGTGGAGATGGAAAGGCTAAGCCTTGAGCAGAAAAGGAGAAAACAAAAGCTAATTGACAGGACTTTTCGGATCAGATCAGACAATTTTGGATATGAGAGCATAATAATGTGCAGCCACATTCCATGAAGAATCAGAATATGGATTTAAAAAAAAAAAAAAACAGGACAGGGGCACCTGGGTGGCTCAGTCAGTTGAGTGTCCTACTCTTGGTTTCAGCTCAGGTCATGATCTCAGGGTCCTGAGATCGAGCCCCGCATGGGCTCCATGCTCAGCAGGGAGGGAATCTGCTTGGGATTCTTTCTCTCTCTCCCTCTGCCCCTCACCCCACTCACAATCTCTCTTTTTCAAAATAAATAAATAAATAAATCTTAAAAAGAAACAGGACAGAAATTACTGCCTAGTATTTTCAGTTAGAAGTTTCAGGAATGATTTTCTAAAACTGTGGAACCCCAAAAGATAAAAGAGCAGTAGAGGAATTTTCACATACACAGAGATGGTGAAAGGTCTTCCTTAGCAACATGAGGGTGCATCATAAGATTTCCTTTGGTTCTAGAGTAGCCAAGGCTACTGTACTCTAGATAGGAACAAAAAATTTAATACTAAAACCCAAAAGAGAAAACACACAAAACCAACAAGACAGTGCATCTCAGTCAATGCCAGTGTCTTTTATTGATGTCAGGCACCATATGAAACCCTCTTCCACCTGACTCAGCATTTAACATCTCAGAATTTTGATGCAATAACAGGGAAAGTTTCTGCAACCTCAGTAGAATAGGGTTTATAAGAGAGATTAGGAATCTTCATGGGAAAAAAAAAAGGACAAAGTATTCTTTGCATACCTGATCTCACAGAGTACAATTCAGAAAGATGTCATATGCAACTTCAAGATTTTTTAAATGTTTGGATTACGTATTTTTTGGGGGACAGTCATCCATATTAAAGTGATTCATTAGGTTTAAACTTTTATAGTTTTTGTTTTATTCCAGAAAAATGTAAACCATTAATTCTTCTATTCAGAGCATGGCATGAGGAAAGCATTTGCAATTTTGTTTTATAGACACCTGGAATTTATTCAAACTAACCTCATTTTTCTTATCTGTATGAGGAAGAGAATACCATTTACCCTCTGAGGATATTTTCTGACATAGAAATAATGTAGAGAAAGGTCTCACAGAGTATATGTTTAATAAACAGCTGTTTAATCTTCTTTTTAAAGTTGGTAGGTGAGTCTCTAATTCTTTGAGGATTTGATAAACTTGATGTTCACAGTTGACTGATTTTTTTTTCAAAATAATCTTTCTTTACCACTCTCTTTATAGTAGTAAGCAGTCATTTGGGAATAAAACAGTACTAAATTGGAAATGATAGTGTTTTCAGACCCAGGGAGTATTGCAGTTGCTTTTGCTAAATCACATGTGTAATAAATCTGGGAATAATTCTATAATCACAGAGTAAGCATCCATTACATGATAGGCAGAGCTTGTAGTTGTCAAAATGAAAGTGAAAAAACACACACACATGAGAACCAAAGAAGAAAAGTTTATAACTGGAAGGAGGATGAGGGCTGTTATTTCTTAATTTATTCCCATTCTTTTCATGGTTCCGTTCAACTCTGATAATGATATTCAAGTGGTTTGATTTTATCCAATAGTAAAAACAATAAGTAAACCCATGACTCCACTTCAAACTCACACATAATAACATGTGGAAATTGTATAAAATAGAAAGGGAATCATTTAGAATATCTCCTTTTTCCTACTTGAACTGTGTGTTATCATACCTTTGGCTGCTATGAATACATATTCATTTGTACACAGATCATAATTTTTAAAGCAGCAATAGCTAAAAACTCTAGCTAAGAACAGGGGGGAAGTCAAATTAAATGCAAAACTGAATAATTGCAGTGGATAGAAACCATTTACTGTTAAATGACGATGTTAATTTGGATAGCATCCACAAATAAAATAAAAGAAGCTATATTCCTAATAAAATTTATTAGTTTTTAAAGATTTATTTATTTATTTTAGAGAGAGAGAGCAAGCAAGCACGGGGGGAGGAACATAGGGAGATGGAGAGGTAGTCTTAAGCAGACTCTGTGCTGAGCGCAGAGCCCCCTGAGATCATGACCTGAGCCAAAACCAAGAATTGGATGCTTAACGAACTGTGCCACCCAGGTGTCCCTAAAATCTACCAATTTTAAAATTTTTTTTATTAACATATAATGTATTATTTGTTTCAGGGGTGCATGTCTGTGATTCATCAGTCTTATACAATTCACAGTGCTTACCATAGCACATACCATCCCCAATGAATTTTTAAATGGAAAGACATAATATTTATATTGAAATATTAGTTAAATATTTTATTATCATTTAAATGTAATTATTATATCTAGTTATTAATATATTATGAATTGATACTTATTAAAATATTAATTAAATTTATGCTGTGTGCAATATAGTTCATATTATAGAAAAATAAATTACTTTTATAAATTATCTTGTACTGTGGAGGATAAAAAATGGAAATATAAGGAGAGGTAAGTGGCAAAAAACAAGTAAATATTAAAAGTGTAAGTTTCAAAAGTAAATAAATGAATAAAAGTGTAAGAAACCATTAACATAGAAAAGAATGGTATAGAGAAATCTAATTTAACCATTTCTTTTAATTTGGAGATTCGAAGAATGTCCATCTTAAGTTAAAGTTAAACATTTTAAGTTAAAGTATAACAAGAATGTCAAAATGGAGTGAATAAGTCAAAGTAGATGGAAGGTTAGGGGACAAATTGGTAGAACAGAAGCATGCCAGGAACTAAAATATAAGGAAGGACTTGGTTTCATAAAAGTAGATTGAATCAAACAATTCTTTGTGTGTGTGTGTGTTTATTTTTTCTTTGGGAAATCAAACAATTCTTTATACTGCTTACTGGATACCATCAGTTCTACCAGTAAGATCAGTTATATCACCATGAAAAGAACTAACCTATTTTCAAGTGTCTGTGAATAAACCAGGGTTCTTAATAAACAGCAAATAAAATAAAATAAAATAAAATAACCCTACAGTATACAAAATAGTTCTGCCTTGTCAGTAAATACAGAATTTGGTTCTTCTTCCATGTACATCTAAGCCCATCTTTCCAAAGGACCCAAACTACATGCAGATGCAAAGAAAATCATGTTTGGAATGTGAAATTTGAAAAAGAAACAGGATATTTGACTAATATAAATTCATTGATAAATACTACATTTTTTTTACTCAAAGATAGTGCTTGTAATGAATTTGAAATCATGTAAAATATATTTGAAATATCTACTATAACCATGCCCCTGTCTGAGCATAACTGCAAGTCCAGCTCCTTTTTGGGTTAAAAAAGAGAGAAAGGAGAACTCAAGATATGCATGCTAGAAGTCAGAGAATCCATTGACAAGGCAAATGACAATCCTGTGCCTCCGTCTTAGTGAACTCTGCATTATCCCCACAGATTTTAAATTTTAAATGGTAGTTGAGTGTTTTTCACTGATTTAAGAAAAAAATAAAAATAAAAAATAAAAAGCTTACAGGATCCCTGGGCTGTGGGGATGGGGACAAAAGTGGGGTTGCTCAGAGACTAGAGAGTCTAAATATTTATTGCATCAACTAAAAATATGATTGGTGCTGCCAAAAATAATTTTGAAAGCCTCTGACTTAGTTGAGTTAAAATTAACAGTACAAATTCCCCATTATATTACAGATAGACATATAGATACATAGATATCATTTCCAAGGTTTAATCGCAGCTTGTGATCTAATACAGTTAAAAATGCTTTTGGTGTAGTTTCTGTCTCTCACTTCTCAGGAACTTAATGATATACAGTGGAACACCAGCTTCACTGACTACAAGCTGTGTAGTTGGACAAATCATGCCTATCTCACAAGAGCATTATTAACATCACCTTTGTTGCTGTTGCTGTTGTTAATTACTGGGGTGTGGTCTGAGCTTGTTCTAGTCAGTTTCTGGAAAACTCCCTTTATATCAAGAGTCTGCACGTCAGAGCCCTGTTCTCTACGTTGGACTTCCCTGATGGTTTCTGCCTAACTAGTTCTGACGCTTTACCTTTCTTCCTCCGGCATTTTGTTTCTTTACCCCACGTTGTATAGAGCTATGGACACCAAATCAGCCTTGAATACTTACCAATCACCCTCTCATCACTTTGGGATTCCTCTAGTATTGCTCTGTATGCATAGTGAAGTTGGGGTTCTGGGTCCAATCAGTCATTTAGTGAATGAAGCCAGTGTTAATTGTGATACACCCCCTGTAAACTGAAGGTTTTAATTCTAGCTGTTCATAAAGCTAGAATCTGTTACAAAATTGTTTATTTTAAAGTGATACTTTTAAACAAAATGCTCAATTGAATGAGAGGAGAATGACCTGTTCTCACTTCTATCTGTGCATAAAATTTTTTAATTCTATGACGGTCATTCAATTACAGATTCTCTTCTCACTAGGAAGATTAACCATCACCACCCTCTTATTGTGTCCGTGGGGTAGTAAAAACATTGAAAAAAGGAAAAAAAAAAGCAGAATCCTTTAAAAAAATTTTTAAACATTTTTTTCTACTGTGTTCCAATGATTTTGTTTTTATTGGGCTAAAATCCCAAGGAAACTGACTCTGAACACCTGATAAAAATTTTGAATCATTACAGTCCTTTGAAATTTAGATTCCAGAAAGGTAATATGTCATTATGCAGCTTTTAAAACCACATTAAAATATTGCTTAGGTTGCCAATATTTCTCTTGCTTTTCAGTGCTTGCAGAAAAAATAAAATAAAAGTAGCATTATCAAGGTTTTTCTTCCTGTTTTTAAGTTGTTCTATATTTACTTGGTAAAAACCTCACCAAAGCAAACAATTTCTTTCATCCACATTCAAACCATCCTCCAACTTTTTCATCAAATGGCACTCACACAGCATCTCACTCAGCCTTTTTTTGCTAAAGTGGTTACACGTGGCAGTACAAAATACAGAGCTTAATTTAAAAGGAGGCAATAGAATATTGGCATCAGCCAATTGTTGATGTCAAGAGAGAAAGTGCAATGAAGGTTTACCTATTACTAAAGGAACCTAAAGGTGATTTGTGAATCCCATCCACTGTCCAAAAAACACATAAATCCCAATGCCATTATCAACTCCAGTAAACAAGTTTCAAAGATTAGGTAAAGTCAGCACTTGAGCCCTCAAGGCTTAAAAAGACTTTTAGGATGAACAAAAAACAAGGACAGAAAACCTGCTGAAAAAAAGCAACACACATTTATGTTTACCCTAAAAAGAGATTAAAAATAATACATGTATCACCAAATATGATTTTGTTCAACAAGTAAGATAATCCAGATCCATTTAGAAATATTTTTACAAGAATATGATTACTGACATTTAAAAGAATGAAGAAGTAGAATATTAAGTTGATAATTCAAATAATATAAATAAAATATGCCTGATAACTGTCTGATACATAGCTTCTCTGATGCCTTATGGGGTCTGCCCTATACAAGAGCCCCTTAGGAGATGTTCTTGTACATAGAAAGATGGATCTGTAAAATACAATCATAAGAGACTGGACCTGGTATTGGCCTTTTTAGTGCAGCCCATCTTTAACCTGGCCAACATCATATGATACAGCCTATTGGAATAGTTCACACATTACGGCCACTGTATAGTAGATGGTGATGAAGGAAGGAGTTTCTCTATTCTCAAAAAAATTTCAGATGATTTCAATGAACATTCAAATTATGAATCATCAAAATATTGCTAATTTATCAAAAGACATTTTAGAGCTAAAAGATGGTGCCTTCGTTTTAGACTCTTATTTTGATTCTTTAGTCCTGGAGTCTTTGTTGGCAGATTGGAGTAAAGCAAAGAAAACAAATATAAAGGCATTGTCCTCAAGGAACTTGCATTCTAGTAGAGAAGATAAGTTACAAAAACAAGACTGTATTAAACATTTTAAAGTGTTCACTAGAAGTAAGTGTAATTTTTCAAATGGGAAAGTCAAAAAAGGAGGGAATAAATTGCTTTTGCCCTGCTAAATAAAGGAAGGTTTCATAAAGAAATAGCATCTGAGATAAATTTTGAAGGATAGATAAGTTCTTACCAAATAGAGATGAGAGAAAAGAGCATACCATCAAGCTCATGTAAATGCACATTTTAAACACATAACAAAATGATTCTCTGCGTTTGATTTGGAGGTTTTGAATGCTGAAAGGAGGGAGGGGGGAAGGGAAAAACCAAAGTTGGTAAATACTGGATATCACAATTGTTGAACTAAAATTAACTTTTCCAACCCTCGATTTTCTCATCTGGCATAGGGACTATACAGTGTGCAGCAAAAAATTTCCTTAAGGAATTCGCTGAGCTCAAAACATAGAGCCTCTCATTTAGTAGGTACCCAATAAACAGCAGGCTCATTTCCCTTTCCCCATCAAAAAAGGATGGGAATACAGGGGGAAAAAAAATTTATGGTAGATTACACTTACTTATTAAAGACAGTCTGGAGGAGCTGTGAAAGAAATGATTGAATAGAATGTTTTCCTGGGGGCGCCTGGGTGGCACAGCAGTTAAGCGTCTGCCTTCGGCTCAGGGCATGATCCTGGCGTTATGGGATCGAGCCCTACATCAGGCTCCTCCGCTATGAGCCTGCTTCTTCCTCTCCCACTCCCCCTGCTTGTGTCCCCTCTCTCGCTGGCTGTCTCTCTATCAAATAAGTAAATAAAATCTTTAAAAAAAAAAAAAAAAGAATGTTTTCCTGTATCTTGTGCTACAAATCTATTGTTATTACTTTGCTACAAGAATGGTGAAAAGTATGAATGTGTAAGTCAGGTGAAAATGCTAACATGTGAATGGCTTATCTCGTAATGAATAGGTGGTTTCTTTAATAGTTTCTAAAAGGTACAATTTTCTATAAGTGAATCTGGTTTTCTATTGACTTTAGACATTGTGAAATTATGGCATGCTCTGATAAGCCAAAAGTTCCTTATATGTAAATATAAATATATTTTTAAATGGCAGCAAATCTTCTTAAATCATGCTTTTTGAAGGGGATGATAACTTTCTCCTATGTATATATGAATCTGTAAATTGTTGCTTCCTTTAAGAGAGATTAATTCAAGTAAATTCAGTGTCTATTTACTGATTTCCTACTATGTCCCAGGTACTTTAATAGCTTTAATGCTTAAAAACTAGATCAGATATGATTAAGAAATAGATATAATCTTAAGAAACTCATGCATAAAAAGGAGAAAATTGAGGATTCCATGACTTATATTAATGTCAGAAGGATGTAAATGCTATAAATTTTGTACATCTCATAAATACTATGTGATGTTGCACAACTGAATCTCAGGATAAGTTGTAAAATTATACAAGTCATGAGATTTATCAAGATTAATTAATTTTAATCCATTTCTATTTTTGTTTGAAACAAAAGAGCATAAAGCTTATTTTCCTATTTTTTTTAGTAGAAATAAAACGCAAGGATGCTTTCATAATATTTTAGAGTAGGGCTACATTTTACACAAGTTAGTACTATTTTACATTGCCTTAGAATCTAGATTTTTAGTTCAATATGTAAAAAGGGAGAGAGACAGAGACACAGAGACATTAAAATGTCATGAAAATATACAAGATGAACATGTTCTCTTTTGCTGTCTTGCATAGTAATAAAGTGCATTTGAACCAGATTTTAAATGATGAAGGATAAAGGGATGGAGAAGATATCTTAAGCAGAGAAAACAAGTGCACTAAAGAAAAGGCATGGACCTGCATAGCATCATCATAGAATGGTGAGAAATTCACCACTACTAGGACAGAGTGGAGAAGTGGCAGGGTATAAAGACTGAAGTATAGGTTAGGCCGAATACTAAGGAGCCTTAAATACCAGGTGAAGGAGTTTAGATATTAACTCCTCTGTATAAGAGATTATATCAGAGGTTTGTGGATACAGATGCAGTATGGTTAGATTTCTCTTTGAGAAATACAATGTTGACAACAATGAGAATGATGGATTCAAGTTGGCAAGAACAGTTAACAGGCTTATCGCAACATTCCAGGTGAAGAAATTAAGATGGATTAATCTAAAGAGTGACAGCAGTGAGGGGGAAAAGTTATCCAGGGTTTGAGTGACAGGGACCTCCTATAAAACAATTCTCTAACAATGCTTTAAAAACAAGCTTATTCATAATAACTGATATGTTTTATGGATACTTAGAATCATATTTTAAGAAGAGATGTAAAAAATATTTTGTTCAACTATCTACCCCATATAAAATCTCCTCTAAAATAACAAGACAAGCACTATTTTTCATTCCTTATCCACTTGTATCTCTCTCTTGCCTGGGACAATATGCAATAATTCTGTCTTCTCATTTGACTTCCATGATGAACAACACATTATTTTCTATGTATTTATTGATTCCTTACTTTTTTTTTTAAGTAAACTCTACACCCAAGGTGGGGCTTGGACTCACAAGATCTTGGATCCCCAAGATCAAGAGTCACATGCTCTACCGAATGAGCCAGCCAGATGCCCCCCTTTCCTTAATTTTCATGCACTAAATTCTATCCATGTATTATAGTTCTATGTCTCTTAGCTCTGTTCAAATTCCATTTCAGTGAGCTAATTACAGTGGGCATTGAAATAGAAACTACCTCAGGTTATTTTTTAGTAAAATTCAAGATATCGAAAGAAAACAAAGCAGAATAAACATTCTAGTACTATTAGCCAATAGAAGTAAAAAATACAACCGTATAAGACATAATTCAAGTGTGAAGTTATTTTTAGGAAAAGAGCCATCGTATAATGAGTTTTAATCTATGCACTCTTAAATTGGATCAACATATGAATTTCCTTTCATACTAATAAGAAATTAGTTCAGGATGGGAAATTTTCCAAGTTGAATTGGTTTAATGAAGATGGACAGAATAGATCTCAGCTCTGAGATTATAGTCAGCTAAATTTTTTGACACTAAAGTATCAATTTATTAATTACATCATAGATAAGATGTTAAAATCATCCACACTTACATAGATTGTTTAGTCATGATTCATTAAGATAATTTTATAATTAACTGGATTTTTAATATGGCAAGCCTATAATAAACCAAGTAAACAACAGAAATGAGGATATTGTGTAACTTATTCTGTAAGCACAGTCATATATGAAAGCCAGAAAGTAAATTCTTAACTTTTAATGACATGCTTTTCACACTCTATTTCTGCAATGTTTCTCTATCACTATATCTTGGTAGAACCCCCTGAAGTTATTTGTATTTGGTGTGGGAGAAGAACTTCAAGTGAAATGACATTTGTTAATTTAATTATTTGGGGTTTGTTTGGTTTTTTGGAAGTGCAGAGATGATTTGAGAAGCTTAAACAAACAAAAAAGGTAGAAAGCAATATATATTATTTTGTTGTTGTTGTTGTTGTTGATACGATAAACAATGGGAAGACATGGAATGGTTAAAAGCCTGATTGAAATCATATTTGTAATTCTGGGAGATCACACTATTGAGAAATCTGAATTAGATGGATTAGATTAAAATTATAAGGATAATTTAAGAGGCTGTTTCAATTCAATGAAGGAAGCATGAAACAATAAAGGACTGAACAATGTAGCATTAATAGGAATTAAGAAAATAGGAAAATGGGGTTCCTGGGTTTTGCAGTAGGTCAAGTGTCTGACACTTGGTTTCAATTTTTTTTAAGATTTTATTTATTTATTTATTTATTTATTTATTTATTTATTTGAGAGAGAGAGAATGAGCAGTGTGACTCTCAGTTTCAGCTCATGTCATGATCTCAGGGTTGTGAGATAGAGCCCCACATCAGGCTCTGCACTCAGTGAGGAGTGTCCTTGAGATTCTCTCTCCCTCTTGCTCTACCCCTCCTGCTCGTGCTCTCTTTCTCTAAGATAAATAAGAAAATAAATCTTTTTTTTTTACCCATTAATCCAATTTTAAGTATTCAGAATTTACACAATGGAAAATACCAGAAATGTGAATAAAATTAAACTAATAGAGATATTTACTACAGCATTAATAATAATATTAGAAAAAAATTTTTATTATGTTATATTAGTCACCATACAGTACTTCATTAGTTTTTGATGTAGTGTTCCATGATTCATTATTTGTGTATAACGCCCAGTGTTCATTGCAATATGTGCCCTTGATACCCATCACCAGGTTAACCATCCCCCCACTCCCTTCCCCTCTGAAACCCTCAGTTTGTTCCCTGGTGTCCATAGTCTCTCATGGTTCATCTCCCTCTCTGATTTAACCCCCCCCCTTCATTTTTCCCTTCCTTCTGCTAATGTCCTCCATGTTATTCCTTATGTTCCACATATAAGTGAAACAATATGATAATTGACTTTCTCTGCTTGACTTATTTCACTTAGCATAATCCCCTCCAGTTCCATCCATGTCAAAGCAAATGGTGGGTATCATCCTTTCTGATGGCTGAGTAATATTCCATTGTATATATGAACCACATCTTCTTTATCCATTTGTCTGTTGAAGGGCACCTCATCTCCTTCCACAGTTTGGCTATTGTGGACATTACTGCTGTGAACGTTAGGATGCATGTGCCCCCTCTTTTCACTATACCTGTATCTTTGGGGTAAACACCCAGTAGTAAAATTGCTGAGTCATAGTTTAGCTCTATTTTTAACCTTTTGAGGAACCTCCATACTGTTTTCCAAAGTGGCTGTACAAACTTGCATTCCCACCAACAGTGTAAGAAGGTTCCCCTTTCTCCACAATCTTTCCAACATTTGTTGTTTCCTACCTTGTTAATTTTTGCCATTCTAACTGGTGTAAGGTGGTATCTCGATGTGGCTTTGATTTGAATTTCCCTTATGGCTAATGATGTTGAACATTTTTTCATGTCTGTTACCCATTCATATGTCTTCTTTGGAGAAGTGTCTGTTCATGTCTTCTGCCCATTTTTTGACTTGATTATTTGTTTTTTGGGTGTTAAGTTTGAGAAGCTGTTTATAGATCTTGGATACCAGACCTTTATCTGCAGTGTCGTTTGCAAATATCTTCTCTCATTTGATGGGTTGCCTCTTAGTTTTGTTGACTGTTTCCTCTGCTGTGCAGAAGCTTTTTATCTTGATGAAGTCCCAAAAGTTCATTTTTGCTTTTGTTTCCCTTACCTTTGGAAATGTGTCTTGAAAGAAGTTGCTGTGGCTGATGTCAAAGTGTTACTGCCTATGTTCTCCCCAAGGATTTTGATGGATTCCTGTCTCCCGTCAAGGTCTTTCATCCATTTGGAGTTTATCTTTGTATGGTGTAAGAGAATGGTCAAGTTTCCTTCTTCTGTATATAACTGTCCAATTTTCCCAGAACCATTCATTGAAGAGACTGTCTTTTTTAAATTGGTAATTTTTTCCTGCTTTGATGAAGATTAGTTGACAATAGAGTTGAGGGTCCATTTCTGGGCTCTCTATTCTGTTCCACTGATCTATGTGTCTGTTTTTGTGCCAGTACCATGTTGTCTTGGTGATCACAGCTTTGTAATATAGCTTGAGATCAAGCAACGTGATGCCCCCAACTTTGTTTTTCCTTTTCAACATTTCCTTGGTAATTTGGGGTCTTTTCTGGTTCCATAGAAATTTTAGGATTGTTTGTTCCAGCACTTTGAAAAATGCCATTGGTATTTTGATTGGGATAGCGTTGAAAGTATAGATTGCTCTGGGCAGCATAGACATTTTAACAATATTTATTCTTCCGATCCATGAGCATGGAATGTTTTTCCATCTTCTTGTGTCTTCTTCAATTTCTTTCATAAGTGTTCTATAGTTTCTAGAGTATAGATCCTTTACTTCTTTGGTTAGGTTTATTCCTAGGTATCTTATGGTTTTTGGTGCTATTATAAATGGAATCAATTCCCTAATTTCTCTTTCTACAGTTACATTGTTAGTGTACAGAAAAGTAACTGATTTCTGTGCATTGATTTTGTATCCTGCCACATTATTGAATTGCTGTATGAGTTCTAGTAATTTGGGGGTGAAGTCCTTTGGGTTTTCCACATAAACTATCATGTTTTCTGTGAAGAGAGAGAGTTTGACTTCTTCTTTGCCAATCTGAATACCTTTTATTTCTTTTTGTTCTCTGATTGCTGATGCTAGGACTTCTAGTACTATGTTGAACAATAGTGGCGAGAGTGGGCACCCTTGTCATGTTCCTGATCTTAAGGAAGAATCTCTCTGCTTTTCCCCATTGAGAATGATATTCACTGTGGGCTTTTCATAGATGGTTTTTATGAAATTGAGAAATATTACCTCTATGCCTACACTCTGAAGAGTTTTAATCAGGAAAGGATGCTTTTTTTTGTCAAATGCTTTTTCTGCATCAATTGAGAGGATCATATGGTTCTTGTCTTTTCTTTTATTAATGTGTTCTATCACATTGATTGATTTGTGAATGTTGAACCACCCTTGCATCCCAGGGATAAATCTCACCTTGTCCTGATGGATAATCATTTTAATGTACTGTTGGATCCTATTGGCTAGGATCTTGTTGAGAATTTTGGCAGCCATATTCATCAAGGATATTGGCCTGTAATTCTCCTTTTTGATGGGGTCTTTGCCTGGTTTTGGGATCAAGGTAATGCTGGCCTCATAGAAAAAATTTGGTAGTTTTCTTTCTGTTTCTATTTTTTGAAACAGCTTCAGGAGAATAGGTATTATTTCTTTAAATGTTTGGTAGAATTCCCCTGGGAATCCATCAAGCCCTGTACTCTTGTTTTTTGGGAAGTTTTTGATCACTGCTTCAATTTCATTACTGGTTATTGGTCTATTCAGATTGTCTATTTCTTCCTATTTCAGTCTTGGTAGTTTATAGGTTTCCAGGAAGGAATCCATTTCTTCCAGGTTGCTTAATGTATTGGCATATAGTTGCTGATGATAATTTCTAATAATTGTTTCTATTTCCTTGGTGTTAATCATGATCTCTCCCCTTTCATTCATAATTTTATTAATTTGGGTCATTTCTCTTTTCTTTTGGATAAGTCTGGCCAGTGGTTTATCGATCTTATTAATTCTTTCAAAGAACCAATTTCTAGTTTCATTGATCTTCTCTACTGTTTTTCTGGTTTCTGTTTCATTGATCTCTGCTCTAATCTTTATTATTTCTCTTCTCCTGCTTGGTTTAGGTTTTATTTGCTGTTCTTTCTCCAGTTCATTTAGGTGTAAGGTTAGTTTGTGTATTCCGGGTTTTCTACTTTTTTGAGTGAGCCTTGGATGGCTATGTATTTCCTCCTTTGGCCTGCCTTTGCAGTATCCCATAGGTTTTGGACCAATGTGTTTTCATTCTCATTTATTTCTATGAATTGTTTAAGTTCTTCTTTAATTTCCTGTTTGACCCAAACATTCTTTAGCAGGATGGTCTTTAGCTTCCAAGTGTTTGAATTCCTTCCAAATTTTTTCTTGTGATTGAGTTTCAGTTTCAAAGCATTGTGGTCTGAAAATATTCAGGAAATAATCTCAGTCTTTTGGTATCAGCTGAGACCTGATTTGTGACCCAATATGTGATCTATTCTAGAGAAAATTCCATGTGCATTGAGAAGAATGACTATTCTGTTGTTTTAGGGTAGAATGTTCTGTATGTATCTATGAAATCCATCTGGTCCAGTGTGTCATTCAAAGCTCTTGTTTCTTTGTAGATTTTCTGCTTAGATGATCTGTCTATTGCTGAGATTGGAGTATTGAGGTGTCCTACTATTAAAGTAACATTATCAATATGTTTCTTTATTTTGGTTAACAGTTGGCTTATGTAGTTGGCTGCTCCCATGTGGTGGGCATAAATATTTACCATTGTTTCATCTTCTTGTTGAATAGACCCTTTAAGAATGATATAGTGTCCTTCTGTATCTCTCACTACAGTCTTTAGCTTAGAATCTAATTTGTCTGACATGAGAATTGCCACCCAGCTTTCTTTTGAGGTCCGTTGGCATGAAAAATCGTTCTCCTTCCCCTCACTTTCAGTCTGGATGTATATTTAGGCTCAAAATGAGTCTCTTTTAGACAGCATACAGATGGGTCATATCTTATTATCCAATCTGCAACCCTGTGCTGTTTCATGGGAGCATTTAGGCCGTTCATGTTGAGAGTGATTACTGAAAGATAAGATTCTGTTGCCTTCATGCTCTTTATGAAGTCCTTCTTTCTAAAGATTGTCTCTGTAAATTTCTGGTCTATATTACTCTGGGGTCTTTCTTCTTTTATAGACCCCCCCTTAATATTTCTTGCAGGGCCAGCTTGGCAGTCACATATTCTTTCAGTTTCTGCCAGTCTTGGAAGTTCCTTATCTCTCCATCCATTCTGAATGACACCCTTGCTGGATAAAGTATCCTTGGCTACATGGTCTTCTCATTTTATACCCTGAATATGTCTTGCCAGCCCTTTCTTGCTTGCCAGGTGTCTGTGGATAGGTCTGACATCATTCTGATGATCCTCCTTCTGTATGTAAGAAATCTCTTCCCCCTAGCCATTTTCAGGTTTGTTTCCTTGGATCTAAGATTTGAGAATTGTACTATTATGTATCGGGACATTGTCTGTTCTCACTGATCTTGGGAGGGGTCCTCTCTGCATCTTGGACACGAATGCTTGTTTCCTTCCGCAGATTAGGGAAGTTCTCATCTATGATTTGCTCAAATATATCCTCTAGACCTCTCTCTCTATCCACCCCCTCAGGGATCCCCGTAATATCTGACATTGGAACGTTTTGTGGTGTCAGTAATCTCTCCCAGTCTGACCTCTTGGGCTTTAAACTGTTTTTCCTAGGCCTCCTCGGTTTCCTTCTTTTCTGTCATCTTATCTTCTAGCTCACTAATTCGCTCTTCTGCCCTGTTTTCCCTGGCAGTCCGATTATCCAGTTTAGACTGCATTTCATTCATAGCATTTTTAAGTTCAGCCTGATTAGATCTCATTTCTGCCCTTAAAGATTCTATTTTGTCACTATTATTTTTCTCAAGCCTAGATATCGACTTCATAATTGTTACTCTGAAGTTTGTCTCTGACATCTTGTTTATATCCATATTCATTAGGTCTGGGGCAGAGGCCATAGTCTCTGACTCTTTTCTTCACTAGGGGTTCCTCCTCTTAGTCATTCTGTTGGGGGCGGTGTGGTTGAGGGAATGTACAGAGTCCAAAGTATTAACCACGACCCAAGCAAGATGCACCTGTTTTTTTAGGGACCCCAGGGCTGTCATCCTCTTGTTCTTCCAGCCTGTCTTCTAGGAGAGGGGCTTGCTGCACTGTTACTCAGGCAACCCATCTTGGGCAGAGTCTCCCTGGCCCCTATGGGGGGGGGGAGGGAAGGGAGGTTGGCGGGTTCAGTGAAAACCGGTTTTTTGGGCTTTTGTTCTCTGGTGGCTTTCGCTGGCTGATGCGGCTTTCCATGTCGTTTCGGAGAGTCAGAGCAGAAGTGATCACATCCAAACCTCTGTCTCAGAACAGAGAAATCGCAGTGTGCTCTTCACTGAGTTCTCCAGGACACACAGTCTCTATAACTGTCTGTGCTGCTAAAAACTGCAGCCTCCCCAGTTGTGCACCCCATAGAAACTCTCCCAGAGTTCGATCCCAGGGCTGGCGCGACTTTGCCCTTTGTGCTTCTAAAACCACCAGCCGAGCCCAGTTTACGCACGCACGCACCCGCAGCTCCTGGATCCTGTCCCGGGCTGCCCTAAGGCCCTTTCCCCACCTCCATGGGTCTGCGAGTCTGTGTCCAGTCCCCAGCATACGACACTTTTGTGCTCCGGTGTTATATCACCTTCCCGGAGCCAGCTTATGGCGGCTTCCTCCCCCTTCTGTTTATCTTCGGATGTCTGCCAGCAGAATCATGGCTCTGCCCTTCATACCTCTCCAGAGATACTGTTTGTAGAGATCCAGATATATATTCTTACATGTCAGGCTGATTTCATGGGTGTTCAGAATGGTTTGGTAGATATCCAGCTAAATTCAGGTGACCAGTTGAAATAGGGTGCCCTATTCCTCTGTCATTTTCTTCCTTCCCTAGTAAATAAATCTTTAAAAAAAAAAGAAAATAGGAAAATATTTTCAATTTGGGAGGTATGTTGTACACACATATGTTGTATACACATATTTACACACACACATGTTGTTAAACTCTTTCTCTGGTAAGTAAATAAATAAAATCTTTAAAAAAAAAAGGTCAATCCAGAAATGTGGTCTTATTTTTTAAAAATGAATGGAAATATAGTCTTTAATGTACATATGCATGAACACCAACATTCTTGTTGCAAAGAAAAAAATTACTGAGAAAAAATAAACAATAAAAAATTGCCGATAGCTTTCTTCAAGCAAAAGGATTTTCTTTCCTTTTTAAAAAAACAGTTTATTTATTTATTTGACAGGGATAAAGAGCACAAGCAGGGAGAGCAGCAGGGGGAGGGAGAGAGAGAAGCAAGCTCCCCATCGAGCAGGGACCCTCATGTGGGGCTTGATCCTAGGACCCTGGGATCATGACCTGAGCAGAAGGCAGACACTTTACCCACTGAGCCACCCAGGTGCCCCAGCAAAAGAATTTTCTATAATTATTTCCATCTTTAACATTTGTTATTAATTAAAGATCTTCAATGGCTGTGCATTAATGACATAATAAAAACAATGATTATCCAAAAACTAATATCAGTTATTCAAATTTATTTGAACATCTTTTAAAACTAATCTGGAGTTCAGGTAATTTTGATGATGGTTCTTTAAAGGGGAAAAATTATCAACATCTGCCATTCTTCTCTTTTCCATTTTCATGAGGATGATCAATATTTCCCACAAACAGGGGTGCTTGGTTGGCTCAGTTGGTTAAGTGTCTGGCTCTTGATTTCGGCTCAGGTTGTGATCTCACGGTTGTGAGATGGAGCCCCATGTCAGGCCCTGTGCTCTGCATGGAGTCTGCTTAAAATTCTTTATCTCCCTCTCTCTCTGCCCCTCTTCCCCACTCATGCTTTCTCTCCCTCTCTAAATAAATAAACTAAATCTTTAAAAAGATACTTTCCACAAAGAGAATACCAACTAGACTCTAAAGTATTAGACAGGCTATAGCTGTCAATTGATTGACCGGAAATTCATTATCTATATATTTTCAAATATTTGGTATGATATTTATAATAATTTCTATATTTTATTAATCTGAAATCTCTTGATTAGGTATTAACTGTTTGTATTATAGTCCACATGCATCTTTTTAATTAAGATGTCTATATACTTAATGAGAAGTGAGTGTATCTATGCCCAATGATAGTGGTTTAACATTGTTTACTAAAATACTATTTAAAAATATTTATCTTGTCGAGGAAAGCAAAATGAGGATTTCTACTGAAGAAAAAAAAAAGTTTATTTCATTTATTTGACCCCTTCAGATTTTTTCTTGTTCCTTTGCAATTTGTAACCAGAAACATTTTACAATCAAGATATATCAATATGTCAGGACTGCTTGTGCAACTCAGTTTTTAATGCTTCATTGTAACGCTGATATTCTCAACTGCTCCTTGTATTCTGTGTGTGGTGGGAAAAGGGTAATTAGGATTACCAAATGTGTCACAGGCCAGTTTTCCCTATTTGTGGGTTTTTTTTTTACTAATAACTTTAATCTTTCATAAGATTATAGATAATGCAAACATTGAAAATGATCATTAAAAAAAAAAAACCTTTTCATTTTGAAACAATTTTAAGCGTTGTGAAGATGGTATAAAAAGTTCCTGTATACCATTCTTCTAGTTTTGCCTACTGTTGCCATCTTACTTACATAACCATGGCACATTTATCAATATTAAAATACTAACACTGGTACACATACTATTAACAAAATGTACACCTTATTTGAATTTCACCTTTTCCACTAAGGTTTCCTTTTTATGTGTCAAGATCCATTCCAGAATACTATACTGCTATTTAGTCTTTTTGGCTTCTTACTCTCCTCCAAACTGTGATAATTTCTAAGGATTCTTTTTTTTTTTTTTACTGAAAATCTATTATTTTTTTAATCACTGAGGTATAATTGACATATAACATTATATTAGTTTCAGGTATACAACATAATGAATGATTCGTTATTTGTATTTACTGAGAAATGATCACCATAATAAGTCTAGTTAGCTTCCATCACCATACATTGTTAAAATTTTTTTTCTTGTGATGAGAACTTTTAAGATTTATGCTCATCAATTTCCAAATATGAGATAGAGTATTATTAAATGCAGTCACAGTGCTGATATCCCCATGACTTATTTATTTTATAAATGGAAGTTTGTACTTTTTGACCCCCTCATCCATTGCTCCCACATCCACAAACCCCCCCACCTCTGGAAATCACCAATCTTTTTTCCATACCTATGAGCTCTTAATTTACTTTAGATTCCACATCTAGATCATATTGTATTTGTCTCTCTCCATCTGACTTCTTTTATTTAGCATAATTCCCTCAAGGCCCATTCCATGTTGTCACAAGTGGCAATACTCCATTCTTTTTTATGGCTAATTAATATTCCATTTTATGTATTTACATCTATGTCTATCTATAGTACATCTTTTTTATCCATTCATCCATCAACATATTTTTAGGCTATTTCCCTGTCTTGGCTATTGTAAATAATTCTGCAATAAACATAGAGATGCATATATCTTTTTAAGTTAGTATTTTTGTTTCTTTTGGATAAATACCCAGAAGTATGCTAGATCACATAGTAGTTCTATTTTAAATTTTCTGAGGACTCTTCATACCATTTTCCATAGTGACTACACCAATTTGTATTCCCATCAACAGAGCATGAGGGTTCCCTCTCCTCTGCATCCTTGCCAACACTTTTTATTTTTTGTCTTTTTTATGATAACCATCCCAAAATGTTTTGGTAATGGTGATCAGTGATATTGAACCCCTTTTCATGTACCTGTTGGCTGTCTGTATGTCCCCTTCGAAAAATGTCTCTTCATATCCTCTGCCCATTTTTAAAAATTAGGTTATTTGGTTTTTTACTATTGAGTTGTGTGAGTTCTTTATATATTTTGGATATTAACCTCTTTCAATTACATCATTTGCAAATATTTTCTCCCATTCAGTAGGTCATCTTTCATTTTGTCAATGGTTTCCTTTGGTGTGCGGAAGCTTTTTATTTTGATGTAGTCCAACATTTTCATTTTTGTTCTGGTTGCCTTTGCTTTTGGTGTCAAATCCAAAAAGTTACCAGCAAGACCAGGGTCAAAGAACTTACCACCTATATTTCCTTCTAGGAGTTTTATGGTGTCAGGTCCAACTTTCAAGTCTTTAATCCATTTTGAGTTTATTTTTGTGGTATAAGATATGGCATAAGATAATGATACAGTTTCATTCTTTTGCATGTAGCTGTCCAGTTTTCCCAGCATCATTTATTGAAAGAAACTGTTTTTTCTCCACTATATATTCCTGACTCCTTTGTCATAAATTGACTATGTATGTGTGGGTTTATTCTGTTCCATTGATCTATGTGTCTGTTTCTATGCCAATACCATACAGTTTTGATGACTATTGCTTTTTAATATAGTTTGAAATCAAGAAATATAATTAATGCAACCATCTTTGTTATTCTTCCTCAAGATTGCTTTGGCTATTTGAGGTTTTTCAAGGTTCCATACAAATTTTACACTGATTTTTTTTTTTGCCATTGTATTTTTTAATAGGCATTGTATTGAATATTTAAATTGCTTTGGGTAGTGTGTACATTTTAAGACTGTGAATTCTTCCAAATCCATAAACAGAATATCTTTCCATTTATTTATATTATCTTCAATTTCTTTTGTCCTATATTTTTCAGCATATGGGTCTTTTACCTTCTTGGTTAAATTTATTCCTAGATATTTTATTCTTTTTGATGCAATTGTAAATGGAATTGTTTTCTTAATTTTCTTTTCAGATATTTCATTTTTAGTATATAGAAATGCAACAGTTTTTTGTGTATTAATTTTATATCCTGCAACCTTACTGAATTCATTTTTTAGTTCTGATAGTTTTTTGGTGAGATATTTAGGATTTTCTATATTAAAAATGATGTCATCAGCAAACAAAGGCAGTTTTACTTCCTCCTTTTTGTTTTGGATGTGGGTTTTTTTATTTTGTGTTTTTTGTGGGGTTTTTTTGTTTTGTTTTGTTTTTGGCTGATAGCTCTGGCTAAGACTTCCAATACTACATTGAATAAAAGTGGAGAGAGTCGACATCCTTGTCTGGTTCCTGATCTTAGAGGAAAAGTTTTCAGCTTTTCACCATTGAGTATGATGGTAGCTAAAGCTTGTCATATATGACCTTTATTATGTTGTTGTACATTCCTTTTATACCTTCTTTATTGAGAGTTTTTATCATAAATTGATACTGAATTTTGTCAAATGCTTTTTCTGCATCTGTTGAGATGATCATATGATTTTTATCCTTCATTTTGTTAATGTGATGTATCACAGTGATTGAGTTTCAGATCTTGAGCCATTCTTACATTCCTAGAATAGATCTCACTTGATAATGATATAAGATCCATTAATTTAAAAAGAAAGAGAGAGAATGCCTATGATGACTACCTGTACTATACTATCTATGTTGGTTTTCAATAATCATTTTGAAATATTTATTATAAAATTATATTGATAATTCACTTCTTATACAGACCTGCACACACATGCACAAGCTAATACTTAGTGTGATTATTGACCATATTTGAACAATTCTGAATCTTACATTTGATATGCTAAATTCAGACTAAATATTGACTTATATTAACTTGCCAAACTACATCAGAGTCTAAGCTTTACTTCCTTTCAATTATATACTTGTATTTCTGTTGTTCTTAAGTACAGCAGGCAACATTTGCCCCATCTGGGTTAGAAACTATTGTTTAGACTTACTAATAGAGAAATTAACCTGGTACCACTGGAATGCATGCTGACTAGATTAGATCAAAATCAGATACCCTGACTTCCTGGACATCTACCATACATACAACTCTGTATTTAAAACGAAAACAAGGAAGAAACCTAAACTATCATACTATTAAATGCAGAAACTCCTCAAAATAATAAAAATAGACACTACTATTTCTTTAAAAATGATCAGTTGAAAAACAAATAGACTCATAGATACAAAAAACAATCTGATGGTTGCCAGAGGGTGAGGAGGGTAGAGGGGTAAGTAAAATAGGGGAAGAGGATTAAAAAGCACAAACTTTTAGTCATAAAATAAATAAGACGTATTTTACAGTGTACAGCATAGGGAATTTAGTTAGTAATAGATAAAAACTTTGCATGGCAACAAATGGTGGCTAGATTTATTGTGGTGATTAATCACTTAGTAATGCATATAAAATGTTGAATCACTGTGTTGGTCACCAGAAGCTAATATGATGTATGTCAACTACATTTCAAGTAAAAAGTAAATAAATTAAAGTTGATACAAACTTTCCTAAGTGCAGGTAAATTCTAACTAACCTGAGTGAATATCAGTATAAAGAGAAAGCCCTCCACCAGGAAGCAGAAGAATCCAGGGAGCAAAAAATCCATACGTATAAAACGCATCGTATGCTGGTATGTGTTGAGTGATTTGTCCACCTTTCTGCGTGAGCTCTGTTAAATGCAGTGCCCCAGGTGCCTGTCACTCTTTCCATCCCCTACTGTGTTCCATCTAATGTAAAATATGCTTTGTTATAATTTTGTTATAAAATCATCAGTGAAATAACATAGATGCATTTTGATGACGTTTTGAAACAGATGGGGATATTTTAGCTGCCCTCACCCCTTTTGCTTGAAAAATGTACTTTTTTGATCAGTGGTAGGCTAAAACATTTTTTTTTTTTTTAAAGATTTTATTTATTTGACAGAGATAGAGACAGCCAGCGAGAGAGGGAACACAAGCAGGGGGAGTGGGAGAGGAAGAAGCAGGCTCATAGCAGAGGAGCCTGATGTGGGGCTCGATCCCATAACGCCGGGATCACGCCCTGAGCCGAAGGCAGACGCTTAACCGCTGTGCCACCCAGGCGCCCCTAAAACATTTTTTTAAAAGCAAGATAGGAACTGAATATATTTTCAGGCTGTCTTGAGAAAACCAAGAAATAAGATATCCATGAGGCAAGTTTGGTTGTTGTTGTTTCATTATTGTTAACGCTTTTTTGCTTCACAGTGAGCCTTTTAAAAAGCCATAAGTAATTTTGTCATGTTCTGTACCTCTGTGTAGTTTCATTTAAGAAAGTATTTTAGTAAACAATTTGGACACTGCATATTACATGGAGGAGGTGGTCTCTTTCTTGATTTCCTATTAAGTCTGACCCTCTGTTTTCTTTCATCATCAAACAGTTCTTTTCATTCTTTCTTGTTGTTGTTCCCTTTATGTGTTTTTTTTCTTTGTTAATAATTAGTCTTTTTCTTTTCTGTTTATCTTTTCCACCTTTTATTTTCTAGCCAAACCTATACAGAGCAATATAATAATCCTTACACAAGAAATTTATTTCTGTCCTTAGATGTACAGATGCTATACCTTGCAAAATTTACTAGCAAATGTTCAGAAGGTAAATTTTTAATTATTCTGTCTCCCACAAAACTGTCAGAAATGGAGTCTCCCTGACACAGGTCTAAATATTTTCGTAAATGCTAATGAATGTGACATATTACAACTTTAATCCATATAGAATGTGTTTTATTGTTGCCTAGAAAATATATTTGCACACTATTTTTAGACTTTTCATAATAAGAATCAAACATTGACTTAAAATAAAAATAGTTGCCTTACATTTTTGTTTGTTTTATATATTGAATTTGATCACTAAAGATGTCTCTATGTTTCATTGGATTTGCTCTATAAATTGTTTTCCTTTTTTTAAAGACATGTTGTCTTGAATACTTCCTTGGTTGTATAAACTAGTCCTAAGACAAATTAAATCATTACTATGCTGTTTATTTTCCTATGACCTCTGACTCTGGGCATTCTAACTTTCAGTCATATTCTGAGCTTTCCAAATGCACTCTTCGCCCAGAACTCGTTGCACAGGCTCCTCTTCTGGTTGGAGAACCTTTACTCCTGCCCTAAGATTCCACATAAACTTACCTTTTCACAGGATTTCTCCACTACTCCCAGCACCACTTCTGCCCAATCCATATGTTTGGACATTGGAGTCCTATGTGCAAGTCCCAACAGGAGAGAGTGGAGGGAAAGCACCTCCTCAACAAGGGTAGGGCAAAGTGAACAATCTGAAGCTGATCAACAATACAAACCAGAACCAAAGTGGCTAGGAAGCGATGTATGGTTTCTACAGCCACTATTTCACAACCAAAATGACACAGATTTTCAAAGAGCAGTGAGAACTAGAGAATCTATGTGTTGTATTACTTAGTCCTCTCTACCACTGGCTGGGAGTTTCTTGAAATAATGGTTGCATGTTCCATCTGAATGTCTGCAGAAAACAGTGCTTTGGACACTGAAGATGTTCAATAATTGTAGAATTAATTAATAAAAAAGAGAGCAAATTAGCCACTCACTGATTCATAATGAAATCATCAAGTAAAAAGAGGATTCTGCAAAGAATCACAAATTTCAATGTCTACATGTATTTGAATTAGATCTACTTCTTTGAACATTTCTTCCCAATTGATAGGAAGTTTCAAGCAGAATTCTCAAGAGTAAAATACAGTGTTCAAAGTTATGTGAGGCTTCCATTATGTAAATAAATACATAAATAGATCAGATAGTTAAATTATCCAATAATATCCCAAATTAATTTGTTTGCAAACATATAAGCTCATATATTTGTTACTTTTCCCTGTTTCTATTGTGTGTAATAAATATTTAATAACTTCAAATTTTGTACAGTCAATTTAACTACTCCTGATAGCTTCCACTAAGGAAATGTTTGCTTTCTCTTCCAAAGAGATTTAAAGAACATTCACCTGAAATGTTTTATGGATCTACAAATGCATAACCCTGGAAGAAATATCTTCTACAATTTTCTTCAAAGCAAGTACCATATAAATTCACTAAAATATTGTGTCACAAGGATGCTTGGAAACTCTCTTAATGATAGCTGTCACGTTATTTGGCTGAAGACTGTTGGATGAATACACCAGCTGCCATGAGTTAAACTTTGAGAAAAATACCCAAGTTTCTGGACACTAAAACATTGACGTGTGCTAGAAGTAAAATTAAGAAGTTATCCTAAGGCGGCGTCTGGGTGTCCCAGTCAGTTAAGGGACCGGCTCTCCGTTTCAGCTTAGATCATGATCTTAGGGTCCTGGGATGGAGCCCGGCATTGGGCTCCGCACTCAACATGGAGTTTGCTTCAGATTCTCTCTCCCTCTCCCTCTGCCCCTCCCCCCATCTTTCATTCACTCTCTCTCTCTTTCTCTCAAATAAATAAAAAAGTAAATAAAATAAAATTTTTTAAAAACCAAGTTATCCTAAGAATGAAAGTGATTGGATGAATCATTTTTTTAAACAGCATGTTTTATTGCCATTGGTAAAAATGAAATTCATAAAAAGAAAGCTATTATCAATTACAAATAAATGATGTGCAGTGGCAAGTTTTTTTTTCATGTTGATTAATTCCTGTGATCTATATATATATCATAAAAGAAAGTTTGTATAAAGGAAGAGAAAGTGGAAGAAGTCAGGTCCATCTGCTTTGTTAAAAAAGAATATATTATTTTTTTAAAAAAAAATATCCAATCCAATATTTTTTTAGAAATGAGATATTCTTGCCATAGGTTTTCCCTTTTTTTCACCTGAAAAGTATGTTTACTTTTACACTTCAAAATCAGTCTTTTTCTTCTACTTGTTACTACAGAATGTTATTTCAGAATGTATACAATTTATATAATCCAAATTTTAGAAAAAGAAAAGGTGCTTATATTTACTGAAGTCCTGAAAGTGAGTACTTTATAAGAAATAAAACATTTAGGGCGCCTGGTTGACTCAATAGGTTAAGCACCTAACTCTCGATTTCAGCTCAGGTCATGATCTCAGGGTTCTGGGATGAAGCCCCGAGTCAGGCTCTGGGCTCAGTGGAGAGTCTGCTGGAGGATTCTTTCTCTCCCTTTCCCTCAGCCTCTTCCCCCATTCTCTCTCTCTCTCTAAAATAAATAAATATTTTTTATTTAGAAATAAGACATTTTTCTGTTAATCTGCAATAATGTTACTTAATATTTGTAGAGAACAAACTCATTATCATAACTTTAAATAAACTTTGTAAGCTAAACATAACTGGACTATGAGCTATGTATGGTGATTATTCCCATTTTAAAGATGAGGAAATTGCTATAGCAAAGATATTGCTTGTGGTCACATGAGTCAGAGTTGGGAGGGTGGTCTCTGATTTGAGTGTGCCATCTAAAATTTGCCTAGTTTCTCTCAGCCTACTTATTTGGAATCAATTTCGAAAGATCCAGCAGGAAAAAAGTGGAAACCTCATTAACAGATTTTCAAGTTCTCAGAAAAGCATTGCATATTCACTTTATTTGGCTATCTAATCATAGAATCTGTCTATAATCTGTTATTCTGAATAGAATCATTCTTATTTTTAGGAATGCTTTTCTAATTTAGGACCATAGTGTTTTACTCTTGGAAGTGTATAGACTTTCAGAAGCTTTACTATACACTTATGATCTGTGAGACTCGGTGAGCCTTTAAAACAACTGAGTTATAGTTTTCTCATCTGCACAGGTTGAGATGCCGCCTACCCACCTTATAGCGCTAATGTGAGGATTTCAGGATAATTACCTATATAAGGTCCCCATTGTGACCCGTAGCACACAGTTAATGGAAAATAATTTATTTTTGTTCCTTTCTCTTTCTGAATCCCAGCTTAATTTTCTTTCTGTTCAAAATCTGCTACCATCAATTCTGGATTTTGAATCTCCCTTTTCAGACAAATGAGTAGAAGAGTTTGACTTCGAATCTCCGGAATACTAACCCATCCTCAATATTTACTTTCCCTTAATATGTCACACACACAGTGTATAAGATATTATTCCTATTACTATTGCCCACCTATAACTTCAGATACTCCTCCTCTTCTATTTTTCTACTGCCACTTTATGTCCTAGGACCACACAACATCTCATCTGCCACTCCTCTAGATTTTATCCGCATCAATCCTTTATACTGCTGTCAGAAATATTCAATGCTGATAATATATAATCCTCCCGCTTTAACCCCTTTCGTAACTCCCATAGTCTTCAAAATAAAGTCACATTTCCTTAGTATGGCCAAGGAGAACAATCCTGAAATAGATTCCCCCTTATTTCACTGCTGCCCTGCAATTTTCTCAACACTTTTTTCTCCCATTCTTCGTTTTGCTGTTTCTTTTGCCAAGAACAAATATCTCCATCCTTTTCAAAGTTCAAATAAGTAATTCCTCTTTTTTGAGTCCTTTTTGAATTCTATACAGAATGGACTACTTGACTCTAATACAATATCGGACCCATTATAAATTTCCACCAGAGTATTTTGGTTATTAAGATCTCTCAACTTATGGAGACATGCACACAAATGGCTTATTTTTTCAAATTGCACCCCATTATGCCATATCAAAATTTACTGCTAGATAATGACTTTCTTAAACCATAATATGCAGTAGCCTTGGTTATAGGCACACTTTCATTATGTTTTTCAATCTAGGAGGTGTTTATGTTAAAACATTTAAGGTTTATTTTTTTAAAAAAATATCACATTTTATTTGACATATAACATTGTATAAATTCAAAGTGTACAACACTGTTCATTTGATACATTTATATATTGTATTATTGCCATTGTAGTGATAATTAGTGTATCTGTCTGTCACATAATTATCATTCCTTTTTAGTTCGGGTAGTAATTAACATCTAGCGTCTTAGCAAGTTTCGTGATTATAATAAAACAATGTTGTCTACATTCACTCTACTTTGCATTAGATTTCTGGGACTTACTACTGGTTTCAAGTGTGTGCCCTTAAACAACATCTGTTCTATCTCCTTCTCATCATCCCCTGGTAACCACCATTTTACTCTCTGTTTATGTGAGTTAGGCTTTTTTAGATTCAATGTATAAGTGATATCATACAGCATTTGTCTTTCTCTATCTGACTTATTTCACTTAGCATGTCCTCAAGTTTCATTCATGTCTCAAGTGGCATGGTTGGATTTTTTTTTTTCTTCATCCATTCATTCCTTGATGGACATGTTTGTTGTTTCCATATCCTGACTACCGTGAACAGTGCTGCAATGAACATGGGAGTGCAGGTATCTATTCAATATACTGTTTTCATTTCCTTTAGGTGTGTACCCAGAATTGAAATTGCTGGATCATATGGTAGTTCTATTTTTAATTTTTTTAAGAAATCATCATATTGTTTTCCATAGTGGCTGAACCAAATCACATTTCCACCAACATTGTATAAGGGGTTCCTTTTCTTCACATCCTCACCAACATTTATTATGTTTTGTCATTTTGATAATAACCATTCTAACCAGTGTGCGATACCTCATTGTGGTTTTGATTGGCATTTGCCTAATAATTAGTGATGTTGAGCATCTTTCATGTACCTGTTGCCCTTTGGATGTCTTCTTTGAAAAAAATATCTATTTAGTTCCTCTGCCCATTTTTTAAGCAGATTGTTTGGTACTGAGTTATATGAAGCTTTATATATTTTAGGTATTAATCCTTATCTGATGTATGGTTTATAAAATTTTTCTCCCATTCTTTAGGTTGCCTTTTTATTTTGTTGAGTTTTATTTTTCTGTGTAGAAGCTTTTTCACTTGGTATAGTCCCACATGTTGATTTTTGCTTTTGTTTTTTGTGCTTTGGGTGTCATATCCAAAAAATTATTGCAACAACCACTGTTGAGGAGCTTCTTCCCTATATTTTCTTTTTGAAATTTTATGGTTATCAGGTTTTATGTTNTGTCATATCCAAAAAATTATTGCAACAACCACTGTTGAGGAGCTTCTTCCCTATATTTTCTTTTTGAAATTTCATGGTTATCAGGTTTTATGTTTAATTCTTTTTTTTAAAGATTTTATTTATTTATTTATTTGACAGAGATAGAGACAGCCAGCGAGAGAGGGAACACAAGCAGGAGGAGTGGGAGAGGAAGAAGCAGGCTCACAGCAGAGGAGCCTGATGTGGGGCTCGATCCCATAACGCTGGGATCACGCCCAGAGCCGAAGGCAGATGCCCAACAGCTGTGCCACCCAGGTGCCCTGGTTTTATGTTTAATTCTTTAATCCATTTCCAGTTAACTTTTCTGAGTGGTATAAGATTTTATTTTTCTGCATGTGTTTATCAGTTTCCCCAGCACCATTTGTTGCATTTGGTGTTCTTGGCTCCCTTGTTGAATATTAGTTGATTGTATATGTGGGGGCTTAATTTGCAGATCCCTATTCTCTGCCATTGGTCCAAGTGTCTATTGTTAAGCCAGTACCATACTGTTTTACTTACTATGGCTTTATAGTATAGCTTGGAATCAAAAAGTGTGATCTCTATAGCTTTGTTCTTCTTTGTCAGGATTGGTTTGGCTATTTGGAGTCCTTTGTGGTTCCATACAAATCTTAAGGTGATTTTTCTATTTATGCGAAGAATGCCATCAGTGTTTGGGGAAAAATTAGATGGCTAATTTCTATAGATGCTTTGGGTAGTATGAACATTTCTTTTCTCTTTCTCCAAATGTTCTATTTCTTCAGTATGGGTAACTGAAAGAGAAGTAGACAATTGTGTACTGACTTTCGCATAACTTTTTTTCATTCCCTCTCCTTTGGTCTGTACATGTCCCCCAAGGTTGGTTAAAATGGAGACAGGAAAAATAGGAAAATGGCTTCATCCATTGGAATCTATAGGTGTTGCTCTCCCATGTCCTTGGGAATACCCTACCATTTCTCCTAAATGCCCCCCTTCTTTGCTTCAGTAATACAGGTGCAGGCTGATGGATAAGCAGATATCCAAGTTTGGAGGAAAAAAATGAAAATAAGGGGCTTTTGTTTTTCGAGGTACTCGTAAAATTCATGACTGTTTCTCTTTGGACTCACTTTTCATCCAATAAGAAAGCTCAAGTAACACTCTTCTTTCCTGCAGGTAGAAGATTGGAAAGAAAAAAAAAAAAAGGTGCCCTTTGGCCAGTCATCTAGGGCCTATAACCAATATGCTTCAGTACAATTGACAGAATCTTCAATTAAAATGCCAATTGTGTCATTATTTAATTATCATATATAGAATATTTAGACAGTGTCAACTGAGGCATGGCTGCCTTCTGGCAAATTTTATAAATTGGAAGTGGTAACAGCCCCCACATAGTAGGTTTTGCCAGAGATGTCATTCCTTTTCATATGGCTTATTGAAACAACTTAATTTGAATATTCATTTCTCCTCTATTCTCCATGTTTCTGAAATTCCAGAAGCTGAATTGAGCATAGATTGGTCTATTGACATAACATCCACTCTCTTTTGAACAGATCTTTTTCTATGTCCTTTATTCTGGTATAAATTGCTTGGGTATATGAAACCTGCCGTTTAGAGTAGGTTTCTTCCTTATCCACTGGAGAATGCATCAGTTGGAGAATAATCTTCAGCAGATTTCTGAAATGAAGTTGTCATTGATACTTTTGCAGTGGGTCCCTTAGAAGCCAATGAAGACTAGTTTTCAAAGGCTAGTTTTCAAATTAGGTCTCCAAATTCCATAGCTATTGTCATGGGTCCAAATGTATGTAAACTAAACAACCCAAGGCCAACTTGAACCTACAGTGAAAAGATGAATGTCTCTTGAGCCTATGGACAAGCTACTTTAAGACAAAGATAGCCCTTCAGATTGCCCCTGTTTTGTCATAGATAATGAATGGAATTTCACTCAGCTCCTCCAGCACTGTCTACCTCCTAAAATCCAGAGCCTCACACACTAATGCCCTGGGACACACAAACAATTTACTCTACCTGCCTGTATATTGGGCAGAAAAAAAACAAAAACAAAAGCACAAAGTAGCAAATAATTGTTTCATTTTCTTCTTTCATTTCTTTTTTTCATGCTTTCCTAAATTTTTCCTCAGAATTGGCTGCTTACTAAAAGAACATCTCAGTACCCTCACATACATTTTAATGACTGTGCTTAAACAGTTCAAAGTCATGATAAGTCACAAACTAATACTTTTGATGAGTTCACGTGTTCCTATGAAGCCCAATACCTTATAAAAACAGTCGTTCACCTGTATAAAAATAACCTTCTCATTTGTTAGAGTCACCTTTCAAGTTTGTAGCACTCAGCTCACAACTGTAAAAATGGGCAGGATGAGCAGGACTGGCCTTGCAAACCACCAAAGTGAAAAATCTACATTATCTAATTTCACTAACCCATCACTGAAACTTAAACTCACTTAAGTGCCCACCAGAAGCTCCCATTCTTAATTTGTACCAAATCTCTTTCCTTGGAGGTTTTTCAGAGTTTTGAGCCTCATATGCTTGTTGCTAACAGTTCCCCTACATTAAACCTACTCCTTTCTGCCCCAAACTATAGATCTTGCACAGAGCAGTTGGGAACTCCAGTCTTCTTCCAGGAGAAATTTAACAAGTCTCAAAGACAAAGAAGCAAACCCCTGTGTTTGCTGTAAGAGAGTAAGGAAAGGAGAAAGTAGTGAGGACACGCTCTCAATATAAAAATACCAATGTAAGGTCATTGTTAGTATCACTTATGACAGGTGTCACAGGTGTTTACTTCACCCAATAAATAGGAACTTTTATTATTAATACTACTTTTGTATTTATTCCTTGGCTTAGACCAAACTTGTATGTATTGTGTTTTCTCCACTTTTTTTCCTTGTAATCTTCTCTGGTCTTCCAAAGCCATCCGACTGAGGTGAGAAGAAGAACACCCATTAAACCAGCTTAATGCAGAAAAACAGTGTGAGTCAGTCTAAAGAAGAAACTAGAACAATTTAGTCCTTTGCTCCTTAATGTAAAAGTTCACTTCAAATAACATGAGCATTATATCCTTTCTTTTATACTAGGGACAGCATATTCTAACATAAAAAATAAAATTTTAATGTTCTTAATAAGCTAACAATATGGTGGAAACAACATGCCCACTAATAATTATAATAAATGAATTAAGCAAACTGCAATGAGGACTTGAAGGACACAGGTGTGGTATGTACAGAGAGAAGCAGAGTGTTGGTGGTTAGGGAAAGCTGCTTGGAGAAAGGAACCTAGAACACTTGTTTTCCGTGTAATTCTATCTCATTTCCTGCACTTCTATGAACCAAAATATATTTTTTAAGTAATACAGTTAAAGAGAAATATTGACTTTTTTGTTTCTTTCATGTATCTTTTTGTTTTAGTCACAAAAAGAAAAAAAGAACAATATATGTCTGACGTAGTAAAACCAGTAATTCTAAGAATTAACTTACCTTTTACATTAATAGAATTAGGCATACACATGAATAATGTATTTTGTAGTATAAAAGAGAGAAATATATGTTCCAGAAAAAAAACAATTTACTGAAGATAGCTAAGATTGCTTTGGGAAATGCCCAGTGGCACTGAGAATAAAATAGAGTGGATTTGCTGGGATCCATACTTCATGTTGATACAGAAAATGTATGACTATGAGGCCTTAAACTTCAGGGATGATGAGCAATGCTTTTCTTTTTTCTTATTTTTTTAGTAAAGTCAGGACATAACTCTTTTTCTCATGGGTAAATAGTATTTGAATTTGAGCATACTTTATTTCTTCATCTTTTATGGGAACATAGATTGTCTATCTGAGAAATTTAGAAAGAATTTACAAAAAGGTGCATTGCATACACTACTTCAGAATTTAAGAAATAAATGTTGGAGAAAATGTGTCAGTATTTTTAAGTTAAGTATAAATTCCTTAAGTAGATATTCCCTGAAGTAGAAATTTTGAGTTAAGTAAAACTACTTTTTTACCTCATTGGAGAAATGTTTAAATCCCAAGGAAACTGTCACCAACGCAAACTGTCAGTTTGTATATTTCTAACTGATTACGGAGAGAATCATGTCCCATTGCACTCTCCCTCTGGCCAAGAACATTTATAAGGTTTTAGTAAAATGTGAGTGTAGTTAACTACCTAATACATTACACTGAGTAAATGTACACATTACTCTGATTAAGTGAAAACACCACTAACTGAACCAACAAAGCCCAACAATTTGTCTTAAAATAAGTGTCTCTTTTGTGTTCAGTAAATGGGAGCACATTCACTATCTTTCTCATTCTATATAATTACAGCAGATGGGAACGTTTTTCCTTAGATTGAGAACTTGGCATTTTACATGTTTAATTTGGCTCAAGATACAACATTTATAGAATTGCATTCCAAGCAGTGATTTTCTAAAAGATTCCCTATTGAATATGAATGTAATTATGTTAAATATTCCACCCAGAAATTATAACCCTAACCCTAAAGGTTATTTCTTGGGCATAAAACAAAAATGTAAGCCTTTTTGTTATGTTTTCTAGAGTACTGAGCAAAAATCATATAAATTACTACTCCAGGGTAATAACTGACTTAAAATTTGAATATGAATACAATTAGCTTTAACTAACAGACAGAATGATATATTAAGTTTATTTATTATGGTTTTGCTCATTGATTAATGTCAAGGCTGTTTCTGTGTGACTGGCAGGCCAAAGGCTGACAGGAGGAGGAAGAGGAGGAGATAATTTGATATTTGTCAAGTATCTCTGCTTTTGTTCCTTTGCAATTGTTCTGCCTAATGGAGGAGACTGGGCCATGTACAGAGCTAACACAAATCATTAAGTCAGTGCTGAGTTTTTTGAGAATCAACAGAGTATATAGAGAATGAGGAAGCCAGTCCAGCCGAAAGCATCTCCCTCCCTCAGTTGATCAGGAAACCTGTAACAAATGAACAGCTTGCTGTGGCAGATTTGGACTCAATACTTAAGCTATAAGAAATCGCAAAGCATATTCAATACAACTTGATATCCAGGAGAGAAGGTCATCATGAGAACTAGGCCAGTGACCTTACTGAGTTTGGCTAATATTTGTCATTCTTTCTGAGGAACACGTAATGACTATCAGAAGGTATTAAAAAAAAAAAGGACAAAGCAATTTCAAGAAAGAATAAATTAAAACTGTAGAGTTTGGGAAAGATCAAGGTATTCAGAATGAAGCTAGAGGTGCACAAAGTATGTGTGTGCTTGGTGAAAGAGGTACTCCATCCCAGATAAAAGAGTGAAAGGATTAAAGAATGCTCTTATTAACACTGGTTAACTCTGTGTTGTATGAAGATCTTAGAAAGAATGAGTATAAACTGCATAGAAAATGAATGTGTGAAGAAAAGCAAGAATCATGACCAAGGTTAAGGGTTTGGTGAGAATAGAAATACACTAAAAGGAGAAAGAGCAGAATCTGCCTCTGAGCTGCAGAATTCATAGAATACTTTTCTATACTGAATGGGTTTTTTAAAATTACTACGGGGAGCACTTTCTTCTGTAGAAGCTCACCACCGTAAGGTAGCTTCTACACAAACTTGGCCCCTTGCAGCTAAGCACAATTTGAAAACCTCTGATGAGAGGCTGAGCATGGCGCTTCCTCTGCCCTTATTAACAACAGTAAAAAAAAAAAAAAAAAAATATTAAATATGGAAAACACTACAGCAAAAACCCAATAATACCACTTCCTGGCAAGGAGGAAAAGGGCATCTCTGGAAGGAATGTAAAATAGCAAAAATGCCCTGGACAATAGTTTGGCAGTGCCTTACAAGGCTAAACATAGTTTCACCAAACAATCAAGCAGTTGTGCTCCCAGGTATTTACCCAACTGGTCTGAAAACATATGTTCATGCAAAAACCTGCATACTAATGTTTATTTCAGCTTTATTCATAATCATGGAAAACTGGAAGTAGTTCACGATGTCCATCCACAAGTGAATGGGTACAAAACTGTAGTACATTCATACACTGGAACATATTCAGTGATAAAATGGAAAGCTCTATCAGGTCACACAAAGACATGGTTAGCACATTTCAAATGCCTGGTATGAAGTGGAAGAGGTCAGTCTGAAAATGCTCTAGAGTGTATGATCACATTTATAGAACATTCACAAAAAGGTAAAACTGCATAGATAATAAATGATCTCTACTTTTAGATTAGGTACTACTTTCTTAGATAGGACACCAAAAGCAAAGGCAACAAAAGAAAAAAAAAGAAACAATGGACACCAAAATTAAAAACTCTCGTATTTCAAAGGAAACTATCAAGAAGGTGATAAGAAAACTCACAGAGTGGGATAAAATATTAGCAAATTGTAAGTAATAAGTGTTAGGAAAGGCAATCTCATTAGTCTTCAGATCTCCACTTATTCACATAAAATGAGTCCTGGTTTTGGAACACTTCCTTACCATGAGAAAGAGCTCACACAGCCTGTGCTGAACTTACCGTGTTGTGTGGGAACATCATTCCCTGCCTCAGGCTCAATGAATGCTCTCCTGTCTCTGCTCAAAGCATGTACATCATAAAGCATCTAGCCAGCCCTGCTGTTATATCTGTCCTCTGCTAGGAGGGTACAGAGTCCTTCTTGTGGTGGGAGAAGGGTGTACACATGCAAACTGCCTTGCATCCGCTGCAGGAAGAGCCCCAGTGGTTACGGAGGACCAACGCACACTACTGAGGCTGATCTTGTGCAGTCCTTCTCTATGAAAGTACTTGACAGTGTTGTGTCTTCCTTGGGACTCTGCTATCAAAATGCAGTGGTCAAAAGTGTTTAGAGTCCCCCCCTGAAATTGGTAACTGGTGCACAGTACTCTGGTTGACAATAAGGAACATGCGTATAGAGTATTTTTTAAACTCTCACAACTCAATAATAAAAGAGAAATAACCATGTTAAAAAAAATAAAGGATCTGAACAGATGGTCCTCCAAAGACAGATATAAAATGACCATTAAGCACATGAAAAAATGTTCAACATCATTAGCCATTAGAAAAAAATGCAAATCAAAACCACATGAAATACTCCTTTATACAAACTGTGATGTCTATAATAAAAAAAAAAAATTAGGGTGCCTGGATGGCTCAGTCAGTTAAGCATCTGCCTTCAGCTCAGGTCATGATCTTAGGGTCCTGGGATCAAGCCCCACCTTGGGCTCCCTGCTCATTAAAGAGCCTGCTTCTCCCTCTCCCTCTATGTGCCAATTACCCGCCCCCCCCAACTCATGCTCTCTCTCTCACTCTCTCTCTCTCTCAAAATAAATAAAATATTTAAAAAAATTAAAAGAAAAGAACAAGTGTTGGTGAAGATGTGAAGAAATTGGATCACTATTCCCTGCTGGCGGAAATGTAAAATGGTGCAGCCACTTTGAAAACAGTCTGGCATTTCTGAAAAACAATCATAGAGTTACCATATTACCAAGCAAGTCCACTATTAGAGAAAAGAAAATATATGTGCCACACACAATGTATGCAAATATTCCTAGCAGCATTATGCATAATAGCCAAAATGTGGAAATAATCCAAATGTCCATTAACAGATTAATAGTTAAATAAAATTTTGTATATTCATACAACAAAATATTATTTGACAATAAAAAGAAATGAAGTGAAAAATTAAATCACAGTTTCAGTCTGGCATGTAAGGAACTTGGAAATCACTATTTCATTCTAACAAGTAAAAAGCTGAAGAGAGAAATGAACAGCTCTTCTTACATCCATAAATAAAGATCCCAGAGTAAATGGCTGCCCCTCAAATTAGAAAGACCTGTAAGGAACACAGAGGGTCTCGACTCACTGGAGCAGAAACCCCCAAGCAGAGACATCCATGGGAACCAGTGCCAAGGCAGAGGAAACTGAGCTGTAATTGATGATAAAGCTAGGGTCTCAGAGCGGACAATGACGAGAGATTCAGAACTCTGAGGGGACCCAGTCATTGAGCAGCCCGCACACTTTTGTGAAATATACCTCCTGAAGCTTCACAAGATTCTCCCGTGAATATATATTTTTAGAAAAATCCCCTCACTCTTCTAGCAGTGGGAGAGGAAAGGAGCCATTAGAAAATATGGCAGAGCACTCTGTTCTCAACCAGGTCTGCCCTCGGCCGAAACTACTAAACCTGATCCTGGGCTTTTATCATAGCCTGACTGACTTAGAGGAAAGGAAATACCCAATCCAGTCCACTCTAGCCATCCTGTCCCACCTAAATGGGAGTTTAAAAAAAGTGAGAAGCACTTGTGAAGTCTACAATCCCAGACGTAGAGTCTTACTAAAAGTCTAATTGTAGGACTGTAGAATGCTTCCTTCCCCCCGACACCGCCACACCCCTAAAGGCCTCATTATAGCAGACCTTTTACCCAGGACATTATTTTTGGCTATCAAGAAAAAATTACGAGGCAAAAACAAAAACAAAACACCATAGTTTGAAGAGACAGAGCAACATCAAAACCAGACAGACTCAGATACGTCAGGGTGTTGGAATTCTCAGATGATTAATATGCTAAGGTCTGTAATAGATAAAGGAGAGAGCATTCAAGAACAGGTGGGCAGTATAAGTTCAAAATGTGGAAATTTTAAGAAGAGCCAAAAGAAATGCCAAGAATCAAAAACAATGTAATATAACTGAAGAATGTGTCTTAAATGAACTTATTAGTAGACTGGCTCGGCTGAGGAAAGAAACTCTGAGCTTGCAGATGTATCAATAGAAACCTCCAACACTGAAAAGGAAAGAGAAAAGAAGACTGCAAAATAAAGAAGAACAAATATTCAAGAACTGTGGGACAACCACAAAATGTGTAACATACATGTAATGGGAATATCAGAAAGAGAGGAAAGGAAAAGAAGAGATATTTGAAACAATAATGACTGAGAAATTCCCTCAAACTAATGTTTCTATATGATATATAATGTATATTATATGAGATATATAAGTGAATGAAATGGATACATTCCTAGAAACATACAATTTTCCAAGACTGAATCATGAAGAAATAGTAAATCTGAATAGACGGATTACTAATAAGGAGATTGAATCAGTAATCAAACACCTCCCAACACACAAAGTCCTAGGCCAGAAGGCTTCACTGGTAAATTCTACAAAACATTCGAGGAAGAATTAGCACCAATACTTCTCTAACTCATCTAAAAACTTGAAGAAGTAGTTCTGCACCTCTAAACATTGCTATTGTTACATTTTGTCTATTTTAAAAACATACACAATGGGTGATGGTGTATTTTTGAGTTGCTTTTTCTTTCTAATCAACAATATGATATGGGATTTATCCATAGAGATATATACATGTAGCGGTTCCTTCCTTTTTACTTTTGTACCATAGTCCATTACATTAATATATGTTATGGATTTAGTGTACTCATTTTGAACTTTTATATTATTTCTAGTATTTGACTATTACCAACAATGTTTCAATGATTTTCATTGTACATTTCTTCTGGAGTATGTATATATTTCTGTTTCTTTATACCTGGTTGTAAAATTACTAAATTACTAAGGGATAGCCTATGTACATGTTCTATAATTCTAGTTAATACCTGAATGTTTTCCAAATAATAATACCAATATTATTCTCAACAGCATTTTATGACAATTTGCCTAGCTCCCCATCCTTGTGTATGTATGTTATTATGAGACTTTATTTAAACAAAACAACAACAACAAAAAGCCCATACCAGTCCAAGAAGTAGCATATATTAATGTACTTTGGATTGCCCTGAAACACGAGGTTGTGTCTTTTTTCATACAATTATGCACTTTGTAATTTTATATATATATATATATATATAATTTTATATATATATATTTATATATATATTTATATATTTCCTTTATAATCCTAGTCTGTGAAATGCCTTTTCATATCTTTTGCCTGTTTCTTCTTTGATTATTATGGGTTTTTTTATTTGTAGGAGTTCTTTCATTATTCAGCTATAAAATCCATCATTAGTTATATGTATTATAAATATATTCTTTCAGGGGTGTCTGTGTGGCTCTGTCGGTTAAGTGTCTGACTCTTGGTTTTGGCTCAGTTTGTGATCTTGTGGTAGTGGGATCAATCCCCCCCACCAGCTACACGCTGAGCGTCGAGTCCGCTTCAGATTCTTTCACCCTCTGCCCCTCCTCAACTCGGGAGCACACATGAGCACACACTCTCTCTCTCTCTCAAATAAAGTCTTTAAATATATTCTTTCAGCTTTTTTCCACTCTATTTTGTGCCTTCACAAACAGAACTTATATTATAGTTGAATTCATCTGTATCTTCGCTATATTTTGTGTTTCATTTAATAAATGTTTATTCTAAACTCATGAAAATATTTTATATAAGTATCACTAATTTTTTTCTCCTTAATAAGATTTATTTACTTAGTTAGTTGGTTAGTTAGTTACTTGTCATTGACCCCCTTCACCCATTTCTCCCACTCCCCACCCTCTTGCTTCTGGCAACCCCTAATCTGTTCTTTGTATCTATGAGCTTTTTTTTTTTTTTTTTGNGAGTTTTTTTTTTTTTTTTTTTTTTTGCTCTTGTTTGCTTGTTCTAGATTCCACATAAAAGAGAGATAATACAATATTTATCTTTCTCTTTCTAACTTATTTCACTTAGCATAAAAACCTCAAGGTCCATTCATAATGCTACAAATCATCATGCTACAAATGCAAGACTTCATTGTTATTTATGTTATTTATGGCTGAATAATATCCCATTGTGTATATATATATATATATATATATATATATATATACCAGTTTCTTCATATATATATATATATATATATATATACCAGTTTCTTTATTCATTCATCCATTGATGGATGCTTAGGTTATTTCTCTATGTTGGCTATTGTAAATATGCTACACTGAACATGGGAATGCATATATCATTTCGAGTTAGTGCTTTTGTTTTTTTGGATAAATACCCAGAAGTGGAATTGGTAGATCATATGATAGCTATATTTCAATTTTTTGAGGAACCTCCGTACAGTTTTCCACAGTGACTGCAACAATTTACATTCCCACCAACAGTGCACAAGTGTTTCCTTTTCTTTAATCTTTGCCAATGCTTATTTCTTGTCTTCGTGATCATAGCCATTTTAGCAGGTGTGAGATAATGTCTCCTTGTGGTTTTGATTTGCATTTCCCTAATGATTAATGATGTTAAGCATCTTTTCATGTACTTACTGGCCATCTGTATGTCTTCTTCAGAAAATGTCTACTCAGATCTTCTGCCTAATTTTTAATTGGATTGTTTGTTTTTTACTATTGGGATGTATGGGTTCTTTATATGTTTTGGATATTAGCCCCTTACCGGATACATGGTTTGCAAATATCTCTCCCATTCAGTAGGTTACCTTTTCATTTTGTTGATTGTTTCCTTCGCTGTGCAGAAGCTTTTAATTTTGAGTAGTCCCACCTATTTATTTTTGCTTTTGTTGCTTTTCCTTTTGGTGTCAGATTCATAAAGTGATCAGCAAGACCTATGTCAAAGAATTTACTGCCTATGTTTTTTTCCTAGGAATTTATGGTTCCACATCTTATGTTTAAGTATTTAATCCATTTTGGTGAATTTCTGTATATGGTACAAGAGAGTTGTCCAGTTTAATTTTTTTGCACATAGCTCTCCAGTTTTCCCAACACCATTTATTGAAAAAACTGTTCTTGGGGTGCCTTTGTGGCTCAGTCGCTTAAGTGTCTGCCTTCGGCTCAGGTCATGATCTGGGACTGAGCCCCCACATTGGGCTCCCTGCTCTTCCGGGAGCCTGCTTCTCCCTCTGCCTCTGTCCCTTCCCCCTCCTCACCTGCTCATGCTCTCTCTCACTATCTCTCTTTCTCTCTCAAATAAATAAATAAAATCTTAAAAAAAAAAAAGATCATTCTTTTACTAATGTGTACTCTTGGCTCCTTTGTATAAATTAATTTTATTAATTTATTAATTGTAAATATAATTATTATTTTGGGACTTTATATTGTACCATTGATCTCTATATGTCTGTTTTTATGACAAAATCATATTATTTTAGTTACTGTAGCTTTGTAATATAGTTTGATATCAGGGAGTGTGATGGTTCCAGCTTTGTGCTTTCTCCAGATGGCTTTGTATTTTGGGATGGTTTTTTTGTGGTTTCATACAAATTTTAGCATTATTTGGTTTTTTTGAAAAAAAAAAAAAACACTGGAATTTTGATAGGGATTGCACTGATCTGTACATTGCTTTGGGTAGGATGGACATTTTAACAATATTCATCCTCCAAACCATGAGCATGAACTATCTTTCCATTTATTTGTGTCTTCTTCAATTTCTTCATAATATCTTGTAGTTTTGAATATAGAGGCCTTTCACCACCTTGACTAAATTTATACCTATGTATTTTATTCTTTTTATGCAGTTATAAAGGGAATTGTTTTTCAGGTTCCTATTCCTGTTCATCATTAGCTCACCATTAGTGTATAGAAATGCAACAGTTTTGCATATTGATTTTGTATCCTGCAACATTCCTAAATTTGTTTATTAGCTCTAACAGTTTTTTGATGTGATCTTTAAGGTTTTCCATATATAATGTCATGTCACTCGCAAATAATGATTGGATTGATCTTAATTTGGTCTCCAAAATAAAATGTCAAACTAGTATAAATCCATTATATTATAAACATGGCAGCCACTCTGCCTGCTCTGATCCTCCCTCATTTCAGTTGTTCTCAAAAAAAATAAATAAATAAATAAAGGCTAGTGTCAAATAAAAGATGCTATTTTATGGAAATGATGTGGTAAGGGATTGTTCACAGGAGTTGACTCACCAATTGTGCTTTTCAAACATGAAATAGTTACTTCATGTAAAATTAATGGTAGTTAATTTTTTGGAGACTTACCAAAGTCAGGCATAATTTTATGATTTTTACATGTATTAATTTATTCATTCTTCAAAATAACTCCATAAATTAGATACTATTATCATTGTTTTGCGCAGACAAAAGAACTGAGGCAGAGAGCTAATAAGTAATATGTCTAAGGTCAAACAGCTCAAAAATTAATAAAATAGAATAAAAGCTTAGTCACACGGCTCCTGTAGCCATACTCTCAATGAGTACGATGTATTGACTCTGTAATCGTGTGTGGTCAAGGCTGGCTTCATGTGCATGTAATTGTGCAGTTGTACAAGGTCCCACCTGCAGTTGGTTTAATGCCCACATCGCTTAGTTCATGCTTACTTCATAAACTCTGTCCCTACCACCATGCACACATTGTTCTTAAGTCCATTGTGCAGGCCCATGGGAAACTGTTGAAGGAAGTTGGCTGAGATCAATGCATGAAGATAATTTTATAGCCAGGGTCTGATACAATCTGGAGATGTCTTTACTCGCCTCCGGTGGTTGATGCCGGAGGTTGGCTGGAACTTCCACTGAGCTTGTTGAACAGAGGACTTATAGTCTCTCCCTGTGGCCTGTGGTTTCTCACAGCATATTGACTTCAGAGTATTCAGACTTACATCAAAGACTTCTTACAGACACCTTACATAAGCGATAACTGGATAAGCTGCTGCCTTTTCTTACCTAGCCTCAAAAATCACCTCCCATCACTTCTACTGTACTTCATTGGTTAGAGCAGTGACAGATTCAAGGGGGAGAGTACATAGTTCCTCACTCTTACTAGGAGAAGCATAAACTAATTATACTGTAAGGAGCATCTTATATAATCTCTTATAAATTCAGAAAAAGCAGGACTATCTATCCATGATACATTTGGAAATCGTCCTATATACTTACTATGGATCTATTTGCCATAAATGGATCTGTACAAAAATTGTGATGTAAGACACTGACTTCACATAGGCTCACAGATTACATTCAAAACATAGCATAGCACTTGACATGTAATGGGTGCTGAATAAATATTTGCTGTTGTTGAATTATCATTTCTATTGTCATAATTGTCTTGAACATTCATAAAAGGATAATATGGGAAGACTTATGCCTTGCATACAGGTTACAAAGTTAATTAGAGGATCAGAAAATATAAGATTGATTAGCAGAGGTTTTTCCAGTAATAATAGATTTTAATAAAATCACAGGAAATAGATAGTAATAGAGGAAATTGGTCCCTGAAAATATTATAGTGGAAATTGGAGTCAGGTGATGAGAAAATTATGGATTTATTAGACAATTATTTGACTTCTTTACAAAAGGCAAAGTGAATTGACTTTTATTGGATGCAATTTGAGTTAATTCTATTTTTAAATGCAGGCAAATACAAACTGTTTATAAAATCTAAAAGTATCATAGTATGAGAAATGTTTACTCTGGGAATTAAAAAATTTGGATTTTCCATCTGTTGCTTTGAATATAGTAAATTAAATTAAGACTTTCACAAAACCAAATTTAAAACTCAGTCTCATCAGGAAATGCCATTCCTATGCATAATTTGTAAAACATTTTAAATTTTATTTATATATGTCAGATTGGCAACTCAGCAAACTCACCAGCCATGTTTACATGAAGGGAAGAATTGAGACAAGTCTCTCAATTACACATGCAATCCAATTGACCCCACCATGATCTTCTTTCCAGAAGCTACTATTGAGACATAGTATTACAGCAATATTTCTAGACATGTGAATAGTATATAAAATAAGTAACAAATAGTCTCTGTATTACCCAACTTCTAATTTTACTTTTCATGAGATTTTTTTTCTTATGCTAAGCATTGAAGGACACCTCAATTTTCTGTTTCCAAAAATAGATGTAAAATTCAAAGATAAAGGCTAAGGTATTCTTCAAGCATAATTATTTTGTCAGAAGTTAGATGCATGGGGTACCTGAGTGGCTCAGTTGTTAAGCGTTTGCCTTTGGCTCAGGGCATGATCCCAGGGTCCTGGGATAGAGCCCCACATCAGGCTCCCTGTTCCGCTGGGAAGCCTGCTTCTTCCTCTCCCACTCCCCCTGCTTGTGTTCCCTCTATCTCTGGCTTTCTCTCTTTCTGTCAAATAAGTAAATAAAATGTAAAAAAAAAAAAAAAAGTTAGATGCAGAAACTGATTAGTATTTAATAATCAAATAAGAAAATTTAGAAAGGATTCACTCCATTCAGGTATTAAATATTTGTGGATTTTTTGTCATATGTAATGAACACAGACCTAGGTATCATGGACATCCATATACATAAGACCGAGCCCAGACTTTACAATTTTCTGGGGAAGCAAAGAAATAAAGCAACAACTACAATATGGTAAGAGTTTGGTAAAATCTCTAGAACACATAGGAGGGGCATTATAACCAGATAGCAGCATTCAAAGAAAGCTTCCCAGAGGAGGGCACCTTTGAGCTGAGATATGAAGAATGTACCAAAGGACTTTCTTACTAAAAGGCTTTATGTTTTTAGAGTAAGAGTTTTTTTGATAATTCCTAGAGGACTGTAGAGCATTTCCTTGTAGATACAATATAGATAATGCATGTAGCCACTGAAGTAGGTACTTGAAAGCAAATATATGATACAAAATTTAACATACAACATCTGCTTCCTTTACTTAAATCAAACCTCTTTAACAAAGGCTTTCATCTGAATTGCGTGTTTGATCCCCAAACCTCTGCTTCTCTTGGTTCTATGTGTCAAAACGCTCATAGAGAATTGGATCAAAGGGATTGCATGTTAAGTTTCTGAACATAAAGATTTTGTTCCGATTTTAATAGTGATGTATGTTCATTACACAAAATTTGGAACATGCTGATACAATGGAAACACCAAAGAAAAAAAATTCTACTTAGATTTTTCCCATCTATAGTAAAAATGACTAATACATTGATTTGGTCAAATATGTAGGCTATGTAATTAGAAGAAAAAAAAAGTTCACATTCTTCTATTCCCAATATTTAACAGTCTAGTAGAGAAAAAAGATCCAAATGTACCTGGGATGCCTTGAGGCCATATTGCTCTGTGTTACATATAATGTTCCTTTTATCCAAATATCCAAATTCTACTGCCAGATTAGGCCTTCCTTGGTAACAGAAAGTATCAGGGCATCCTCAGAGTGTCTCCAAGCTATCTTGCCTTAGCTATTCAGAGTGTCACACACATTCTTCTGCTCCAGCTTCTTTCTGTGAACACACCCTACACACTTTATGCCTCCATATCGGTGGTAGGTGCTTCCATAGATGTTACCTTTCTGCTATGGCCACAGCCTTTGCTTTCCTTCTAGGTAACACACTGTAGCGTGGGTTGTCAGTGAGCTCTATAGCAAAATGAGGTTACTATGCCTTTTCTCGGTTAGTATTGAATCTTGTCGTTTTGACTTCAATATAGCACAGTAGGTATAAGGTTGTTCAATAAATAAGAATCCTTTGCTTCCAGATGTATATTTTCTCTCCATTGGCATAAAAAAGGAGCCACATTTTCCTGTCTCTCCTTGCATTTGAGCTCAAAATTCCTGTGCATGAATCTTCTTTATCCTCTGTCAGCCCCAAATGATACCAAGCAAAAGCCTTTGGCAAACACAATTAAAAATTATGTGCATGCACATGTGAAGAAGAAGGAGAACATTCCTCTCCCAACACAATCCCTGTTAGGCTCAACTTCAATAACTTGCTAAACATGTAAAAAAGAAACATTTTTAAAATAATACAAATGAGTGATAACAAGTGAACATGTATAGAAAGGGATTGAAAACCAAACAAATCTTCCTAATGTTTTAAAATTTGAAACTGTCAGAGCACTTCTATTAAATATCAAAAAGTGATGATAAAGTAGGCTGCACTTCAAAACCAGAAATTACACTGAGGTTTTTATAGCAAAGGTGAAAAGCAAATGTAGCTCTAGGATTGAGAACTCAGGGAGTTCACTGTAAGTTCAGGTACAAGTAAAGAGGTTAACAGTAAGTACCACCACTGAGTTATTACTATTTCCTACATACTCAGATTTCATGAATTCCCACAATTATCTGAGGCATGCTTCACCAACTCACCTACATTTGAAGGCTTATAATAAAGTTGAGTAAAAACAATCCCAATTTCACAGGAGAAAATGTTATTATTTTACATAAAATCACAAAAAAGCAAAAACAATTATAATGGAGATCAAAGTATAATAAAATTCTTAATTTTGCTTGAAGCAAAATTAATTAATCCAAGTTTCTTTATTTAAACAACTAGTTCACAAATTCAGTTTGGTTAAAGGTAAAGAATGGGACATTTTACAGCATGGCGTCTAAGAGACTAAAGTAGATTATTATATAGTTTTCATTTCTTTAGACTTGTCCTATGTTTACCACAGGACACTCTGAGTCAATGACTGAGCGTGGAATGAAGAAATGAGAATAGCTCCTCTCAGCAAACATGGAGTTGAAACGAGAGTGGCTTCTCTCACTATTACATCTAATGAACCACTAGAAAATGTTGTTCTTTCTATCATAGTTCTGGCCTCTGCTGTTTTGAGGTCTCAGTACTCAAAGAATGAATATTTCCAACAAGGGACCCTAGAATGTTACCAGTAGATTAGAAGTTGAGATCACCCCCTCTCCATTAAATGCTTATTGGGCCATTGGAAAAACAGCAAAAGAGAAAAAAAAGGGAGAGGAGCTAGAATGTTGGTAGGTATGTGATCCTGACCTTCATGAGAAAATAGAACAGATGCTTAAAAATAGAGCAAGAAATAAGTAAGGAAACAATAGAACTAAAATACCACCTATGAAAGATCTCCAAAGACTGTATTTCTCAGGGAAAGTTGGATCAATCCACAATGTAAAAAAAGACACCCCCCAAAAAAAAAAATCAGAAATCAACTGAGATGTTACCAAAGGTGAAGAGAATGTGGAAAGTGGTGTAGAAAACAGTAATATATATAGAATCTCAAAATCAATTGCAAAAATGAGGAATATAGTGTTTATTCATTTTCTTCTATGCTGTGCTAGACATTTATATATATTATATATATATATGTATAAACTAATTTTGCAGTTTGTTCCATAGATTACTAAATATCACATAGCATATTGAGGCAGAACTAAGAGGGAATTTTAGGAAGCAATGATGTCATACAGAGATTGTAGGCTTTAGCTCATTAAGAGGTTCATGAAACTGGATAAGAATGTTTTTAATTACAGAAGAGATTTTTATATGATGTTAGGCAGAGGCACTGCTATTCCTATTATTGTTTTTTGTGCTTGGATATTTGAGTATGGGCTAGAGGTGCATTTTGATGTTAAGCAGTCGAAATGGTGGGCCATAGCATGTTTTTTCAGTTTTTGGCTCTCCATAATCTTGAAAACATCCCGTGCAAATGTGAGAAATGTCTAGATCTTATTACTGTCTCTCCTTTTGTTTGAAGTCCTAAATGTAGTTTCCCTGCCTTTCTTGTAGGCATCGATGCAAATTGTTTATACCAACTTCAAAAGAGATGCAAGAATTCAAAGAAGTAGGCTTCTCCTCCTTGAATCTCCTCTGGCAAATGTCATGTCAAATCCAGCTGTTCAGAAGTAATCATGTCAGAGGTTTTAGAAAGAGTGATCAGTAGTAGAGAGACTTGACAGTGTTAACTGTGGTATCTAGCCCAGTGATGGTTGTCTAAGTGTCTTTGCTGAAAGGGGTTATGTGCTCTGAACTGGACACTTCTCTTGGCTGTGTAACTCGCAACTCTGACCATTGGGCTTTGGAAGATTCTAAGAGTTATCAAATATTCTTTCATATTTTTTTTCTAAAACTCTTTATAGTGGGTCTCTCTTATTTATAATTATGAGCTCTCTGCAAATGCCCCAAAGTGACAAAGTGACTGAGTACAGTGATATATCCCATTTCTGAGGAAGGGATAAAAACTAAAAACAAAACAAAACAACCCACACAAAATAGTTCATTATCTCTAATTCTTCTAAAGCAGTGAACACAAAATGTACATTAATATCTCAAAAAAGTAACCTTCCCTATGACTGTAAATTCTCATGTAATGAGATCTCATTTAAATCTAATCCCAAATCCCCCCACTTAACTTTTGAATAAAATGTGTAAATGCAAACATTTACAGGAAGAAAAAAAAAAGCTGAAAACACATGAAAGAAAAAGAGTGTCTAAAAGTAGTCTTTTTAAGACATGAAGTGATTTTAGATTTGAATGGCTGTTGTTGCAAGACAAAAGCAGCTAAGAAAACAACTTAAGGGCAAAAAATTCCCTTCCTGTTAAGAAAAAAAAAAAGTAGTACCTATGGCAATTTAACATAATTAGGTCTAAAGCAGAACAAAGTTTGAATCTGACAAAAAGAACAAGGTACTGAAAAGGGAGCAAGAAAAAAATTGGAGTGGACTTCAGTGGTTTCTGGACAGGGACTTGGTATGTCAATTTGTGGGGTTTCCTCTCTGGAAAATGCTATAGCAAAGGTGATCTGTAGAGAAGTGTTCATATAAGGATGCCACCACTTTCCTGTTTTCCAGGGCACACAGTATGGACCTTCTCCCAGTTGCTGGGTAACTGGCAGAAATGCTTCCCAGAAATTAAGGTGTAGATACTAAGCAGATTTGGACATACAGAAATTTCCTACAGGATTCAGAGCTGAGAGTCAGTAAATCTCAGTACCTGAGATTTAGCGATAACTGAGGAGAATCAGCAAGTGAGATTCTGGGCTATATTGCCTTGAATTTTGGATTTGGGTCAGATTGCTAGATGTAAAGTTTCTCTGAGAAGATTCTTCCCCAGGTTCCTGAAGAATTAGAGACATCTCCCTAACAAGAATCAACTATCTTCATAATTTAGCTATTGTTGAGAATGCTGCTATAAACATCAGGGTGCATGTATCCCTTCAAATTAGTATTTTTGGATTCTTTGGGTAAATACCTTGGAGTGTAATCGCTGGATTGTAGGTTAGTTCTATTTTTAACTTTTTGAGAAACCTCCAGAGTGGCTGCGCCAGTTTGCATTCTTACCAACAGGGTAAGAGTGTTCCCCTTTCTGTGCATCCTCACCATATCTTTTTTGTTTGTTTGTTTTTAGCCATTTTGACTGGTGTGAGGTGATATCTCACTATAGTTTTGTTTTGTATTTCTCTGATGATGAGGGATGTTGAGCATCTTCTTATGTGTCTCTGGGCCATCTGTATGCCTTCTTTTGAAAAATGTCTATTTATGTCTTCTGCCATTTTTTAACTGGATTATTTGGTTTTTGGATGTTGAGTTTTATACGTTCTGTATATATTTTGGATACTAACATTTTATCACTTATGTCATTTACAAATATCTTCTCCCATTTCTGTAGGTTGCCTTTTAGTTTTGTTGCTTGCCAAATTATGGAAAAAGCCCAAATGTCCATCAACTGATGAATGGATAAAGATGTGAGATAGATAGATGATATATAGATAGATGATAGATGATTAGATGATAGATAGATAGATGATAGATAGATGATAGATAGATAGATAGATAGATAGATAGATAGAGTGGGATATTACTCAGCCATAAAAAAGAATGAAATCCTGCCACTTGCAATGACATGGATGGAGCTAGAGAATATTATGCTAAGCAAAATAAGTCAATCAGAGAAACACAAATACCATATGATTTCACTCATACGTGGAATTTAAGAAACAGAACAAATGAACATGGGGGGGGATAGAGGAAACCCAAGAAACAGACTCTTTACTATAGAGAACAAACTGGTGGTTACCAGAGGGGAGGTGAGTAGGGAGATGGGTTGAATAGGTGATGGGGATTAAAAAGAGCACTTGTGATGAGCACTGGGTGTTGTATGTAACTGCTGAATGACTAAATTCTATACCTGAAACTATTAAACTGTATGTTAACTGGAACTTAAATAAAAAATTAATTTAAAAAAAGAATCAACTATCTTATATCATTCTGTTTCCTAAAGTATCATTAGTTTTTTTTAATATACAAAGCTAGAAATCTAGACCAAACAACTTTCTTTTTTCCTTTCTTCTTTCCCCCTCCCCATCCTTCTTTCCTTCCTTCCTTCATTTTTTTTAAAGATTTTATTTATTTATTTGACAGAGATAGAGACAGCCAGCGAAAGAGGGAACACAAGCAGGTGGAGTGGGAGAGGAAGAAGCAGGCTCATATCGCCCTGAGCCGAAGGCAGATGCTTAACCGCCATGCCACCCAGGCACCCCTCCTTCCTTCCTTTAAATCATAGCACTCCAGCTCCAATGGAAAAGGGAGATTTAATAAAGGATGAAGTTTTTTTACTTTTTTAAAGAATAAGTTACTTCTCTCCATCTAGTTAAAAAAAAAGGTAGCATAATTTTTTAAAGAAAATTATATTCTTCATGATTTTGCATGATATTACAGAAAGATCTAAATTTTCTTTTAAAGCATTTAAGTATTCGACTCCTTAAAACCTCTCTAAAGCTGAGAATCATGGATTAGCATAGAGAAACATTGAAAGCAGTTTCATTTCAGATTTATATTCATATATGCATGTATGTCTTAAAGTAAATCTTTCAGCAGGATTTTGAACTATTCTAGCAGAGTGGAGAAAAATCACTTTCTGAGTTAGTGAAGTTTTTTTATTACTCAGAAAGTAGCAAAGTATTTTGGTTCGTTAATTGGTAAAAAGCCCCTACCCTTCGTCAAAATTAGTCATTTTAGTGAAATTTAGAATCATCTGCTTTCAAGATATAGCCAGTAATCTTGGTTTGGGCTGTGAATAATTTCAAAATAATCTCAAGACTTTGTTATAAAATGTACATTTGATGGAGGCAGCAATTGGAAAGCACACATTTTATTTTATTTTATTTATTTTATTTTATTTTATTTTAAAGATTTTATTTATTTATTTGACAGAGATAGAGACAGCCAGCGAGAGAGGGAACACAAGCAGGGGGAGTGGGAGAGGAAGAAGCAGGCCCACAGCAGAGGAGCCTGATGTGGGGCTCGATCCCATAACGCCAGGATAACGCCCTGAGCCGAAGGCAGACGCTTAACCGCTGTGCCACCCAGGCGCCCCGGAAAGCACACATTTTAAAGTATCTTTCGATTACTTATGTCTTCACTAAGAACACATTTAATAAACTCGATGTGTGGGAGGCTCTATTCTACATAACATAGAAGACATAAAATGTTATTAGCTCAATGTGCCCCCCATCCCGTAGGAGTACAAGTTAAATATGTGCAAAAATAATGCTGCATGCTTAGACTACAGAGTAGAATTGTTGACTCCGTAGCACTTACAGAAAATAACAAAAATTGTTATAAATATTCACTTGATTTTGCTCAAATTTAACAAAAAGTTGTATTTTCTATATATGTATACTAAAAATGTTACAGATACAGTCCTTTTAGACTACCCCAATCATATTCTCCTCTTTTCCCCTTTCTTTTTCCATAAGTGACCACTATTTTAGCTTTACGATTAATCATGTGTTTTTACTTCAATATTAACCATATCTTGTATAGCATCTTGAATGTTTTGAGTAGTTCTATAAATATCTTTTATTACCTATCATTAATTTTTATTTATTATGTTTATACATTTCTGATCTAATTAATTCATTTTAAATACTATATAGAGGAGCACAGTAAATATAGCACTAAATGTTTTTCCTTCCCTACCAATGACTGATTCTGGTATTTTGTTATTACAAGCAAGAGAGCATTGAATATCTTTAGCACATCTCATTATATGTATATGAGTGCAGGGTGCTCTAAGTGGAAATTGAGGGGTTCATGGAGAGCATCCAAATTTTTCTTAAATCACAAGACAATACGTTAATGAATACCAAATGTAGATTAGTTTGCTTTTGTGGTGAATTCTATCTATTGTCATTAACCATTTATTCCTAATTCTCTTTAAATTCTCCCCATCTAATAATATGCCTACAAGAGCTTTCATGCAAATTGAGAGTTTTCTTATTTTTGAAATCCATTTGAAAATATTTTCCTTTACCTGGAGATTTTAGTCTCTTTATATTAAATGTGGTTACTGATACCTTTAGAGTTATTTGTACTTTATTATTTTGTGTCATCTTTTTACTATTATTTACCTTGTTTTTTAAATTCCTTTCTTACCCTTCTATTAGATTGCTATCATGCCATTTCTTAGATTTATTCTTATTTATTAAACTCTGCTTATATTGTTCTAATGGTTTCCTTTAAATTTTTGTTATGTATGCTTAATATTTCTATCCTTTTCCAGAATCCTGTAACTCCAACCTTCACTTTTAAAAATTCCAGTCAAAATTATGTATTATCATTATCCTCAACTAATTTCCATGTTATAATTGTTTAGTAGATCCATGACTTAAATTAGTCATTTTATCATTATTGTTAAACTATACCTACATTTTTGGAAATTCTCTTGATTATCATTGTTTCTGTATCTTTCTCTAAATTGCTAAATTCAATGTCCTTTCCAAAGAACACTCTTCATAATTTTCTTCAAAGGTATATTGGAAGCTATAAAGTCTGTCACAATTTCTCTGAAAATTTCTTACTCATTTATATTAGTTTACCTAAGCACACTTTTGGCTAATTGTTGAATATCTAAATCTATTACCTTCAAATACTTAGTCTTTGATAAAAAGCCTGTTGCAAGTCTAATTATCATTCGTTTAATATATTTTATTTTAACATATAAGTCTTTAGTATTTCTATTTGTCTTTTGTATATGAACTTAAACTACTATATACATATGTTATGTATTCATATATATGTAACATTCTTCTTTAATCTGAAAATATATCTTCTAATTTGAGATATTTCTCAGCCATTATCTCTTGATTATCACCCTCTCCATTATTTTTATTCTTTCTTTGTAGAATTTTTATTCAGTATGAGATATTTTTATTTCATATTCCAAGCCTCTTAAACTACTTTTTTAAATATTTCACATATTTTACCTGTCTATGATGCATATTGATGATCCATTTTCCCACTCACCAATTCTCTTTCCAGCTGCGTTTGATCAGCTGTTTAATCACACTTTTTTAATTCATTAACAACACTTTGATTATTTTTTGTTTTAATTCCATCCAATGTCTTTGATGATGAAGTTTTATTATGTTTCCATTCCTAATTATATTAAATGTTATTTTTAAATTTAATTTCAAAATATTTCATTATTTCTAGTTCTTGACATACTAGTTTTATTGTGTCTTTTATGTTTTGATCACATTCATAATTTAATCATGCCATCTGAGGTATGCTTGTCAAGGGCTAGATATATTATATTCTTGGATATAGGGACAACATTATCTCTTTTCCTTCCACCCAATAACATGGACTATCTTAGAAATAATAAATTTTTTTGTGGGAAATGTGGGTTTTCTTAATATATAGAATAGAATTCAAGTGACCAATATTAAAAAATATCCACCTAAGGTAATTTTGTTTTTTAGAATCAATTCTATCTTCCTTTGATAACAAACCCAATTTTCATATGAGGATATGTTGTAACCCTTTATTAGGCCTGGTCCAGATACATCACATACAACACATAACCCAGCCTAAGTCAACCAATCATTACTTTTTCTCATCTACATTGATTGGTTCAAGGCTAGCTTGTGATTTAAGCATTGTAATCATAATGAATATCAGGGATATCCTTGGGAAATTTACAGTTTTTTTAAGGATTTATATTTCAGAGAATGAGGTTGTGAGTGATTAGAAAGGAATCAGTTGAAAAAAAATGAGAAGCTGGGAAATACATGAAGTAGTTTCTAGAGTTGTAAATTAAACCCCACATCAAACCATATGTAAAACCAAATTTGCCCCAGTCCAGCTATGTGAACCAATAATGTCTCCCTAGTACGTCAGCTAATTTCAGCTGAGATTTTATTAATTACAAAGAAAAATGGAGGAGGAAGTTTCTTAACTGCTAAATCTATTACTCATTAAAATATAAAGCCATTTTTATTACCTAGCATAAAGAACAGGGAATCTTAGATTCAGGTGATATTTCCTGCATGGTGATTTTGAGAACATCTCTTATTCCCTTCAACATCAATTTCTTTATTTTAAATTTAAACAAAATAGTGCCTACTAACAGAGTTATTTTAAGTATAGAATGAGATCGTATATATTCAATGCCTATTATATGCTAAGAATATTTTTTAAGTTTTCAAGTATTACTTTAGAGTTACTAATTATAAAACTAGAAAATAATAAGATTTCAGCTAAGTCATATTACCCATTTTGCAAAAAAAAGTTTATCTGGGTCAAATAAAATACACAATATAATTTTTCCATGGGGACTTTTGTGCCTGATAGTACACATTGAATTTTTTTGGTTTGTTTTTTGTTTTAATTTTTTATTATTTTATGTTAGTCACCATAGAGTACATCATTAGTTTTTGATGAAGTGTTTTATGATTCATTGTTTGCGTATAACACCCAGTGCTCCACGCAATACGTGCCCTTCTTAATAATCATCACTGGCCTAATACCCATCACCCACGCCCTCCCCTCTGAAGCCCTCAGTTTGTTTCCCAGAGTCCATAGTCTCTCGTGGGTCATTCCCCCTTCTGTTTACACCCCCTTCATTCTTTTTTTTTAAAGATTTTATTTATTTATTTGACAGAGACAGACAGCCACCGAGAGAGGGAACACAGGCAGGGGGAGTGGGAGAGGAAGAAGCAGGCTCCTAGCAGAGGAGCCTGATGTGGGGCTCAATCCCAGAACGCCGGGATCACGCCCTGAGCCGAAAGCAGATGCTCAACAACTGAGCCACCCAGGCGCCCCCACCCCCCTTCATTCTTCCCTTCCTTCTCCTACCAGTCTCCCAACTATTTCTTACGTTCCATAAATGAGTGAAACCGTATGATAATTTTCTTTCTCTGCTTGACTTATTTCACTTAGCATAATCTCTTCCAGTCCCATCCATGTTGCTGCAAATGTTGGATAATCGTTCTTTCTGATGGCTGAGTAATATTCCATTGTATATATGTACCACATCTTCTTAATCCATTCATCTGTTGAAGGGCATCTCGGCTCCTTCCACAATTTAGCTATTGTGGACAATGCTGCTATGAACATTGGGGTGCATATGGCCCTTCTCTTCACTACGTCTGTATCTTTGGGGTAAACACCCAGTAGGGCAATTGCTGGGTCATAGGGTAGCTCTATTTTTAACTTTCTGAGGGAGAATTACACACCGATATCCCTGATGAATATGGATGCCAGAATTCTCAACAAGATCCTAGCTAATAGGATCCAACAGTATATCAAAAGGATTATCCATCAAGACCAAGTGGGATTCATCCCTGGGATTCAGGTTGAAGTTGAATCCAGGTCTCTCAAGTGAATATTCAGTAATACCTTCTTATTTGACACTATTTTTTATGTACTTATTTATTTAATACTCACAGTTTTCTATTTTTAGTTATCTATGTGAATATTTTTTCACAAAGTCAGATTGCCTTGGAAATTTCTGAGTAACAACCAATGGGAATTTCTCAAGGTGATCTTTATTATCATTTAGATATGGTTCCTTAACCTGAAAAAAGCCTCTTGCTTTTCCCTATTCAAACATTCTCTGAATATGATGAAGGAGAAGGAGGGAAAAAGAGTAGGGAAGAGAAATACAAAGATATGAAAAATATTTTATAGAATATCACTTATATGCAATTAATGTTAGCATAAAACATTCAAATAAAAGTAACTTTGAAAAAAAGTAATTTTGAAAAACAGATGGACATCATTTTTATAATTGAGAAGACAATTCTGCAGAGTGAGTCATTTGTCAATATTCACAAAGCTTAGGAGAAAAGATGAGAGTTCTCTCTTAATTGAGACAGAGGAGGAGAGTGACAATGTTATGGCCTGTAGCCCTTTGTTTATGCATGCTTCTATTGGTGATTTATGTTTTTCATAGCAAAAGCTGGGAGTCACTGCTAATATATGAATATATTACAGGTGTCAGAAGAAATGAAATACATTCTTGCTGAAAAATAAAGGAGAAAGCCATTAAAATTGAAAAGTGAATACTATTCAGTACAGGCTGTTCATGTCTCACTCATAATATCATCTCAAACAGAATGTGATGACTTGCAAGCTTCTTTAATATCTGCAAACTATTGTGCCATTTAATTTAGCAGGCTCTGAATTCATAACTATTTGTTTTTGTCCCCAGATTGAAATACAAAGAAACTACATAGGTAAACTGATATATTTAGGTTATATGAATCTGTCCAACATCATACATATGCACAAATATATACATGTATCTAAAAAATAGGTTTAGGGGCGCCTGGGTGGCACAGCGGTTAAGCGTCTGCCTTCGGCTCAGGGCATGATCCCGGCGTTATGGGATCGAGCCCCACATCAGGCTCCTCTGCTATGAGCCTGCTTCTTCCTCTCCCACTCCCCCTGCTTGTGTTCCCTCTCTCACTGGCTGTCTCTATCTCTGTTGAATAAATAAATAAAATCTTTAAAAAAAATAAAAAATAAAAAACAAAAAATAGGTTTAAAATTACTTTTTAAACAACAAGCAATTAACATGTATACAAGATTGCTATGTAAGGTGTGGTCTCAGCTAGAGGGGGAGATCAGACAGGGGACTATTCTTTAAAACTCAAGAGATTATAAAGTGAACAAATTATGATATAATGAAGTCTCAATTATAGGAGTACTGATACAGATGGTAAAATTCATTAGCATTTCTGCAGTACTTAAAATCAAAAGGGTAAATGAAATCAACTTAGGATGTATCTTCCTAAAAGAAAAGAGAATGAATTTCTCAGGAAGCTATAGGCCAGTATTCTGTATTTTTTATTTTTGTATGTCTGGCTCCTACCCTGATGCCTCACACAAATTTAGGATCCATATATCTACAATAGTCATGGAAATTGATTATTCTCCCTCTCCCTCTGCCATTCCCCCTGCTTGTGTGCTCTCTTGCTGTCTCTCTCTCTCTCTCTAATAAATAAAATCTTTTTTAATAAAATTTAACATGAAATATTGATATTTTTCTCTCTGAATGTCTTTTGCCTTTTCAACTCAATATTTTATTAACCTTCTCGTTTTTCTTTTGAACAGCCCCTCAGGTTTGTTGCTATGATGTTTTTTCTTGAAGTTTGGTTTTGCCAAATTTGGCAATATCTTTGCTAAATTCTGGCAAGGATATGAATTAACTGAAGCACTCATAAATGTAAATGTAAAATGGTACAGCCATTCAAGAAGACTATGACAGTTTCTTACAAAAACAAAACATACAGTTATCATAAGGCACAACAAATTCTTAGGCATTTAACCTGGAGAAATAAAAACATGTTTACACAAAAATTTGTATACCAATATTCATAACAACTTTGTTCATTATAGCTTCAAGCCAGAAACACCCAAATGTCTTTTAGTTTATAAATGTTCACACTAACTGTGGTCCACTCAGACCCTGGAACACTTCTCAGCAATAAGAGAAATCTTGATACAAGCAACAACTTGGATGGACCTCAAGGGAATTACGCTGGGTGAAAAAAAGCCAATTCCAAAGGTTGCGTATGGTATTATTTCATTTATATAAAAATTAAATGACAAAATTACAGACATAAAGAACAGATTAGTAGTTGTCAGGCATGCATAGGGCGTGGAAGGACAAGGATATATTTATAAAACGGTGCACAAAGCATCCTTATGATAGAACTGTTCTGTATCTTGACTGTGGTGGTGGTCAGACAAATCTACACATGCAATAAAATTGCAAAGATCTGAACAGACACAAATGAGTGCATGAAAAATCAGTGAAATGTGAACAAGATCAATAGAATATATCGATGTAAATTAACTGGTGGTGATATTGCATGATGAATATATAAGATGTTACTCTTTGGGGAAGCTGGTGAAGGAAATATGGAATCTATCTATATTAATTTTTGCAACACTATATGAATCAACAAGTATCTCAAAGAATATATTTTTCTTTCCATACCTCTTAACAAATTTATATATTTGTCATAATAGAATCGTAGATTAGCTGTGGTGTTCAGAATATTTCAGATGTTACATTTATTTTCCACATTGTTCATATTCTTCCTGGTTTTCCACTTTTCTAGAAGCTTTGAGATCAGAAAATGTTTTCTCAATAAACAAATAAATCATTAGTTTCAGATGCAGGAAGCATTTCAATTGTCATTCTTCAACTCTTCCTGTATCTCTTACTTTTCCATCTAGCATTATTTTCATATGCCTGAAAAATTTTTTTGAATTCTCTTTTGCAGGGTTCTCCTGGTAGCGAACCAGCTTAGTCTTTATTCTTGAATGATTAATGGACATGAATTCTACATTAGGAGATGTTTTATCAACATTTATAAATATTATTTCATCTTAATCTACCTTCCAGTGTGTCTGGTGAGAAGTTAGCTGTCAGACACACTCTATTTTTTCCTCCTCTCGGATAAACTTTTGGTCTTCATTGTAGTTGCTTTATAGACTTGCTCTTTGCCTTTTATTCTAAATCAGATTTACTATGATGTGTCTAAGTGTGATCTTTTTAAAAAGATCTTTTTATACTTATTGGTTTCATTAGAATATATTTAATATAGTGATGCATTTCATCAGTTTTGGAAAATTCTGAGCCTTTTATCTTAAAATATTGTTTTTGCTTTATTTATTTCTCTCTTTCTCATTACTTAGCCACTTGAATTCAACCTTGCAGACATTGTTTAAGTCAAATTGTGTTAGGCTCCAGAGTGGTAACAAATGACCCCAAATCTCAATGGTTTAAAAAAAAGATTTTTTTCCTGTTAACTTTAGCCACTGTCCAACTATAGTACTTCTCTATGTATCTTCTTCATTTTGATACCCAGACTAATGGAACAGCCTCTATCTCTGGAGAATCCTTTTCTTGCATCTGATTGAAAAAGGAATTGCAGAACCATGTCCTGTCTCTTAAATCTTCCACTCAGAAATAAGAAAGGTTAATTCTGTTCACATTCTATTTTCCAAAATCAGTCATCTAACCAACTTTACATCAATGAGATCAAATCCTATCAAAAGGATACCTATAAATTAACTGTAAAAATAAAATGCAATCTACCACATACCTTCTCACTGTATCCTCTATTCCTCTATATCTTACCACCTCATATCTATTTTCATTATTTTGTTTTTCTGTTCTTTCGAATATTTTGACTTAGTCAATTTGCTAATTATGACTTTGGAGGTGTTTGTTCTGCTGTTAAACACATCTTTTGAAATAATAATATAATTTCCATGAATTCTAGTTCTAAAATTTCATTTCTATTTAATTTTTGCTCTCCTCTGCTAAGTCACTTTTCATCCTTTGTGGTTCTTGGCCAAAATTTTCAATCTTGAATTTATCTCTTTGAACATGTTAAGCATAGTTTTTACCATCTGTCTATGATAATTTCACTATCTGAGGTTCTGTGCATCTGTTTCTGTTGTTTGTTGTTTCTGTATGTTTTCACTTCTTATTATGTCCTTATGGGACTGATTATCTTTAATTATGTGATGGACGTGAGATTTAAATGCTATTTATAAAAGTAATTTCAGACCAAGGATGATGATAATCTTTCTCAAGATGTTTGCCACTGCCAGGTGCAAGGAGTACTTGTACTTTAAGATCATTTTAATCCAATTTCAGTGTAGGAAGTTTTGGGAAGGGCCAATGAGAAAATTTGAAACCAGACAGTAGTTCACTTGAGGATCAGTTTACTCCTTGATTGTCTTACTCTGAGGGTGAATTCTTGTAGCCTTCACTCTTGGTGTGCCCTGGACTCCCATTTTTTCTCTCTTATCCTACAAACCTATCACAAGTACTGTTTATACTCCAAGGTCCTTATTCAGAATTGGTGAAGTGCCAAGACATAATGAGCTCTCAAGGACAAACTCACATCTATGCATTTTAGTCTTAGCTCAGATTAACCTAGTGAGACTTATCTTTATTTTTAGCTTTCAAATGTTTTAGAAGTTTGTCTTAAATATTTTCTGCATTTTTACTTGAGAGAATTGATCTGAATTACATATTCTGATATTCTAGATTGTCAACTTTGATTTACTGAATCAACTCATGCCAAACATTTATTTAAGTAAAATTCAACTTTTTAATCTAAACTTCTTACCTATAATTAAATAGAATATTGTTCCAAAGATTAGCATCTTCTCCATGTGCATGAACTCTACTCTTGCAACTTACAGCCATCTCAGCCTCTGAAAAATCCAGTGTCAGTATGCTCACATGAGGGAGTCCATTGTTTCCTTTTAGGTTCCTTATCCTGCACCTGGAGTCCTGACATTCCTTCCAGGCAGAAGTCAGGATGATTGTCGGGTTTTGTTGTTGTTGTTGTTGTTGTTGTTGTTGTTGTTTGCTTGTTTGTTTGTTTTTTCAGGGATCATAGCCCTGTGCTACTTTTACAGCTCTCTCATATATTTTGCTCAGTGTTCTAGTTATTTCTGGCTTAAGATTAAATTCGATCTTATTGACTCCATTAGGAATGTTTTTACCATTAAAAATATTAGTTTGTTAATTTATTATTGATTTATAGGACATTTGTAATCTATTTTTTTAATGATTTTTTTATTATATTATGTTAGTCACCATACAGTACATCCCCAGATTCCGATGTAAAGTTTGATGCTCCATTAGTTGCGTTGTAATCTATTTTTGATATAAATTGTCACAATAGTTTCTGAAACTACAAAAACTCTAATAAATTCTCATCTGTAATGCATCCAGATGTGTGCTACTGCTATTCACTATTATAATTAATAAACCATACATTTACCAAAAAATCGAAATTAGAATACGTTTTGTCACTTTGAATTTCTTTCAATCACCAGAAACTAAAAACTTAGCTAATATCATCTGTCTAAGGAGTCGAAGGGGTCTTTGTTTTTTAATTATTTTATTGAAAGACAATCCTATCTTATAAAAAAACCAATGATTTTAACTCCTTATTATAATTTTATGATAGCAAAAAAAGTTTCACAAAATACATAGTGTGTTTGGAGTGAAGATTATTGAAAAAATTTGAATGGAAAAGTGAGATTTTGAAATCTTTTAATTAACTTACACAAAGTATTAGCTATATCTATCAACCCATCTGCCATATAAAGTTTTTTTTTTAATTTTCTATTTTCTTTTATTAACATATAATGTATTATTTATTTAAGAGGTACGGGTCTGTGATTCATCAGGCTTACATAATACACAACACTCACCACAACACATACCCTCCCCAGAGTCCATCACCCAGCCATGCCCCTCCACTCCAGCAACCCTCAGTTTGTTTCCTTAGATTGTCTCTTATGGTTTGTCTCCCTCTCTGGTTTCATCTTGTTTCATTTTTTCCTCTCTTCCCCTATGATCCTCTGCCTTATTTCTTAAATTCCACATATCAGTGAGATTATATGATAATTGTCTTTCTCTAATTGACTTATTTTGCTTAGCATAATACCCTCTAGTCCCATCCACTTCATTGCAAATGGCATGATTTCATTTTTGGTGTCTGTACAATATTCCATTGTGTATCTATACCACATCTTTTTTATCCATTCATCCATCGATGGATAGCTGGGCTTTTTCCATAGTATGGCTATTGTGGACATTGCTGCTGTAAACATTGGGGTGCATGTGTCCCTTTGGATTACTACATTTGTATCTTTGAGGTAAATACCCAGCAGTGCAACTGCTGGTTCATAGGGTAGCTCTATTTTCAGCTTTTTGAGGAACCTTGATAGAGTTGCCCAGAGTGGCTGCGCCAGCTTGCACTTCCATCAACAGTGTAGGAGGGTTCCCATTTCTCAGCATCCTCACCAACATCTGTCATTTCCTAACTTGTTAATTTTAGCCATTCTGACTGGTGTGAGGTGGTATCTCATTGTGGTTTTGATTTGTATCTGATGCTAAGTGATGTGGAACATTTTTCTCATGTGTCTGTTGACCATTTTTATGTCTTCTTTGGAGAAGTGTCTGTTGACTGGATTATTTGTTCTTCGGATGTTGGGTTTGATAAGATCTTTATAGCTTTTGGATACTAGCCCTTTATCTGATATGTCATTTGCAAATATCTTCTCCCATTCTGTCAGTTGTCTTTTGGTTTTGTTGACTGTTTCCTTTTAAGCTTTTTATCTTGATGAAGTCCCAATAGTCCATTGTTGCCCTTGCTTCCCTTGCCTTTGGTGATGTGTCTTGGAAGAAGTTGCTGCAGCTGACGTCGAAGAGGTTGCTGCCTGTGTTCTCCTCAAGGATTTTGATGGATTCCTGTCTCACATTTAGGTCTTTCATCCATTTTGAGTATATTTTTGTGTATGGTTTAAGGAAATGGTCCATTTTCATTCTTCTGCATGTGGCTGTCCAGTTTTCCAACACCATTTGTTGAAGGGACTATCTTTTTTCCATTGGATAGTCTTTTCTGTTTTATCAAAGATGAGGTGACCATAGAGTTGAGGGTCCGTTTCTGAGTTCCCTATTCTGTTCCATTGATCTATGTGTCTGTTTTTGTGCCAGTATCGTACCGTCTTGATGATTACAGCTTTGTACTACAGCTTGAAGTCCAGAATTGTGATGCCACCAGCTTTGTTTTTTTTTTCAACCATACCACCCTGAACACGCCTGATCTCATCTGATGCCATCTAAAGATTTTTTTAATAAAATAATCCTCTTACTTTTTCTCATTGCAGCCTTCCCTAGCAAAAGATAAAACTACTCTAATTAGTGATTGGGCATTTCAATGGGCTTCTTTGGGAGGGAGGTGGTATGATTGATTTTCTAATTTCCAAGCTAATAATAAGACCATATCATAGATACAATTTAAAATAATAGCATTGCATATTTGATATTTCATCTATTATAGGTCAGCACACAGAGATGATAAGTGATTGATTGGTAAATAGGAGATAAACAGAGATACATAGATGATAGATGAAAGAGAAACAGAATGAAAGAGAGAGAGCAGGGAAATAGAAGGCACATATTCTTCCAACCTGCTTGAATTTTATGAATGAGTGTGTATATGTGGATGTGTGAATAACCAGCCCCAAACTGACACCCAGGCCATATAAGAAGCTTCAAATTCATGCATTTGTAGTAAGATACCAGATTTTAGAAAGTTGAATGACTTCCCTTCGATTTATACAAACTCAAAAAGTATCCATGGTAGGTAGAATTATCAACCCCAGCAAGATTCCATGCCTTAATTTGCAGAATGGTAGAAAAGGTGATATACCATACCTTTGAGTATGTTAATTTACATAGCTAAAAATATATGGAGATATAATTGAGCTTGCTCATCAAGTTGACCTTAAGATAGATTACCTTTGATTATCTGATTGGGTCCACTGTAATTGTATATACCCTTAAAAATGTGAAGAAAAATCAGAGGATGAAGTGGAAAAGAAAAAGCAGAAAAGAAGTCAGAGAGATGCAAATCATGAGAAAGTCTCCTTGACCTGTTGTTGTAAGCCTGAAGATGAAAGAGGTTATATGGAAAGTATGAGAAGGAATGCCATAACCTTCTGACAGCCAGCAAAGAAACATGGACCTCCATCTTACACTGCATGGAATTAAAATCTGACAACTGGATGACATTAGAATCAGAAAATTTTCCAGAGTCTCCAGCAAGCAACTCAGCTCTGATGAAACTGACTTTCGTCCTGTGATTAATAATTTTGGTCTTGTGATTAGTTAATTTTTCACAAATGTATGGATGGAAATATTTCTGTGGAGCTAATTCTGTTCTTGATAATGAAAAGGAATAAAATGTCTCAGTATTTGGTTACATCTAGACATTTACTTTATACCTTTTTAAATACCCTAGATAAAAAAATGTTTAATTAAAAAACTGAATTAGATTAATGAGGTCTACCATATGCCTCTTTAACTGGTAATGATAAACTTGTTATTATTTTGAGGGGATAAGTTACATTGAATTAGTAATGTGAAACCAGCTTATATGAGATTTACCAGTTCAGAAAAACAATCAGGAAATTGTTTTCTTAAATTTAAATGGGATGGTATAATCTCCCTCTACCTCAATTCCTTCTACACACAATAATGGTATAAATATGGCCAGGCATTTAATCTGTCCATTATACAAAATAAGAAAAAGGATGAGGTTACTCTATTTACTACTGCCAAGGCAGATGAATTTTAACTGCTAATATGCCAATAGTTTTTAATGCTCTTTGAAAGGAAGAAAAAAGAAAAGAAAAGAAAAGAAAAGAAAAGAAAAGAAAAGAAAAGAAAAGAAAAAAAGAAAAGAAAAGAAAAGAAAAAAGAAAAGAAAAGAAAGAAGGAAGGAAGGAAAGAAAGAAAGAAAAAGAAAGAAAGAAAGAAAGAAAGAAAGAAAGAAAGAAAGAAAGAAAGAAAAGGAAGGAAGGAAGGAAGGAAAGAAGAGTAGGCTTGTTTTTTCTGATTTTAATTTTAGACTTTCTAAACCAAATCAACTCTGCTAAGTAGGCTCAATTCAAAGATTTATTTTGTTTTTACTCTGTTTATTGAGTTATTTCCATCAGAGTTTCAGACACATGTTCAAATGCCAGCTTGTAAAGGTCCCTTGTATGTCCAGTAGTGTAAGATTATAACTGTATAAGATTGATGGAATCAGAAAGGAATCATTGCCCAGTTCTGGAAGCGGCAAATACAAGACTCTTGTAACATCAAGGTGGTATCTCACTTAACCAGAATCAGAGAGAACAGATACTTAAGTATTCTTTTCAAGAAGGAAGTGTTGCATGTCATTTATGATTGGAAACTTCTATAAACTAGCTCTTGAGCTGCTACACCATCTCATTTTATTCGCCACAGCAACAAGAAATATCCCCAAGTGTGGCTGCCTGTCAGCTTAGGTCCCAAGGAGAAAACAATGTGAAACCGAATCTTAGTCAATTCACTATCAATATATAGTATGAGTGGGAGAAAATATTAACGTTTTTACCACTAAGATTTTGCAATTAATTACTATTTTCACATAACCTAGATCATTGTGATTGATACACACTTTGATTTTATGAAATAGCTCATTCCCAATTAACTTTCTCTTCAGCCTTTTGGCTATATATCTTTCTCTACTGAGTTTGGAACCTGTAATTGATGCTTTATATGCCATTCTTTTAAGTGATAATTTATTTCTTTGTCTCAACACCATTTTATTTATTTACCCAATAGTAATTAACTAGGTATGGATAGAATGGGCAAAACATCTTATGTAAGTGGCATACAAATAAACACCTAACATTTAAGTCAAATTTTAACTGTAATAAAGAATAAAAATGGAACATACAGAAACTATGAGAGTGATATCCCTCCTTGTCAAGGAAATCAGAGAATATTTCCTACAAGAATTAAAGATGAATTTGAGACATGAATGAATGATGAGCATTTACAAGACAGAGAAGAAAGAGTGCTAGTAAAGGGATGATGGTGAGTGTGAGAGACTGAAAGGCCAGTATAACTACAGGACAAGAAAAGCAGATGAGTATGGTACAAAATGAGTTAGAGATATAGGGAAAATCCAGCTTATATGGCCTAAAGTCCCTGATAAGGAATTTTGTTTAATTTCCAAAGAATGAAAAACTTTTAAAAGATTATAAACTGGGAAGGAACATAGATCTGCAATTTGCAAGATGTGGCTGCATCAAGGAGAAGAGATTATATTCAGCAAGAGTAAGAGCAGGTCGTCCAGGCAGGGGCTACTAGATTATTTGAAGTGAGATATGAAGGTGGCTTACACCAGGCTTTTAGTGTGAATTTAAAAGAGAAGAAAATGGATTGGATGGGCATTAGAGAGATAGAAGTCTCTAGACTTAGTGATAGACTGTCCAGAGGAGGGAAAGGGATGAAATAGTTTTGGTTAATTTCCAGATTTCTCAAATGTCTGAGTGAATAAATTGTATGGCACTTCATTGAGATAGGAAAAATTAGAAAAGTATCATCTTAGGAAAAAAGATAGTAAACTCACACGAATCTCACACATTTCTAAATTCATATAATTATTTTTAAGTATGTGAGATACTCTCCAGTTGGACTGTTTTAAGTATATGAGATACTCTCCAGTTGGACTGTAAACTCTTTATGGTTAGAGATATATGACTTACTTATTCCTTTAGCCTAAGATATATAGCAGGTCAATACATCCTTTGGTCTTTTGCCATAATGTGAAAGGAAGAAACAAGGTCATAAAGGAATAAATATTGTAAAACTTCTAAATGAAATGAGTAGCAAATATTTTAAAACTTGCATAAGGGAGTAGAGCTAGACAGTGACACTTTACCTGTGTGAGACCAATAGTGTTTAGCATCTGCTAAAGGAAGGAGAGTGTGATAATGAGGAAAATCTAAACTTTTCATTATCACTCCTGCATGCTCTTTTCTGCTGAACAGAACAGTTTGCCATTCAAATTAATAATGTTCATAATTATTCTAACAACTTCATGATATATTTGTTCTAATGATCATGGGAGGGGAACTGACTTTTTAGCAACCTGAGTGAATCACACTGTGCCCTGCCCCTGGAGCTGAAGGTTGGTATTCAACCAACAGTTGTTCCTGTTGTTGCTGCTGCTGTTTGTTTAGTTGGTTGGTTGATTTTTTTTTTTTTAATCATTGTTCATCATGTGGTGTGTGCCTTGAAACATTTATTTTAGTTGATAGTTTTCTTCTATTTGATAAAATATCATGCATTTTATTGAAACATATGGCAATAGAGAACTTGAGTCTAAACACGGGCATCTGACAGATCTAGTTCTTGCTGAGAAACAATTATTTCAATATAGCTTGACAATATGGCTTTTTCTCAGACATTCTATGCTTCATTTTTCCCCTGAAGTAAGCATGCTGTTAAGAAAATTTATTCACACAGGATCCTTTATTCAACCTACAGCCGTAACAATACACTTTCTCCTAAACCCCTCTCAGATTCCCCTCTAGTGACAGCAGGGCTGCACTGCAACTACCGATTCAATGCGATTGTTTTACAGTTGAAGTGTTTAAATTCATTCCCTTTGTGTAGCCACCACCTCCTAGGAATTAAATGAATCTAGAGCTTCTATTTCAGCTCAGGACATAGACATCTTTCCGTAATAACATCTGCCATTAATCTTATCCATTTTTTTTAATATGCCAGTGTTTCTGATTGCAAACTGATTTTGATATGGATCATTTTGTTAGGTTTCCTTGAGCTTTCTATCAAATGACACACCACATGTTTTCTAAAAATAGGTTTAATAACATTTTCATTGTACTCTCAATCAAGAAAATTATATCTAAAAATTTAATTTAGATTTATTTTTCTAATTGATCAGAGAAGGATTTATGGAAATATGTCCCTGGTTCACATACTGTAAATGAAATGTATAAATCAAAGCTTGTTCATTCCTCTGAATAATTATTCATGCAACTTTGGGTCTCTTATATATTGTCCTGATACATTTTGTGTTTCGCTTACATTATGCTTTAACTAATGCACCCTTTTCCTCAATATATAATGCTTTACTGATTTTTTTTAAAAAGATTTTTTTTTTTTTATTTATTTGAGAGAGACAGAGAGCAGAGCCTGAGAGAGCATGAACGGGGGAGGGGGGGCGGGTAGGGGCGGAGAGANCTCGACCCCCCCCCCCCCACCAGCCAAGGACCTTGGGATCATGACCTGAGCCAAAGGCAGACACTTAACTGACTGAGTCACCCAGGCTCCCCGCTTTACTGCCTTTGAATAAGTACAGATGTATTTCCTAAATTTATAGCCAAACCTCAATTTAAAACATTTAAGACATCTCAATATTCACTGCTGTGGCATCTAATCCATATAATAACAGGGGACAAAACATCCCTTTGTCCTCATGTATTGAAAAGCTATTCTAACCTATCACGTTTATCTGGCTTCCTTATTAAAGTGTTTACTCCGCCACCACAAAGGTCTTAAGTAGAACAGTGAATATTGTAGGTGTTCAATGAACAATTGTAAAACAGAACTGATCTATACAGGAGGTTCCTAATGTTGAAAATGTGCCCAAAATAAAAAATTAGAGATTTATGTAGTTTTGTTGTAGATAAAATATAGATTCTGGGAGTAAAGAAACAAGTGGATTGTATTATCTGCCACTCCTTCTCATTTAGTGTCTGTGTTGGCTACTTAAAACATTTAATGTTTTCAAATAATGCAGAAATATTTCTCAGATAAGGTCAAAAGGTAACCATTCTTTTAATGATATTTTGGATAAACACATGTTCTTAATTTTAATAAAACTTTTTACAGATGTTTTTGTTATGGATAATGTGTTTTTTGTTCTGTTTAGTAAATCTTTGCTTATGTCACAATCATAAAGAATTCACTTATGTCCTCTTCTAAAACATTTACCTTCACATTTAGCTCTGCAAAATATCTAAAATTCATTTTTCTATTCTTTGGGACATTGTGTAAAGGTGAACTTTTTTTTTCCTATGTAGACGTCTAATTGGTCCAGCATCATTTAATGAAAAGATCATCCATTCCCCACCACACTGTAATGTCACCCTTCTAATAACAGGTGAACCAATAAGCATTAGGTAATACACAAATATGGAAGGGCTAATTGTATTTATGATCAGATTCTATTAATTGAGGAAAAATTTTTAAGTCTTGCAGAAGCAACTAAGTTGTAAATGTGGGACTGGTAAAGGATGAGTCAAACTAGGTAATACTGAGAGACGTACAGACACTGTAATTTCTTTTTCTAGAAATTGCTTCTTCATTTGGCCTTTGTTAAAAGAGTGAAATGTGTATTACCATTCTGCACTAATTCTAAAGTGTATATTTTATCACATTTTTGATTTCTGAAATTGGAATTTACAGGTAAATAGTATTATTCTTCTTTCTTAGAGGTACACGAAGAGTGATGGAGTTTAAAATGAACAGTGCCATAGATTTGGTGACCTAGTTATGATTCTACCTCTCTGGTCAGAGATTACTCATTTGTATACCTGATCCAAGACCATTCAGAAACTAGACATGTGTCTCTTCAGAACCTGTGCCAATCATACTAACAAAACACTAGTAAAGTTGGTGGCTTATAGCACTATAATTGTAATGGTAGGTGGTCTCAGAGATAACATCAGTGTGGGGCGTGAACATGAAGAAGTCATTTGAGAGAACGGAAGAGAAAGCTGTAGGAGAGTGGCTGAGATAAGAGATTATGAGGCCCATTAGAGAGGAACAGAGTGTGGATTTTCTTTTTCTTCCTAAAGACTACCTCCAATTCTCATGACACATGCATGTATTTCAACTTCTATTTTTTTTTATTGAATAGACTACATTACATTTAGTTTTTGCAACATTTTGTGCCATACGTAATTGATGTTTCTGATATTTTATTAATAAGGCCACTTGCCTAATATCATAAAACTAAATAAAATACCAAAGAATGGTTTTCTTAGTTTCATATCTATTATTTGTAAATAAAACCAGGAATAAAAGCCTTCAAAGAAAAAAATTTCTCTAAAGAAAATGCAAGATGGTATAATTAAATAATAATATATTGGGTTAATATGCAACGTAGTTGGTTTATTGTTAAGAATTCCCTTGATATTTTATTTTTTTCAAATTTTTATTTAAAATCTAGTTAACATATAGTATAATATTGGTTTCAGGAGTAGAACATAGTGATTCATCACTTACATATAACACCCAGTGCCCCTCACAATTTCCCTCCTTAATGCCCATCACCCCGTTAGCCCATTCCCCACCCACCTCCCCTCCAGCAACCCTCAGTTTGTTCTCTATAGTTAAGAGTCTCTTACGGTTTGTTTTCCTCTCTTTTTTTTTTCCCCTCTTCTCCAATGTTCATCTGTTTCATTTCTTAAATTCCACATATGAGTGAAATCATATGATATTTGTCTTTCTCTAACTGACTTATTTTACTTAGCAGAATACACTCTAACTCCATCCACGTCATTGCAAATGGCAACATTTCATTCTTTTTGATGGCTGAGTAATATCCCATTATATATGTACACACACACACACACACACACACACACACCCCACATCTTCTTTATCCATTCATCAGTCAATGGACATTAGGGCTCTTTCCATAATTTGGCTCTTGTTGCTAATGCTGCTATAAACATATAAACATTGGGGTGCATGGGCCCCTTTGGATCAGTATTCCCTTGATATTTTTAACACAGGTATTTCTCATGATCTTCAGGGCCATCTATCCAATCGTGTGTGTTGTTTTTATGAATGGGAAGCTTTCTGCCTACCTATACAGTTAAAGGATTTAACATTATTCCAAGTTTCTCTGACTCTCACATCTAAACACTAATTCTTATAGAGTCCACATCAGACATATCTTTCTAATTCAACTGTTTTTTTCATCTTCAACGTTCACTTCACCACTGTAAGCTATAATCTTTCAATGATAACAATATTGATTCTTAGTCTACTGCTACTGTCTCAAGGATGTTCTTCAAACTATTGTCAGAGAAATCTTTGCAAAATCTAGATTGTATTCTGTCACTCTCCCCCTTAAAATACTTTAGGATAAAATCTAAAATATTTATCATAGTGTATAAAGCTTTGTGCAGTCTTCACTTTGTCAATTTCTAAAGATGTGTCTCGTTATCCCCTGCTCCTGCATTATTCTTTAATATACATGCTTCCCTAGGGATTCTTCCTTAGCCCCAAAATTTGGGTTTGCCGTTGTCCTGTGCGTTCCATTACACAGGATAACCCCTTCCCCTTTCCTCTTTGCTTTGATAACATTGTGTTGTTATTGTTCCTTTGCATATATATATATATCCTTATATTTGAGAATATATCTGCATTATTCAATACTGATTTTTCAGCACCTCTTGCAGTGCCTGGAGCCATATAAGTTTTAATCAAAATGGTTTGAGTGAATTAATAAATATATATCCTCTCTGCTTTTATAAAAAACTACTTTGACTTGAGTAAACATATTTATGATATATTAAATATTTGGAGAAATAAGTTAGGAGATAAATTCTCTGCACTGGATGTCTGTTTGAAGGTTAAAATACTTATTCTTACTACTTAGAAGTTTGCGTTTATTTTTCAATTTTTTTCTTCTCTTATTTTAATTAATATAAAGTAAAAATGGCTTTCATTTAAAGCTCAATTTCACCTGTAATTAAAGAAATGTGAATGAAATCAATAATACATCATTTTCTACATATTTAGCAAAGATTTAAAAGAATAGTGTTAAATATGTGCTGTTTACTGTCTGTTGATTATATATCAAAAAAACTGTAAAAAGTTTAAAAAAATTGTGTTTGGGGCTGCTGCAAAACATAAAATTTCTAGCACAACCAAAAAATGTATAAATTCTTTTGGTTTATTGAGATATAATTGAGAAATAAAATTGTAATATACATTTAAAATATACAATGTGATGATTATATCACAATCATATATACTGTGAAAGGTTTCTCACAACAGAGTTGAATAATTCATCTATTCATCGCCTCACATATTTATTTTTTTTTTCTTGGTGGGCACTTAAGATCTACCCTCATCAAATTTCCATTATGCAATACAGTATATCAACTATAGTCACCATGTCATACACTACATCCTTAGACCTTCATCCAACCACTCCCCATTTCCCTTACTCCCAACTCCTACAACTACTACTCTATTCTGTTTCTAAGAATTCAACTTTTACATTTTTTTATAGATTCCATATATAAGTAATATCATGCAGTATTTGTTTTTCCCTGTCTGGCTTATTTCATTTAGTGTAATACCCCATAGTTTCATCCATGTTGTTGCAAATGGTAGAATTTCCTTCTTTTTTAAGGCTGAATAATATTCCATTATTATTATATATTGCATATTATAAATTATATAATATACCACACTTCTTTATCCATTCATCTATTGACAGTTTGTTTCCATACCTTGGCTATCATGAAAAATGCTGCAATAAACATGAGTATGTAGACATGTCTTTATGATAATGATTTCATTTCCAGTGGATATACACTCAGAAGTGGGGCTTGCTGGATCATATCGTAGTTCTATTTTAAATTTCTTAAAGAAACTCCATATTGTTTTTGTAGCAGCTGTATCAGTTTACATTCCCACCAACAGTTTACAGTGGTTCCTTTTTCTCCATGTCTCTCCAGCATTTGTTATCTATTTTTTTTATAATAATCATCTTAACAGGTGTGAGGTGATATTTCATAGTGGGTTTGATTTGTGTTTCCCTGATGACTAGTGATGCAGGTCCTTTGCTCATTTTTAATGGGTCATTCTATGTATGTTTGGATGTATGTCGGTATATGTTTGTTTCTGTTAAGTTGTATGAATTCCTTATATATTTTGGACATTAACCCTGTGTCAGATGTGTGGTTTGCAAACATGTTCCCCCAATTCTATATGTTGCCTTTTCATTTTGTTGATGGTTTCCTTTGCTGTACAGAAACTTATTATTTGATGTAGCCTCACTTGCTTATTTTAGCTTTCCATGTCTTTGCTTTTGGTGTCACATCCAAAAAAAAAAAAAAAATGCCAAGACCAATGTCAAGGAGCCTGCTACCTATATCTTTTCCTGGGAGTTTTATAAATAATTCAAGTTAAAAATGGGCAAAGGACCAAATGCACATTTTTTCTGAAGAAGGCATACAAACGGCCAACACATACTTAAAAGGATGCTCCAAATCACTAATCGTCAAGGAAATACATTAACCAAACACAAAAACACACTTAAAAATTCTTTCTTTTTCTTTGCAGATTTGTAAGCTTCATTAGTATATCTAAGCTTGGTTTTGTTTTTTCAATATTTCCAGATTTTTGTTTGTTTGTTTCTGGAACTCTGGAGAACAGAATTGTTTAATGAAACAAATTCTTATGAGTTCAGACCTCTAAGACATCATTTTGTTCCACCTAATACTATTTAATTGAATATTTTATTAAAAGTATAAACATGTAATTGATTAAATATATAGATATAACTATAGAAGGAACAGACTAATAAAAACATAAGACAATACTCATTACCTGCAGGGATTTTATAATTGATTTGTAATATAAGGCTTGCAAATAACAACATAAAAAGAAAAGAAAAATGTGATTTTTTTCCAAATGTAACGGTGTCTCAATGTCATATGATTTTGAATAGTTTTGATATGTCTGTGTGCCCCATCTTGGAGTCACTGGCATGAGCCAAGCAGCATCTTCCTTTCACGGGTCTTGGTTCTGGGTCCACAGGCCTTTTTCCCCAGCCCAAAGATGAAAACATTAACCAAGAGTGCCTCTTCATCAGAGGTCTGATCTTAAGCTCCATGTAGTCTCTGCCTTTAAGCTCTAAGCCTTTCCTTTTATCACCTATAGTGGGAACTACTGCCTACATTTGCTACTTTCATAATATTTAGAATTATTTTAGTTTTTTATTGACTTGTCTATATATCTCCAAGTTTCAAATTCTAGAAGTGATTTTTGGGAAATAGATTTTATTTCGGCTTTTATCTTCTTAGATCTCTCATATACCACGCAATTATCTTTTTCTTTTAAGGCATGTCTCCTTCCTCCTTGGTTCTCATATAGTTACCTCTTCTCTACCCAGGTCCTCAGTAATACCATCTGCTTGGAAAAGAAACATAGTACTTTTACTTTTTGGTAAATATTTATCCCATATTTGCCCTCTTCTTATCAGAGTAGTCTCATGCTTAGGAAGTAATGGGAGTTCTCTTGCCTCTGGGCCAACAGTGTCAGATTTGCCTTCACCTAAAAGATTGTGACACTAGGAAACGTGGGCAGCATTGGGACTGGGAAATGTGGGTAGTACTGGGACTTTGTTTGCAAGGTAGAGGAAACTAATCATAAGGTGATTAGCTCCTAATAATCAGCAGCTCATCTGGGAGCCTCTTATCTGATGGTCAACTGAAAAATGCTCTCTCATTATCAGCCTAGAATAATGCAATGAGGCAATGTCTTAACAACCTTTTTTTTTTTCTAATTTGAAAAAAAATGCAAAAGAGCTGGTAGTAAGGAGGACCTCTATCTTTGATCATTGATGGCATGTTATCCTTTGACAGGAGATATTTATTGGTATTTTTGTGGTTTAGGCAATGAATACGTTTGAGAGAAAGAGCTCTATAAGTAATTGCAAAATCTGTCTAATATTCAGTTGTTCTTTCCACCCAAAGAATAGGCTAGATCACTGGTTCCAAAAATAAAAAATAAAAAAGTTCATTTGATCGCATTTGAAAGCTTTGGGTGTGAGGCATAAAATTTGTATTTTAAAAAGTACCACAGGTGATTTGTATAGTCACGATTTGGGAAACAGTGGGATCAATCAATGAGTTTCTACTTTTCAAGGTTCAGAATAATCTTGCGAAACTTTTCTTTAAAAAAAAGAATCTCAGAGGCTATATCCCAAAGATTTTGATTTAGTAGGTGTGAGGTGAAGCCCAGATGCTTTTTTTTTTTTTTTAAGAGCATCCTATTCTGTTGTGCATTTGGGGCCACAGACTGCCGATTAAAGCCTGTAGGAAAGACAACAGCAGCTGAATTCTGAACTTAGAAGTGCACTGCTCAGAAGCAGCTGCCTGCATCCCTATGGTAACAAAGAAGAATGCATTTTGCAAAGGAATAATATGGTCATTACAGTTTCTGGAATCCATGAGGTTATGTGGGAACATATTTGGAGTTAAAGAAGTTTAGAAAGTTTCCTGTAAGCTTAGTCACAGATCTGTTGTTTCTCTTAGTCCCCAGGAAATTTCTCATCCTTTATCCTGAGTGAGAACCTCAGAAAATCAAGTAAACTATCCTAGTGTCTCACCGGCCTAGGAATCCCTCTGCTCTCTATCCCCCCAGTCTCTAAGAAAAGCACTTCTGAAGGCACTCCTAAATTAGAGGTCTGAAAATGCATGCTGGTCTCAAGCCCATCAATATGCTGTACAGAAAAGTTAATGGAGTCCAAAGATAGAAGGAAAACTTCTATTCTTGGAAATATGAAAAATTAGATCGCATGAGAACCACACATTTTAAAAGATATATCAAAATGTTGAATAAGGACAAATCCTTTCTCTTAAAATATTATTTTCCAAAATTAAAAGTAGAAGTCTCATAAATATATAAAATTAATACACATCAACAATTTATTAAGTAACAGATTGAGTGATGCAGTAAAATGGTAATGGTTCTAAGAACATTTGAGGAAGAAAGATTTATATATCCCAACAAAAAAAATTTTTTTAAACATTAGAGTAGCATTACTAGCATTACATGTAAAATTAAAGTGCTCTATGACAATAAATTATAGCCTTTGGGGTTATCTATTCTACTGAACAGAAATTATTTTCATTGCTATCTGACAAGAATTCTTTATTGCTTTTGATTTTCTATAAGTTAACCTCTTTCCCTACAGAATGTAAAATATTTTAATCAATAATAAATAGAATGCCCAATACATATACAGACCCCCAGAGAACCAGATAATTCCTGCTAGAACGTGCCTGGCATTATAATGAAAAGACCCCACTACTTCATTTTGCCAATTACTAAATTTTAGATACTTTTCTTAACAGTGTTCACCCTTATAAATAATTCTCAAAAATTATTATTTACCATAAAAATATGCTCTCATTACATGTTGGCCGGATTTGCTTGTATAGGCACAGGAAGGGTTAATTAACATGTATGAATCTCTCCTTGTATTGGTCAGCAAATGTAGAACCATTTAGTGTTAAGCAACCATTAGACCAGAAAATTAATGTCTGTCTGGAGTTGTTAGGAATCTAGGATTGTTTTTTCAATAGGATTTAGAATTTGCTCTTCTATGTGAGGCTGGCAGCCAAGTCCAAGAAATTCACGTCCACTTTGGGTTGAGGTCCCCCAAATTTTCCAAGGTTCCCAGACAGCAAGGAAATTATCATTCTTACTATGAGTTTTGATTCCATACGTCATACAACAGGTAAATGCCAGCTTCCTCTGAGGGTTCTGTTGGCATTTGTCCCACATAGAAAGTACAGCAGTTCATCCCTAGTGGTGGGTTTATCACACATGATTACATGAGTGGCATTCTCAAATATGACACTCCTGGCCTTGGTTACCTAATTTATTGTCCAATTATATCCTGCTAAAAGAGGACATATCCTCATTGAACCCATTGGAATAATTATATTGCCATGAAAATGTAGAAGGCTCCATAAAAACATCTCATTTTTGAATTTTGAATGGTCGGTGAGAATCATATAGCATTTTTAAGTGTTTTATTTCAGTTTGCAATAGCACAGTCTACTACTGTGCAGGTTAAAGATAAAGGAGAAAAGTAGATCACTTCCTCATTTACTCCTCAGAGAACAGATGGTTAAAAATGATAAGTTTTGCAAACACATTAATTAAAAATATAGTTTTCTAATCAGTCTATACAGTGCTGTGTAAATAGTCCCTGTTTTTTGGGGGTTGGGTCAGCAATTAGCTTATGAATTTGTCTATATCTGGACAAAAAAGAAACATAGAAGTCATGATTCAGTTTTTTTAGTACAATCTGATAATTTTCAAAGAAATTCACAGCACATGCCTGTATACAAAACTATTATTTGAAACATTAATTATTAATAGTCCTTTTCCTATTTTTTCCAGAAGATCCAATTTCTGGCTTGTAGTTTATAGCAGAATTTTCAGGCAATAGTCAGAGGAAAGGAAGAATTGCCAGTTTGGTAATAAGATGTTCCAGTTCTAAAGTTCTGTTCTTTTCAAAGGTCTCTATATATTTTCTTAATTATTTTCAGCTAACAAATAGGCAAACAAATGATATAAACAATAACAGCAATACAATACAAAAAAATAAAATAAACCGCCTATTTCCTCTGTTTTCTCACTCACCAGAGAATAAATCTCCATTTCTACTAAAAGATCACTAAATGGTCAGATGACAGAACCAAATTTTCAATCCTTGCTGCCACTAATAGAGAAAATGTTGAAAGCAAACCAGAACCAGAATTAAGACTCGACTAAGAACCCCAAGCAAAGTCTTAAATCGAAACTATCAATCTCTCTTGAATCGCTCCAGGAGCCAATAGACATGCCTGGGATTTAACAGCACATGAGGTGTCCTCCTTCTTGGGCCGCGTACTAATTGCCCCTTGCTGGTTAGTCATCAGGGGCATCTTGATGGGAATGCCCCAAATCATATAAAGTATAATATTCGAAAACTAAAAATGCGATACTCCAACTCATGTAAAATTAATGCATGTCAAAGGTGTATTAAATAACTCATAAATGAGGGAACCGGTAAGATGATAAAACTGTTTGCTAAGCACTTGTAAGCAAAAGTTTATATATTCAAATAGGAATTTCTTTATATATAAATGGTAGATTAAGATTGCCAAATGAGATACAAAACAGTAAAAGCTCTTTGGGGGCAATAAAGGATAACCATTGAGATTATCTTTCTGACAGGGCAACAATCATTTGCATTGGTCTCAGACAAGAGTAATTCGCATTGTAATAAGTCTGCCACAAGTTAACCTTTACCCTCAGAGAGTTGGAAAATATCTTAATCAATAGTAAATAAAAAATCAAATGAACTACATAGCCCTAGAGAATCAGATATCCTCGGCATGGCACTGAACAGACAGTCAGTGAACTCTTTTGACTATTTCCAAGGGATATTCAATAGATGAGTTAAGCAGCATTACAGACAGGGCTTAGGGAGAATTAATAATTGTAAGAAAGATCTGAATAAATTAGTTCTATAAAGCCCAGAGAATAAACACAGCAAGATGTAAGAGAGTTAAATAGAAGTAATGGAAGCTGGAGGATTGGACAAGACTAATATTTATCCCACCAGAGTCCTGGGGAAAAAGAGGAAGCAGTAACTTTTCAAGATAGAGTGAGTTAAGAATTTTCTAAACTTATTAAAAGAGATATATATTCAGATTTGATAAACACAGTGAATCCCAAATAAAACACGCAAGAAGATATCCAGGACTAGATACAGGATTCTTTTTTTTTTTTTTTTTTTTTTTTTTTTTAAAGATTTTGTTTATTTATTCGACAGAGATAGAGAGACAGCCAGCGAGAGAGGGAACACAAGCAGGGGGAGTGGGAGAGGAAGAAGCAGGCTCATAGCGGAGGAGCCTGATGTGGGGCTCGATCCCATAACGCCGGGATCACGCCCTGAGCCGAAGGCAGACGCTTTAACCGCTGTGCCACCCAGGCGCCCCTAGATACAGGATTCTAAAACAGGAGAACGCCAAAGACAACTAAATGAAAGCAGCTGGGGAGAAAAGACAGATTACATATGAAGCAACCATAATTAGACTGTCAGCAGTCTTCACAAATGTAAGAGTATATGCCAGAAAACCAGGATATAATATCCTCAAAGTTGAGAGAAAATAACTGTCAACTTCAATTTCTGTATCCTAGGAAAACTCTTATTCGAGTGTGGGAAACTGTAAAGCTGTTTCTGCTAATGAGCATCAAGGACATAATACTTAGAAACCTTCTTCTTTGAAATGAAATGGGATATTTCATAATACAAAACAAGATTACTGAGAAAACTTACTCTTTAAAACCGTAAGATTAAAGAAACTTTGCTGTCTGAAAATATATCAGGGATTGGAAGAGCAGAATAAACTGGCTTTGAACTGGAAAAGAATGAAATAGGAAAATTATGGAAGCAGCTTTGATTTTGTGTGGGAGCCAATGAGGATCATTCTGTGCTGTTAGAAATAATCAAATCTGCTGTTACTGAGCCTGCATCTAAGACTTGTATGAGCGATGTCTCGGGAAACCACATCCCAACGCAGGTCTTCTTTCCCTGGTATATTGCATGAATTCAGTTTTGCCACTCACAATTACTGATCCTTCTGTGTCATCAAAAATCATTACGTCAAATTATACATTCCCAAATAAACAAAACCAAGCCATGGTAATATTAACAGATCTACTTTATATATCTGGGTTGTCCAATAGAACTTTCTGTGTGATGAAAATGTTCTATCTCTGCACAATCCAATACAGTACCTGCTAGCCTCATGTGTCTATTGAGTGCTTGAAATGTGGCTTATGAGGCAGATTAACAGAATTTTTAATTTTCTTTCATTTTAATTATTTAAAATTTCCATAGCCTCATATGATTGGTGGCTACCCTATCAAACAGCTGCAAAATGTTTGGATTCTTTTTTTTTTTTAAGAAGGAAAGTAAATCTAGGATGAAGGTATGAGATTAAAAAAAAAGAATACACAAAAATTTTGGTAAATGTTTTAATTAAAATCACTGTGTATTTTTAAAGGCTTAATATTGGGGATTTAGAAAGGTAGAACTAAGACAATAATAATAAAAATTCAGTTGAGTAAAATTATTAACACTTACATATTATTATATTGCTCTGGAGCCAAAATGAGGTATTTATTAAACTTATACTGTTTTACTATATGCACACACATGTACTTCCAAGAAACAAACAGGAAAAATGGAATGATGTAAACATTAACCACATCAAACATGGAAAGAATGAAGAAGCTCACACTCCAAAATCACTTTTTGATTTCCTTTGCAGAGGCGCATGGATAATTTAGAAAAATGAAAAAGTATTTTTCTTTGGATCTCTCTAAACAAAGCTTGAACCCAACTGCTTTTTATCCTGTTTTTCCTCTTCCCTCTGATAATGTACATAAGTGATCCTCTTTTATCCTTCCCTCTGATCTTTTTTCCTTTCATTCTGATAAGCCTGAAACTCTGAGAAATGAATTGCCACTTTAAGTTAAATCCATTCCAAATAGGGAAAGGCCCACTTGATTTCAGATCTTTTTCCAAGTCTAAACTAAGAGCCATTGTTAATTCTTCTCAAAGCTTAGATGGGGGACACAGAAATACACAGAATAATTTGAAATAGTCTTAAAGACATGCAGTCTAAGACTGTGAAATATTTATCAGTTGGTTCACATGTTATTAGGAACCTTGGATTAAAACATTTTTTTAGGGGCGCCTGAGTGGTTCAGTCAGTTAAGCGTCCACCTCTTGATTTCAGCTCAGGTCATGACCTCAAGGTTGTGGGATCGAGTCCTATGCTGGGCTCCACACTCAGTGAGTAGTCTGCTTGAGATTCTCTCTCTCTCCCCACCCCTGCTCTCTCTCTCTCTCTCTCTCAAATAAATAAATATGTCTTAAAAAACTTTTTGTTTAGGGGCGCCTGGGTGGCACAGCGGTTAAGCGCCTGCCTTCGGCTCAGGGCGTGATCCCGGCGTTATGGGATCGAGCCCCACATCAGGCTCCACTGCTATGAGCCTGCTTCTTCCTCTCCCACTCCCCCTGCTTGTGTTCCCTCTCTCGCTGGCTGTCTCTATCTCTGTCAAATAAATAAATAAAATCTTTAAAAAAAAAATTTAAAAAAAAAAAAAAAAAAAACTTTTTGTTTAAAGATGGCAAAGGCAAGTAAGAAAGGTGCTGAGGGTAACCTACAAATCTCAAACTGCATATCACACAGGATATCAGAAGAGTTTAGGAAAGATGGCATTTTGACAAAATCTTTTTGAAGTCTTTCCTAGAAATTATGTCAGGCCCTACTCCAGTTCTATAAGCAAAGAAAAGATAAATCCATTGTAGACTTCAGAGGGAAATCTTCAACACCATTTGATAAGATTCAAGAACAGTACCTGATTCTGACATGACCCCAGCTCTCTTCTCACTTTGTGCGAATGGCCTTAACGAGCCCATTAGGGGATTTGATATACCAGCAAAGACTGCAGTGAGAAGATCCCATTGCTAGATATGTAACACTTTGCTACAGATTTTGAATCAATCTTAAAACACAAGCAGAATAAGACCCAGAATAAACTAATGGCTTTACAAATTAAACCAGTACACACTCCAATCCAGGTGAAAACTGTTAATGGAGGAAACCTCTTATTAGACACCTGTCCATATTGAAAGGGGAAAAACAAATTGGAAAAAAATAATTGTAGTGCATCAGCTAAGAAAATGAAAGGCAAAAATAAGTAAGTAAGCAATGAAGATCTCTAATGAAAGGAGAACCAAGTGCCCAGTCTTTCCATTTAACTCTGAAACTCATTCGGAGACATATCACAAAACATTAAAGGGTAACCTTGAAAACTTTTAACTAAAATATGTTTTACAATATTTACTTTAAGGCCTTGAACCATCATGTAACTTTCCCCAAACTGCCTGTGTGGCAGAAAGCTACAATCTTGGCAATCCTAATATTCCATCATCTAATTCTCACCCTTAATGTAAGAAAGAAAAAAAAGGTTCCTTGCTCCTTTGTGACATCCACTAGTTTAACAGAGAGGGTGTGCTGGAATCCACTTGCACTGTCTTATGGGGCTGACTGTGTACATCTCTTCCTCATTCTACAACCAGTGACATCATGTTGCTAAATTGAAATTGAGTATTATGGTATAGAAGTCAGGACTTTTTTTTTCTTTTAACAAAAGCTGGTTGATAAATCACTATGCATAAAAATGCCAGAAAACGTAGTTTCCTGAATGTGTTCCTGGAAAGCCCCATGGACCCACTTATTCATAATCTAGTCATAGATAATTTGGACATTTATTTATTGGTATTCTTATGTCTAAATCAAACTCAAATTGAAGATCTCCAGGAGGTACTTAGACTACCACTAATTTCTACGTCTATGTGTAGAATTTGGGGATTATTCAAGCTTCTCATCAAGGTTCTGATTAACCCATCCAAAATGAGACCCAAGATATGTATTACTTCTGAAACTAGAATTAGAACTAAAACCAATACTTGAAAGCCTAATGTACTAATCATGCCTTGTACAGGTTTTTGTAATAAACTAATCCTCCCAGCAAGAAAACCAATGAACAAAGATATACACATTTATTCATAACTTCAGAGCCACAAATAAAATAATAACTCCTTGCTTCCCGTAGTTCTAAACACAGGGATTGTTTTGTCTTCAGTTTTGCTTGATGCTTTGTCTTTTATAATCACTGATCTGTATTCTGCTTTCTTCAGTGTCCTTTTAGGTTGGGCTTGTCAATACTCATGTACCTTTCCCAGGAAAATCAACAACGTACAACAATTTACTTTAGGATATTCCTGAGGCACCCTCCTAATTATCACAAGTCCTTAAATAGAACTTAAGAACCTCAAATTTCTGGGGCTCCTGAGTGGCTCAGTCGGTTAAGTGCCTGACTCTTGATTTCAGCTCAGGTCATGATCTCAAGGTCATGATGTTAGTGTCTTGAGATCAAGCCTGACACTGGGTTCCATGCTTAATGAAGCCTGCTTGTCCCTTTCCATACCCCTCTGCCCCACCCCCTTGGTCCCTCCCCCTACCTGTTTAAACCCTCCCTGTCTA